>NW_022589713.1:47204497-47278782 GCF_004348235.1 Phoca vitulina
TTTTTTTTTAAATGAACTTTTTTTTTGTGGTGGTATGGCTCCTTCAGAAACTGCCAAGAGCTCCATATTTGAGCCATCTTTTGTGAAATAGGTTAATATCTTTTCTGTCCCGTGGATACTTTGTCAGCTTGCATTTATCAAAATGAACAGGTCTGTCACATTTATAAGCCACGTTAGTCCTTTTTCTGGGTGAGTGAAGTTCAACATATTGTTATGTCAAGTCTAAATGCTCTCTAATGTCAGTGTTTTTGGCTTTTCAGACAGAGTTCTGGCTAGTGTTGGATTTGGCAGTGGGCTCATTGTCTGGGCTTAGAAGGGTGTCATCTGTCAACTTGCTGGTCTGATAACACATCACAAACTTGCTTGGTCTTCTAAGACTTACTATTCCTAAATACCACTGAGGTGACCACTGTCTCTCAACGAATGTTCTTCAGTTGCCTTTAATTTAGTGTTTTGCGCTTGTGCTGAGCTTTGTATTATCAAAGCGATTGTTTCTTTATCCTTCAGTAGATGGCCACTCTCTGTATTAAGACCTGACTTTGCTAAACTTAGGAAAGTGATTTCACGTTAGAACTAATATCTGACTACATGAGTGATTGTAACTGTTGCTTCTTTTAGAGACTTTCTGAATGTGCAAAGAGTTCTTTATGAATATAGCAAGCTTATCATGTTATTTTAATCAACAGAAATATTAGTGTCTAATAATTGGGCCCCGGGGTACAATTTAGGCCTGTATTACTGACTTTATCTATTTTTACTGATCACACTTCCTGATAAGATGCTAGCACTCCTCTTCCCTTTGGTTATTTCGACTCCTGAGATCTTGCAAAAGAAGTTTTAATTACGAGAATTTCCAGCTTGCAGAAATGTTAATTGCTTCTCCTGCCAGTATGTGCCTCCCTTAGTGGGGTCAGAATGTGCTGTGTGTTGACGGGGCCCTGGGAGGGAGGGAGGGGGTGGACAGGAGCCAGAGAGGTGAGGATGATGAGAGCAGCCCACGCAGGGTGGGAAATGGGCAGGCCAGGCCCCTGATGGCCGACAGCTGCGATATTGCCTACAGCAAAGAAGGCTGAGCGAGTGGGTGGGGGAAGACGCTGAGGAGAGGTCAGACAGGAGCAAGGTCATTTGAGACCATCTGTCCCAGAGGAAGGGCAAGAGAAGGGACAGGTTCCCACTCTGGAAACAGGCTGAAAGGAAGGAAATGGGCAGCAGGCACGGTGGCTGCGAAGTGGTTGGAGCAGAGACCCTCGGAATCCAGGGCAAATGGTGGTGGGCAGCCGTGGGGTCAGGTCACAGCTCATCAAGGATAAATGTGGTACTCTTTCTGGCCTCTTGTGGGTTCTGGGAAGGAACAGACTTTTCTAGGTTTTTAACTGCTGAATGCAACTAGGACAAGGCTGTGACTGACGTCCCCAAGGCTGGTAAGGAAAATCTGGAAGGATAAAAAATGGCCCACCACACTCCTTGCCCGTTCTCCCTGGAAAAGAAACCTATCCAGTCATTTTGTTCATTTTAATTCTCTAAGTTCTTTTTTCCACTTCTACTTGGATGTACAAGAAGGACTCAGTGCTGTGAGCGGGTCTGCGGTGCACTATTCTCCCTGGCCGTCACGGCTTCTCTTTTTCCAGCTCCAGCTTCAGTCTTCTTTCCCCTTAGCATCTAAGACAGAGGCGTCCAGGGCCTCTCCTTAGCGGCCCAAGAATTCATGAATGCATTTATATACTGATTGCATTCACTAAACATTTGATGCCTATGAAGCATATCTCGTTAAGGTATACTTAATAAAATCAAGAAATGGGGATTTCAGCGATAACAGGAAATCACGAAAGAAAAAGTGCAGTGATATAAGCCTTTCGGTCATTGGCCAATATTGATCAAGTTTGTGAGAAGACAGGTTTGTAAGAGACCATCTCAAGAATCCCAGGGTGAATTCCAGCAGGAGACATCAGAGTTATGACTTTAAGCTTGTATCAGTGAGAGTGGCTTGTGGTCTCCATTTTAACAGTTTCCAGGAAAATAAAAAGTATCCATATAGTAAGTGAACCCACATATTGTCTAAGGCTTGACCACATAGCCAGAAGTTTCAGGAAATTTCTTAAAGTCTTCAAAATTCTAGATACTGGGTCATTTTGATAACTGAGGTTTTCCTCTGTTTGTTCCTTCTGAAAGAGTCACCTACAAGGATGGATGTCTGATAATTTACCGTCTGTAGTAAATTATCAGCAACAGAGACAACTTGAAAGCACGATTGAAAATGTTGCTGAACGTTGCTAAATCACTTCTAAAATTGTGACTCCATTCCCCCAAGGAGTCCTGAAGTTCAGGTCCTTTAGTAAAGGTGCATAACAGCAATCTGCTAATGTCTTCTTAATACTTGTGTTCATGTGTGTTGTTGCTGCTCTGAGTGATTTCTTGTGAGCTATTTGAGGATCTAAGATTAAGTTTCTTAAAAATCTGTATTTTCAAAATGCCCTTAATCTGAGGAAGCAAATTGGTGAGTCCCTTCAACGAGTGTCCAGGGTCTAAGATCTGGTTGTCTAATTGCAGTAATCTGAAACCCCTGGCTCTGTTTCAGCTTCTTCCAGATGTCCTGCGTGTTAGGGGTTATGTGAGGATATGGAGAGGAAGGCTAGAGAGAGGGAAGGAAGGAAGGAAGGAGAGGGACAGATTAAAACAGATAAAGGCACAGAGATAGAGATGGGGTGGGGCAAACTCAGCTGTGGGTCTTCCTTTTCCCACTTTCTCATTCATTAAACCTTGCCGACGTGATTGTAATGTTCTGACTGGGCCTTCTGACTAAGGACTCCGTAGACCTGGGCATTCTGTGTGGATGCCGATATACTGTTGATCCCCCACCCCAACCTTTAATTTCTAACTACTGTTTTGGGCAAGGAGACTCCACTTTTCCATATTGAGACAAAACTCTTAAAATCCCTTTCAGTCAGTCGGATAGAATATATAGAATCAGGTTAAAGGATGATTTGTCTAAGAATCTCATGTGGGCCACATGCTCAGGCATTTGACCCCAGGTGCCTTTTCAAGATGGTGAATTTCCCCTGTAGGAACCATCTCTGATGTTTTGACCTTGTCAGATTCCAGGGCACAACTGGAGGCCCATGAATAAGTAATGGTGACCATGACAATAGTAATTCTGTTGGTCATAACTTTGGCTTTCCTGGGTAGGACCTTGACCTTGGGAATTTTGATAAATTACGTGCACGGCCATACTGTGGTGGGCTTGGTGTTTTATGTCAGTTCATTACCTCTCCGGGAAGGACTTGGAGGCAGAAACATAGAGATGTGTGCCCGTGGAGAGTTTGCATCCAGGGGAGCGGGGTGAATTGTCAGGGCTGAGCAGAGGCTAAGGGAGGGAGAGGACACCCTTCCTGGCTCTCCTTGGTGCAGCTGAGCTATCTTCCTGCTGCCATGGGACCACGTGACTAACAGTGGGGTAAATCAGCACTTCTTAAATCGCCATGTGCACAGGAATCTTGATAAGATGCAGATGCTGATTTAGTGGGTGTGGGAGGGGCCTGAGATGCTGCATTTATAATAAGTTCCCAGGTGGTGCTAATGGTCTGCAGAGCATACCTTGTGGAGCAATGGCTCAAACAATGAAGACATCTAGTTGTCTCAGTGACAAGAAGCCTGGAGACAAGTGGTTGCAGGGATGGTTAATGGAGCAGGTCAAAGATCTCAAGGCAGTTTTTGCCATTTCCCTCAGGGCCCGCAAGTGTCTACCACGCTCCAAGGATCACATTGTCACACTCACATAAATGGCAGGAGAAACAGGGCATGGACTCTTGCTGGTGTTCTCCCCTTTCTAAAGTGGAGGACATTCTGGCTCAGGAGCTCCTCAGCACACTTCCTGTTCTATCTCATTGGCCAGGATGGGTCCCTCAGCATGGGTATGGCTCAGGGTCATTTGGGGGGTGCTGCCACATCCTCCCTCACTCTTCTCCCCATCTCCATTGTGGGGTCACGGGGATGCTGCCAAGTCCTCTTTCAGGAGATCCGGGGAACTGCTGGATATAGGACAAATCTGGGAGACTACAGCTTTCAGGAAAGTGTAGATAAGAAGTGCCTGCCAGGTCTCTGTTTCCAGAATCACCCAAACTTCATGGGTTATTTTTCTGGATCTCTTGGAGCCCCCCAGCCTCATAGAAAGTTGGGCCTCCTCATTCTATGGTACAAGGCATCTCTCAAATGCTTTCCCTTCCTCTCGGCCTGCTTTTGTTTACCCTGCCCTGGTGGGGACATAACAACCCTGTTATTCTGCACGCAGACCCCCAGTCCTCCTGCCCTGACCCACACTGTCTCCTTGTCCAGCTGTGGTTGCCTCTGGGATAGCCATGCCCTTTGTTTGGGCTTGGTTACCACATGTGTGGGGGCGGGGCTCTCGGATAGGGAATGAGAAGGGTCCTTGCAGGGAAGCTTCTTCAAGGGCTGTGCCAAGAATGACCTTGGGGTTCCAGCTACCCTCCTCTGCTGGTTTATCTGTTTTCAAGTTCAGATTTTATGTGTCAGGTTTGTTTTTTACCTGTGGATCAAGCCCCGCCCACATTCACGGGTTGTGGGGGGCAAGTGAAAGCCGTTTAGCTTTTAGGTACTTAGGTGTGGCTGCAAAATGGTAATGTTTCTAGTATTATTTTAGGTAAAACTTTGGTTTTAACAAATGTCAGGGTCTCAAGGTGGTGAAGGATAGAATCAGGGAGACTGCAAAAATCTTCCCTTCCTTTTAGTTAATTAATTCAAAGGGACTGAACTACACCTGTGATGGGGAACACATGGTGCTCGCTATAGACCCAGCACTGCTCCAAGCCCTTGGCTCCTGCTACCTGCTGTATACACCCTGTGCAGTAAGTGCACTTACCTCTCTTTACAGGGAAGGAAACTTAGGCCCAGAGAGGTTGAGTAACTTGCTCAGAGTCACACAGCAAATGAGGAGAAGTGGGATTTGAACCCAGGACCCTTCCAAGCTCCTGGACACTCTACTAGACTGGTGCTTGGCAGATCTTAACATTTTTTTTTTCTGTCCCTAAATGCTAAAACTGAGATGAAAGAGATCCTTTCTTGCTGCATGGTTTCAAATTCTGGTAGATTGTAGCATAGCCACAGAAAGTTAGGTCTGCCTGGGAAGTCTAGAGACCTCTCCCATATGGTAGGTGATAAAATAGGCTCAGAAAAAGTCAAGGTGGGGGCCTTCTGGCTCTTTTGGTGTAAGCAGAGCTAAAACAAAAATCCAGGTAATTCCAGTCTTACTTCTGAGCTCTTTTGCAAAACACATGTTGACAGTTCAGTTGCTTGACTGGATTAAATGATTTCCTTAGAAAGTTCAATGCTGAATGTGGACTTTGGTCCCTTGAAAGCCGGGGGGAGGGGGGGGGGGGGGGGTGGGGGACTTGGCTGGGTTCCAGTATCAGGAAGACTGAGAAGCTGGTGAGGAGGAGCATACTCTTTGTGTTTCCATACAGAAAGAGAGGAGAGTATGGAAATCACACATTAGTCCAAGCATTGGTTTGGAAACATCCTGCTAGTTACCTCAATGGTCTCTTTTACCAGGGGGTAGTCACTTTAGTCTGAACCTGATGGTGATGGCCCTATTTCTCTTGTTCTACACCAGGATTCTCCACCGACTGTTGGCGTTTGGGCAGGATGACTCTGCTGTGGGGGCTGTCCTGGGCATTGTAGGAGGTTTAGCAGCTTCCTGGCCTCTACCCACTAGATGCCACTAGCATCCCCCTGAGGTGTGATAACCAAAAATACCTCCAGACGCTGTCTGGTATCTCTTGGGTGGTAGTAGAGGACTGTCCCTGGAGAATCACTACCTATACTTGTTGCACTGAGACATTGACTCTGTGCTCCCACCTGATTAGAGCCCATGTCCCATCAGAGCACGCACAGACTTTATTGTCATGTCATTTTAGCACGTTAGTCACGATTCTATGCACTTTGCATTTTCATAGAATTCTCACATCAACCCCCTGAGGAAGGCTTCATTACTTCCATGTACACGTGGGGAAACTGAGGCTACACCACACCTAGGGGATGGCCGGAGATCCCCCAGCGGGGGATGTCTGGCCACAGAGCCTGGGGAGTAGTCCCTGGATGCCGTGTCTTTTTAACCCAGTGTTGGGTTAAAAGAGTGGAGGGTGGACTATAGATGTTTCCTGGCTCAAGTAGGGTGGGCCCGTGGTCGGCCACTCACTTCAGGTCACCACCTGATTGTCTGATGTGATGAGCATCTCAAACTCAGGATGCCGAAACCGGATTTCAGACGGAACCTGCGCCTCTTCCAGACTTCTCCAGCCCAGGGCACGGCTGCATCATCACCTAAACAGACGTGCTATCTCCCAACTTAAGAAAACAAAGCTTGTTTCCTCCACGTCCCCCTCAGCTACTACCCCACTTTTATGAACTACACACCCCACCCCCTGAAAGAGGTGTCTGTCTGCCCTGTTTGCGGTTTTCCACATTCTGTTCCATCCTGAACATCTACTGCTCCTAGTACCTAGAAAAATATCTGGCAAACCCTAGGCATCTAAATATTTGTTGGGTGAATATCAGGTGTTAATGAAGTAGAAAAGTACCAGATGAAGGCCTGTCATTGGCCTGTCATGACAGGTCCCAGGGAAGACTTTGTTTCCACTGATGCTTTCAATCATTGTTTTGCATTACGGTATCTTTGGCTGTTGAAATGTAAATTGATTCTAGGCATTGGTATTTTGGTATTTCAGTGTGAGTTGGTTTCTAAGATCATAAAGTCCTCATAGCCAGTTGAAAATGGAACCTTGGAGGGAAAAGGCCAGAAGGACCATGAAGGATCAAGTAAGAAGTAGGCTTAACCACATCTGAATTTTTCTTGGCTTGAGGTGGGGGCGGGGGCGGGTGCGGGGGGGGGGGGGGGGGGGTTACTACTTGCTGCTTGGTCTATACTCTGCTGCCATCTTCTGTTCAGAGATGAACATTGCAAGGTCACATTTAAATTGAGGTACCATTGAAGGACAGGAGGCTGTTAATTGTTCAGAAAAATAAAGATTCCTCTTGAAGCTTTGAGGCCCTGGGTGGAAAAGCTGGTGGTTTCAGAAGTCCCTCAGATGCTAGGAGGAAGAGTTATCCCGTGTTTTATGGGTGCTTATGTAAATAATAGAGACCACCTGGATTCAAATCAGGGAACTTTGGTGTGGCTGGGAAAGGGGGTGATGGATGCAGATGGATCAGCAGTCCTAACAGTGCTGTGTGAATTCATCTCTAACACTCTTGCAGTTGGAGGGCAGCTGAGAACCGAGCTCTGGAAGGAACATGACCCAGAGCAGTGAGACAGAGAAATGGAGATGTCAGTGAAGCAGGTTCAGATGTGGGCACAGGGGCTATGGGCCAAACCTGGCCAACCTGGCCCACGAAGGTGTAGGGAAGGAAAAAAACCCTTTTGTCTCCACCCTCCTGGGTTCTTTGGCAGGACCCTGGAAATTAAATCGAAAAAAGACAGACTAACAAGAGAAAACCAGACGGAGGGCATGAATGCAGCACACACACATGGGAGGAGCTCTGGAGTGAGTAACTCAAATGGGTAGTTCGAAATTGGGGCTTTATAGAGCATCTTAAAAGAACAATAAATTTTTAGGGCGCCTGGGTGGCTCAGTTGGTTAAGCGACTGCCTTCGGCTCAGGTCATGATCCTGGAGTCCCTGGATCGAGTCCCGCATCGGGCTCCCTGCTCGGCAGGGAGTCTGCTTCTCCCTCTGACCCTCCCCCTCTCATGTGCTTGCTCTCTCTCATTCTCTCTCTCTCAAATAAATAAATAAAAAATCTTTAAAAAAAAAAAAAAAAAGAACAATAAATTTTTAGAGAAGTGACAAGATAAAAGAAAAAGGGTTTCTAGGATTTTAGGGGCAGCAAATTGTGGCAAGTAAAATCATGGGAAAACTAGTGGAAGATAGGAGTTGTTTAATAATCAATATGTCAAAGTGGAATAATTTGGGGTGGCATATTCTGAACCCCTCAAAAGGCTTACTGAGGAAGGGGCATCAGAGTGGGACACCGAATGGAGTCTTTGGCTGTCATTATGGCCACCCAGTGCCCTATCCACTGAGAGGCCTGAGGTCCACTGTCCTGATCAAATTACACGTGGAACGTAGTGTTCATTTCTGAGCGCTCTTTGTTAAAAGAGGCATCGATGAAATGGAGATCATCCAGGACTTGACTGTGCACACGAATCACCCTGGGGGCTTGTCGACACGTAGGTTCAGGTTCAGTGGGTCTGGGCAGCCTAGATCTCTACCCAGCTCCCAAGCAATGATGGTGCTGTTGGTTCAGGCAATGAACTTAGTGTAGGAAGGATCTAGAAAGGGGTGATGGTCAGGAGAATAGGTCTTACAAGGATCAACTGGAAGATCCTCAGATGTGAAGTTAGAGAAACCAGAGGTGACTTGGGAATCATGATAGCTGTTTCCCTTTGGGATGAGTATGGCTTTCTTCAGTTCCCTCCCCGAGGGCAGACTTAGACAACTGTGTAGGGGGTGGAATTTGGAATCAACACACGGGTGAACCTCCTCACAAGTTAAACTGGCCACAAATGGGATGAGCTGCCGGTTAAAGTTGTAGGATCTCTTCCATGTTGAGATTTCAATCAGAGGTGAACAGTCGTTGGTGGGAGGATGTTTTATACACATTCCCATCTGGGTGGAAAAGCTGGTGGTTTCAGAAGTCCCTCAGATGCTAGGAGGAAGAGTTATCCCGGGAGGATGTCCCTCATTTGATTTCACGATTAAGATAGGGAATTGTTCTGAAGCCAAGAATGGGAGGTGCTTGTAGAAACAAAACAAAAGGAAACTCACACAGTCAGTGCAGGACTTTAAGTATAACTAAGCTGCTCACGTAGATGAAATAGATGAGAAGACGCAAGTCACACGGATGGCTCCAAAGGATGTGACATCCCTACTGAGAGTAGAAGCTGGAGACAGCAGAATTAAAAACACCGGTGGTCTCGAGCCGCTTTCTGGAAGGGACAAACGACTCCACAGATCTTAACCAGCCCCCGGGCTCAGCGTCTGCTGTGGGCAGTGCTGTGGGGATGATCCCGAGACACAAGGAGCAGGATGAAACCGAGAAGAGAAAAGAAGCAGCATACCATGTGTTAGAAAGGGCACGGAATAATGTAAAACACGGATTTGGTGTTTGGAAATGCATGCCTCAGCATGTGGACATTTAACCTAATAAATGTGTGAAACAAAAGACTGAGTTTCCACCGTGTTGAATCTGCTGGTCCTTCAGTGGAGCCAGGGTTTGGAGTTGGGGGTGTTTCTCTGAGGAAAGGACTAGTTTGTTATTTCTCCTGGGGGCATGTTTTATTTTGGTGTTATCAAGACAGCCAGATGCTTTTCCTGCTGATCATTTGGTTGGGAGAATACAAATATTTGTGGGGGACATATTTTTTCAGCAACTACCCAGCAAATGTGATTAATGTAGATGATCCAGCTGGAAACTCTAGTAGGCACCACACTATTTTGTTGTCCTCCCCTTCCGAACGCGATTTTCTAGTCAGTTATTCTAATCATTACCTCCCTGTCTCCTTCTGGGCCCTATCTGTCTCGCTATGCAGACCACAGCCGAATCGCATTTTTGTCTGCATCTGTGACTTTCCCTTCAGTTAGGTTAATTAGGGAGGCATCGATTAGGTTGCCTGCGGTAACTCAGACTCCGTAATTAAGACACATTCTCTTCTAAGAGCAGTAAGCTCACTGGCAGGATCCAAAGCAAGTGCAGAGAACTTACTCTTGTCTGGGGAAACCGGAGAGGGCGTGCCCTGTATTCCTGTGCCCATGGTTCTGTTGGTGTACAGGGAGAGCCGGTCTTCCCATTGCCCTCGGCCCCCCAGGCCCTGCTGGGAGCATTGGCAACCTCTGTCCCCATTCCAGGAGAGATGTGAGAGCATGTGCCTGCAGACAAGTTGGTAATTTCTCCTATAGGTGGTCCCAAGGAGCCTCTCCCCCGGGGTGTGGTCAGCCAGCCTCATCCCTGTTTTATCGTAGCTCAGTCATTAACAGCTCAGCTCCCCTTTGCCATGAGGGGTTCAGCTTCTATGATGAGATGCAGGGCAGGCAAGAGCTGAGAGGGGGCTGGAGCTTTCACAGCAGAGGATGGACCAGGGCCCTGCCCGATATAGGGGCCTTCGGTTTGGACAAGGAAGATATCAAGGACAACCTCCCATACTTTTCATTTTCTCTGAAGTCAGTCCTGCTCTTTCGAGGTTACAGAGGCTACAATAGTAGGGTTTACTTAACAAACACTTATGTCATGCTTCTTAGGTGCTGGGGTACTGTTTATCCCACCTTACAAATGTTAATTCATTAAATTCTCACCACACATCTCATTCACATCTCACTTCACAGAGGAGGAAGTGGGGGCACAGAGAGGACCAGTGACTTAGCCAGTTACACCAGTAAATGGTGAGCTGGAGTTTGCACCTGGCTGTTGGGCTTTAGAGTCTGTACTTGTAATGGGTGCATGATGCTGAATCGTCCTGCAAAGGGTTATTTCAGTGCGGGGCATGAGGAAGCTGCCCAGCGCCCCCTGCTCCAGGAGAACCAGAAGCAGGTGGACCTGAGGCCGACCTCTGCCAGGAGGGGACAGAGCCAGTCACCTCGACCCTGATCTTACCGATTTGTTACAAAAGGGGCTTTTGCCATCAATCCCTCAGGTGGTGCTGGGTCCAGCAGGGGTCCCTCCAGGGGGGAAGGTGGCTGTGTTCCTGGGGGCACTTCTGTGTGACCAGGATCCCCAGAGCACTGACTGTCTGTTTGGGTTTCAAGACAGCCATAGGGGCTGTAATTATTTTTTAAGTGGAAAATAAAAGTTTTGTTGAGAATGTGCCTTGGAAAAAACTCCAAAGTATAAATTTACTTAATCTTATATTTAACAAAATTTATGTTTTAATTAAAACTATGCATTAATTTCTTCCCCCCAGCTTTATTGAGGTATGATTAACAAATAAAATTGTGATATATTTCAAATGTACACCATGATGATCCAATCCAATACACGTATACATTGTGGAAGGATTTCCACACTCAAGTTAATTTCCCTGTCCATCACCTCATAGAGCTGCTTTGTTTTTTGTGGCATTTTTTTGGTCTCGTAAGGATGTTTAAGATCTCTCTTGGCAAATTTCAAGTACACAATACAGAATGATTAACTACAGTTACTATGGATTCCTAGAACATATTCATCTTACAACCGAATGTTGGTACCCTTGGACCACCAGCTTTCCCCAGTCCCTGGTGACCACCGTCCTACTCTTTGTTTCTAGGAGCTGGACTTTTTCTGTTTGTTTTTTAAGATTCCACTCTTATCTCTGCCCTCTATGGATAAATTCCGCTCTGGGCCCGAGACCTTGACAGCCCCCAGCTTTGTCCTTTCTGTTGGGAGGAAAGGTGCCAGGGAGGATGTGACGACAGGTGCACCTTTCCCAGGAGGCAGATGACAGGAGGGAGGAAAAGATGCCACACTTGCAGAATCTACCGTTCAAAGCTCCCTGCTAGAGATCACGTGGGCAGCTTTCTGTGAACACGAGGTCGGAAGGATGGGTAACAAGTCTGCTAAAGGGGCTCGGAACGCCTTCCCGGTAGGGAACCAGCATCTTCCTGGCGTGCACAGACCAGCTGCCAGGGGCGGCTACCTGGATTGCTGCAGAGTGGGGCCCACGCGGGGCTATAGCTGAAGTAGGCAGGTGCCACCGGGCTGTGATACCTCGCTTCCTGCCTCCCGGGAACGAGGGGCCGTGGGAACCCTTTGGCTTCTGCCTTTATTTCTTGGTGTCCTGAGACTTGGTCAGGGGGAAGGCTGTTGCTCTGAGTCTTAACACTCTCTGATGTTTGGAGGCCAGATCTCCTATGGGTCGCCCTTCTGCCTTACTTGTTTGGGTACCAACTAGCGTTGAAGAAGATTGGAGTTCTCATGTGCCCAATGATTTAACCTTTCCCCAGAGTGGAAAAGCACCTGCGTAGCAAGGAGGGAACCAATGCATCTTTCACTTACTGCAAAATATGCTAGGTTTGCCCCCTCGCTGTTTGTTTTTACGTGAAATAGAACATATCTTTACTTATGCCGTGTCTTGCGTGGTGGTCTAAATACCTGCTAGGCTCACCTCTTGAGATTCATTTCTTTTAGGTGAAGACCCACCTCTTCCTAACACATCATCTAGCATGCAGATACCTTGAGGGAGAAGGAGGACAGGACACATTAGCTGGGCAGTGGGAATTGGTTTACCAGTGATCAGAAAGCTGGCCACAGGAATTTGTTTGGAAGAATGAGACGCAGGTAGGATCCATTTTGACGAAGACAAAGGAGAGCAGGGGTTCTCCGTCTTCATTTCAGAGTGAGGGTCATGTCTTTTCTGTGCTCTAAAAACGACTGATTTTCCCCTTCTCCAAAACCTGGTGGAAGTGGGGTCTAAAGAATCAGAACTAACTTCTTTCACCTTCATGCAGAAATGTTAACAGAACCCAGTTGGTCTGTTCTCATATATATATATATGATATATATATATATATATATATCATATATATATATATATATATCATATATATATATGAATAAATCCTTATTTAGTAGCATTAATTCTGTATTATGTGGAAACAAGGACAACCACCTCATCCTGCTTTGCCTGTGACTGTCCTAGTTTTTTTTTTTAATTAATTAATTTATTTGAGAGCGGGGAAGGGCAGGGGGAGAGAGAGAATGTCAAGCAGACTCCCTGATAAGCTCAGAGCTCAACACAGGGCTCGATCTCACGACCTGAGATCAGGACCTGAGCTGAAATCAAGAGTCGGACGCTTAATGGACTGAGCCACTCAGGCGCCCCAGAGATTGTCCTAGTTTTAAAAATGAAAATCTCACATCCTGGGAAGCCTTCAGTTCCTGGCGGCCTGGGACAGTTGGTTACTTTAGAGGAGGACTTCGCAGGGTAGATTATGGACATTGATTGGAACTCCTGACACAAGCCTAATTGCGGGAATTGATTACCTCCCTCCCCTTTTAAAGGAGAAAACAGAGGCTTAGATGAATGAAGAATTGGTCCAAGACCATCCAGAGGCAAGTCTTGGATTTGGAACTAAAGACTCCTGGTCTGTTTGGTCCTTAAGACCTTACCCAGTCCTCAAATTAGGGTCTGTACCTAGCGTTTCTCCACTTCTTGCTTACTTCTTCCTTCTAATTTCTAGTTCTTTCCCTTTGTTTTTTTTTCTGCCCAGATTTCACATTCCCCAGAGACATTTTCTAGTCCTCACTAATGCTAGTCAGTGCTCAAAATATCATTGATCCTTGTTCTAACTCAGTGGTGCCCAATAGAAGTTTCTGTGGTGATGGAAAGGTTCCATATTTGCACTGTTCAATATGGTAGCCATTAACCTTCAATGGCTCTTGAGCACTTGAAATATGGCTAGTGCATCTGAGAAACTAAATTTTTAATTTGATACAAATTTTAATAGCCATCTGTGGCAATATGGTACTACCGTAGTGGACAACAGAGCGAATCTAACTCATTGGTGTTTTACTTGAAAATGTGAGTATCCACCACTGAAATCAGGTTGGGTTTATCAACTATAAGCTCAAGTAGGTTTATCATTTGCTTATCCTGACCTTGCATGCTTGTTGTCTCATTAGTTTTTCTTCTTTGTTCTCATCACAATTTTGGTGATTTGGAGATTTTGTTTTCTTACAGGTTCAGCGAAACGAGGACAAATCTACCACCTTGAAATTGGCTGATTTTGGCCTTGCAAAGCATGTGGTGAGACCTATATTTACTGTGTGTGGGACTCCGACTTATGTAGCTCCTGAAATTCTTTCTGAGAAAGGTACGTGTTATACCTTGCTCCACGGGACTCTGGTTCACTTACTAACAACTGTCTTATTTTTAACATTTAATATTTTTCAATATGGAGCAATCAGAAATCTCAGAGTTGGCACCAGGCTCGCACTTGGATTTTAATGGAGATGTTTGAAACAGAGCTTGACCAAAGCATGTGGACTTTTTCCTCATCTGGGCTACCCTTACAATGGAGGGATTGGGGTGTGTGTGTGTGTGTGTGTGTGTGTGTGTGGGCAGGAGAGTGAGATAAAAGATGACGGAGAATTAGCCTGGGAACTCAAACAAGGAAGGCCATTTGTGCCACTGACCCAAGGCTACCTGTAATGGGAAAAATTTGAAGCAGTTCTTATGGTAATTGGCTTAAAAATTCCTCCTCCAACTTTGCATTTTAAGGAGCAAGGTGTCCCATTTCAAACCCCATGAGTAGTATTTATTACCAGTTTGTATATTATACGAGGATCCAATGAACTGTTTTAGTGACACATTCTATAAAGTACATAAAAAGGAAACCGTTATTATTATTATATGGCTCCAAATATATGAATGTCTGTTTAGCCACTGTAGCACTTTGGGAGAAATCAGTTTAGGCGTCATTTGTAAGATGGGAAAGCTCTGGGTGGGTTGTGGGGTTGGTGGGGAGAAGGGAGAGAGTTTCCCAGCAGCAGAAGCATCAGGGAAGGTAAGACGGGGAGACAGGAATATGCACTGGGGTTGGGTGGTAGAGCCATTGAGAAGACTGGTCTCGGTGTTGCAGAGGGCAATTTAGTTGGCTGACTAGGTTGAGTCTGGATTTTCCACAACGGGGGAGGCTGAGCAGAGGAATTTGGACTCAGTGTGGCCAGCAGAGTGGCTAAGGCACTGTGGTGACAACCATAGACATTTTTGTGGAGGCATCAATGACCTGGGTAAAAGAAGGAAAGCAAATAGTCTCCCTGAATGCTGAGGGAAACCACAGCCTTGGTGCTGATACCAACTAAGGCTGTTGGAAAGCTCTTTTGGGAGATGGGGTGGGTGGGTTGAAATTTTAAACACAGTGATTTGGTAGAGGTATGAGGATGAATGCATGGAGTTGTCCAGTTGGCAGGGAGGTCAGGCCCTGGGCTGAGCGGGTGCTTTTGAGACTCCTCAACTCGGAAATGGCAGCCCATGCGGGCGAGATAAGGAGCTCCTCATGATGCCAGCAAGGGCAGCCGGGGACAGACTCTGGAGGGAGGCCCAGAGTTGGGGGATGGAGAAGGAAGGACGGGTTAGCAGGGGACAAGGCAGCGGAAGCAGGAAGAGGACGAGGAGAGTACGGTGTCACAGAGGTCGAAGGGCACATTTCAAGATGGGCGGCCAAGCTAAGCCAGACCCTCCTGAGTGTGAAAGGTAGTACAGAGCTGAGAAAAGGCCAGTAAAGTTGGCCAGAAAGAGGTCAGCAATGATTTATTTCTGTAATTTTTTTTTTTTTTGCTGATTTGTCTTGACACCATTGCTCTGGGGCTTAATAATGAATATCCAACTTCCCAATTATAGCTGCTGAGTGTTTTCCTTTTCCAAAGGTAAAAAGTTAGAACATGTTTGAAAATGTCCATACTGCTGTTATAGGGTTTTGTGAGGATGATTGGGCAATACATATCAAAAACCTTTACTGTGTAAACCTTTACTGTATTGTGCATTTAATTTCTGGAAAGTTATTGCAAGAATATAGTCTGAGATGTGCACAAATATTTAATAGATGAGGATGTTCATCACAGAATTATAGTGTAAGAAAGTTAGGAAATACTTAAATTACAACATAGAGGATTTATTATATAAAGGGAATACTGATAGCTATTAGAAATCATATTTTTTAAGAATTTTTTTTATATTCTTTATAGGACATTCCTCCATAGGAAATGCCATGATACCTTAAGTGAATGAAATAGGGTATAAAATATGTCCAATGTGATCCTAATCTCGTTACAGGAAGTATAACTGTGTGTGTGTGGGTGTGTGTGCTCATGGGGGATACAGCTAGTAATGTCAGTCTTTTTATAATCATAAGAGAGAGCCAGTAAAAATATTTTTTCAGTGTGAAAAGACAATGAAGGACTAGGATGGAGAGGCTGCTGGGGTAGACCAGGGCTTCTTGAACTGTCTCTGGTGAAGGTTTTAGAATTTCTAATATAGTATGGACCCACACGAAGCTCTGCTACATGGGACGAGGTCACCGCTCATGCCACGCGTGACTTACCACGTGTGCTCGACAACCCCCAAACTCTGCCCTATACTCTGATCAGTGAGACGTGTCCTTGACCATGCAGCTGGATGTCATGGCCATGCCCAATTGCTATGCGTTTCCAAATGTTTACTTTCAGTTTCTATGCTTATTTTATCCCAGACCGGTTAAGAAAGGGTAACAAACGGGCAGTCGTCTGAGGACCACGCTTTGGGTAACACTGGTGTCGACCCCCCCCGTTTGTAGGCCTTGGCAGCAAAGCAGCCCCCCATGTGTTTAGAAGTGGCTGGTGCTTACTGAAAGCTGCGGTCCTCGGTCACCCAGAACCACAGTTCCCCGTGTTTGTCTCCTCCTGTCTGATCCAGCCTGGTCTCAGTTTGGCTTGTGTCTCTGCCTGTCGCACAGGTTACGGGCTGGAAGTGGATATGTGGGCCGCAGGCGTGATCCTGTATATCCTGCTGTGTGGCTTCCCCCCTTTCCGCAGCCCGGAGAGGGACCAGGACGAGCTCTTTAACATCATCCAGCTGGGCCACTTCGAGTTCCTGGCCCCTTACTGGGACAATATTTCTGACGGTGAGATTGGCTCCCCCGAGCGGGACACGAGGCCGTGTTAGAGCTGGGGCCCGTCCTGGGTTCTGACGGCAGAGCAGGTTTTAGGTCAGCTGTGTAATGAGGCGCGCAGGGGGCCCACCTCAGAACTGGGCACGGAGAGGGGCTGTCGACCTGTGCTTCATCCTTTGTTAACTGTGAGCTTCGTGGAGATTTATTTGTGTAGCACTCTGGGAAACAGGACTTGCTTTGGATTCAATGAAAAAGTCGGACCACTGGTTGCAGTCACTAGATACTTAAGGCGGTGGAGGGACCTCAGAACTGAAGAATATCAGAAATGTAAACCCTCATTTGGAAAGATCACAGTCATCTCGTATATAGAAGTACTGGGAATTGAGCAGCCCGGGAATGTGTATCTTCCTCGTGAACAGCCAGGGGTCGTGGAGGGGTGTAGTTGGAGCACAGAGGCTCTGGAGGGCACGGGGTGACGGTCTTAGCTATCTCCAGTGGAGCAGAGGCATGTAGGGTCTTCCTCCTTTTTGGCCCCTTTCAAAACCCATCTTTCCCCTTTTTGCTACTGATTTGTTGGTACCACCCGCTACCCTTATAAAATTGGGAACTGGATATTCAGGGGTTTTGAGTCTTTGAGTCTCTAGCTTAAAAAGTAGAATAGGAGTGACAACTTTATTTTCCCTCAATTTCCCCAACCATGTCATCTAAGATGAGTTATCGAACTGCCCTCATCCCCAGCCTCAGTCTCCTCACTTGGGGTTGGGGGATGAGGCAAGGAGAAAGCTTCATTTTTTTTTGCCCCTTAAATAAGGTAGAGAGAGGGGTGGCGTGCTGCAGGTGGAGTGAGGGTCTTGAGCTGAGCAAGCCAGTGGTGACTTGGGAATTGAAGGACTGAAAATCATTTTAGAAAGTTCTGTGCAGCACTGTTCTTAGATTTGGGTATGGTGGCCCCTGCCCTGAGCCCCATGCCTTAGAGAGGGCCCTACTCTGGTTATACCCACCCCACAGAGCAAAGCAAGGGGACGCTGGAGCCAAGGAGATGTGTCCTCCAGAACCAGGTCCCCCCTTCTAGGTGACTTAATCAGAACCCCAGAATTCCCTGCCCAAATGGTGCAGGCCTACTTCCAAGACTGGGGAGACCTCTTTACCCAGAAACTTCCTATATTGCCCCAGGGTAGCCAAGGAGCCTCTGTTCAGAGGAGTAGAGAGAGCTTGGACATGTTGGTGGGGTGTTCAGTTGTCCACACTTGTACATGTGAGTCTGAGAATTCCCAGTTTAAACCTGACCCACTCCTTGCTGAGTCTTCTGGGGATCTTGAGGGAGTGATGCTGTTTGGGGTGGGTGCCCAGGCACTTTGTTGGCAGAACTCACCCAGCTTGAAGTGGGCGAGGTAGGAGAAATCCTGTGGCTTCCATGCTTAAGAGGTGGCCGGAAAGTGGTGTAGAGGAGGGGCTGATGGGTGGGTGAGCAGCTGATCTTAAGCAAGAGTCATCACCCAAGGAAGGTGGGGAGAAGTGGGTGGTGTTTTTCTCATGTGATCGAAAAGGAAGCTCAGGGAGCTGGCCAGGGAGAGCCAACAAGCCACAGAGAAGTCATTTCTCCCCCCTTGCCTCAAGCCACCTGGCCCACCAGTTGCCCCCCCATCCCTCTAGAATCAGTCATGATCTTGGGCAGGAAATGAAATTCATTTTGACTTGGTGCTGTTTTGTACTTAGGTTTCCTTCACGTGTTTCTCAACTTTGTCAGTGTGAAGGCATATTTACCAACTTAGGAAGGAGATTGAACAGATTTTATTTTACAGCCCGACGATTGATTTCAAAATGTAAGATATGTAGACATATGGTATGTGGCCTCCATTTGTTCTCTTGCACGGGGCGCCATGGCTGTCAGGGGTAGGCCTGGCCCCCTGACTCTAGAAACGAGCGGACATCCTCTAAGGCTCTGCTGTCCCGACATGGTAGCCCCTCGCCGCTCGTGGCTATTGCAGTTGAAACGTGCACTCGTTGAAAGTCAACACATAAAAATTCCGTTGCTCGGTCTCGGTAGCCATATTTCAGACGCTCAGTGGGTAGTGCAGACATGGAAGGCTCCCAGCATCACAGAAAGTTCTGTGGGGCAGCGCCCTCTAGCGTGTGGTGCTGACATGGGCGTTTGTGATCTCAGTTCGTGCGCGGGGCAGACAAATTCAGAGCCCATGCATTCATTTCATTTTCTCTTCCTTCTCGCCCTCCCACAGCTGCCAAAGATCTGGTGAGCCGGTTGCTGGTGGTAGACCCCAAAAAGCGCTACACCGCCCACCAGGTCCTTCAGCACCCCTGGATTGAAACCGCGGGAAAGACTAGCACAGCGAACCACCAGAAGGACCCCGGCAGTGAGGGCCACATCCGGAGGCAGCACAAGCGGTCTGCTGAGCAAGCCTCGTAGTGGCCGCCTCAAGTACTATGCAGCCCCCTTCTCCCCCAGGGACAGAGCACGAGACAGAAATCCAGGAGGCCGACAGTGAGGAGGACTGCAGTGAGGAGGACTTCTGCCCATCACTGGAGAATCAGGGGAAGGAGAGAGATGCTTAGTATATTTTAAAGCGTATTTTAAAAAATGAACTTGAGTCTTACTGTTAAATGTTGTAACATATTTTTAGATTTGTATATTTGAAGACTTTAATACATTTATTTTGGGGGGGTTTAAGACTATCAGCGAGGACTTTTTGGTAATAATGCTGTGTTTTGCTTCCTCCTCATAATCAAGTTCATGGTAAACAACATGAGTGGTGCTTACCAGGATCTAAACTCCCCCTATGAGGGTGAACAAGGTGAATCATGGTCTTTCTGTATTAATAAAATGTACTCTGACTGACAGAAGTGGGTTGTATTCTGATGACTTCTTAATGCTGGTGAGGGGAGCCAGGGAAGTAGAGTTTAGACAGGCTTCCTGAAGCCAGTATGACTACATCTAAATGTTGTGATGGACACTTGATTAACTGGCAGGACCTGTTTATTTGGGATGTGCTGGTCTTGCTGTCCAGCATTTACTGAAAATCCGTTCTGGTACTGGTAGAAAAATGGAAAGGAGAAATCATTGATTTATTCTTGCCCCTACAGCACCCCTTTATACTGTTTTTCAGCTGATTATCCCTGAGCCTGAGTCACGTCCACATGAAGTTAGGCACTCAGGCTGTGACTGTGTTAACGTTTTCAGATCACCAGGGAGCCGTTTAGTGCATTAATATGTCAGCAGTGCCGTAAATGGATTACACTCAGGCTCCAAGTTGCTCAGAGAGTTCAGGCACGTTCCTACCTGCAGGGCAGACACACGGAGGGCTCAGGATGCATGTTCTCTGATACATTCCAGATTTCTGTATGGAAATGTTGGTCTTTTCAGACGACTCAGGGATATGCATGAGCCGAAAGCAAAACATGATCCTGATATTTTCCAAATTGACCTTTCTGGGTTATATATATATGTAACCCAGCCAGTGGGACACAGAACCAGTCCACCAGCGTGGGCTTCTCACCCCGCACCCTTCTCCCTAATGGTGTTGGAGTCCTCTGGGTGGAGGAGGACATCAGGAAACCGGGAACAGCGAGAGAGTGTTTAGTGTAAGGAATCCCTTAAGTGGGAGCTGGAACATTGCAAAAGTGCACCGGGGGCTCTGAAGTGATCTAGCAATGGTAACGGCAGGAAATGGCTTCCAATCTGAGGTGGGGAGCCAAAGGAAGAGGCTGGGTGATAAGAACCTGGAAACTTGGAGGAGAAACCCCTTGTAGTGGAGGCTGACTGTGCCGCCCCGATCCCTCTTGAAGAGGAAAGGAAGAGGTTGCTGGGTTGGCAGTCCTCAGCAGTAACTATCTACGGGCATCACCTTCAGCTGGAAGAGTCGCCTCACCCAGGGTCACACCTCCCTCCTGGGGCAGGCTTCGTCCAGGGACTGGTCCCCGCAGGGAAGGAAGCCTCGGCCCCCTTGCCCCCAATGGGGACAACGCTGAAGGGCCATCCCAGCCTCAGCATCCCAGCGTCGGCCTCGCCCAGTCTTGCTTTTTTCCGTTCTCAGAGGTGACCAGCCTGAGACCACTCCCTAAGAAAACTTCTGCATGCTAATCATGTCGCAGTTGGCCTCCCAGGAGACAGAGCCTGTGACCCCCTCTGGAAACGTGGGACTGCTGCAAAGTGTTCGCAACTGGTGCTTTCAACACAGGGGCTCCGAGGAGGGAGCTGGGGCCCACACACGTGAGGAGAGGGTGCCACCCAGTAGGCAGTACCACGGACTCTTGTTCTGCAAACGTGGAGAGAGGCTGGAAGCTGGAACCATTGCTACTGGAACGGCACCAAAGGCACTACATCCAAGTGAGAATTTTCAGGTCACACTAGCATCATTCGATTCTCTGGACCACTCTCTCTGAGCCATTTCTCCTGTTGGCTTCCGCGATGCCACGTTTTTCTGGTCTTCTTCCTGCATCTCTGTCTTCTCCTTTGGGTTTCCTGTATAGCTAGGTTCACTCTTCTTCCGGTTGCTAAAGGTTGTTTCCTCATTAGTCACCAGGGAAATGCAAAGTAAGGCCACAATGAAATAATACCATATACCTATTAGAATGGCTACAATGAAAAGACTGACCATACCAAGTGTTGGTGAGGAGTTGGAGCAACTGGACCTCTTGTATACTGCTGGTGGGGATGTTCAATAGTCTCCCCTCTTTGGAGGAAAATTTGGCAGTTCCTTTAAAAGCTAACCATATCCCGCCCGTATGATCCAGCCGTTCCACCCCTAGGTATTTACAAGAAAAGTTACAGTGTTTGTCCACACCAAGACTTGTACACAAATATTCATAGGTGCTATGTTTGTAGTAGCTCAAAAGTGCAAGCAGTCTGAGTGTCCATACATTGGCGATGTATAATCAAATTGTGGTGCGTCCATACAATGACTACAATTCAGCAATAACAAGGAATAAACTCTTGATACGAGCAACAACATGGACAAAAAAAAAAAAAAAAAGGAAAGTAATTAGAATGAAGGAAAGAAGTCAGACCAAAGCAGATTACATTTCGTGTGGTCCCATCTACATACAATTCTAGAAGATGAGAACTAATCCTAGCAAGGGAGCAGATCAGGGGTTGCCTGGGGACAGGAGGGAGGGAGGGGTTACAAAGGAACACCAGGTAACTTTGGAGGTGAGGGATATGCTCATTATCTTGAATGTAATAATGGATCTATGGGTGTATACATGTCAAAATTTATCAAATTGTACACTTTCAGTATGTGCTATTTATTGTGTGTCACTTATACCTCAATAAAGCTGTTAAAAAACATAGTTGTAGTTCCTTCAAGACCAGTCCTAGACCCTCTTCCTTACCCCCATAGTCTCCCTTCACCTGTACCCGCTATCGATTTGCAGATGATCCTCTACCTCCCTCCTCCCAGTATGTCTCCAGCCCAGGCTTCTCCTCGTGGCTCAGACCGTCTGTCCAACTGGCCACGTGACACATCCACATGTGGGCATACATTCCTCCAGACCAGAATATGTGATCATCACCCCACACCTGGCCCTTCTTTATTGCTCCCTCTTGCACAGAACGGGTCTGCTGAGCAAATTCAAAACACAGGCACCCTCTTTGATACCTCTGTCCCCCACCTCAAATCCAGACGAACCCTGTTGGCTTTATTATTCTTAATGTTTCTTGAATCTAGCCTCTTAGCTTCCTTCGTTCCCCTCCTTAGGGACATCAAGGTTATTCTTGCTAATTCTATAATGTTACAAAGACACTGTGTTCACCATTGTATATACATCTCCTCGTGCACGTATGGGAGACTTTCTCTTAGACCTAGAAAAACGTCATCTTATAGAGTATTGCCAACTTGATTTTGAATTGATCTAGTTCTCCCAAAGAGCCATGAAACTTTCCTCTTTTCTCTCAGGGATTCCCACACGATTTTGTCTTTTGTTGCTAAAATGTTACCATCTGGACATGCTTGAGAAGTAGCAACATAGAAGCTGCTTTCTACTCTGACACTTGGGTAGCACCTCATAGCTTGTGGAGGGAATTCCTGAAAGCACCCCATTTCCACCTTAAAACAACAGCCCCACTTAATAGATGGGGAGACTGAGGCACAGAGAAGTGACCTCACTTGCTCATTGTCACCTGGTTTACCAAAAATGCCAGCTGCCTGCTATAAACCCCAGGGCAGAGTGGCACCGTCGCTTTAGTCCCCAGCCTCTACTCGGCTCTGACCCGGCAAGGCTGGCTCCTCAGTGCCTTCGGATGAGTGATTCCCCAGCTGGCTCCTTTCTGCAAGCGAGGTACTCAGCCAGAGGCTTCATTAACCCCTCCCATTCCTGCTTCGTGGGAAGAGAAAGGCTGTGTTTGAAACTAGTACCCAGTACTGCCGGACCTGGGGCTTCTCACGCAAACCACCCCCCCCTGCAGGTTGCTTGAGAGTTGAGGGTGGGTCTGGAGGTGGCTTTAGGAGCCATGGTTGGTCCTTCCAGGCGTGAAGCCCCAGGCGTGGCTGTCAAGGGACTTATGTTCTTTCCTTAGGGCTTAGCTCCAGCTCCTCTCAAGTTAGCATGGGGCAGTCACTCCGTCGTCCTCATCTGCTCCGGGTGGCAGAGAAGTTTCTGACCACGACTGCCTCTGAGTATTGTAACACTGGGTGTGATGGGTGCCATGTTGCCTTATCAGCCCTGCTCCTGGACTGAAGCACCTGCTCTCCCAGACTTGCCCTCAGAGGAACTGAAACTCCGGACTCACATTCATGCCCCTCTCTGGGGCAGCTCTCATCCAGTGACTGGTCATTGTGGATTACAAAGGTCCAGCCCCTTGCTTCAACTCAGGACAGCTCAGCAGGGCCATCTCAGATCTCCCTGTGGCACCAGACAACGCTTTCGCTTCAACTGTCTCACATTCCTTTCACCCAGTCCCGCGTGATTTACGCCCCCTTCCCCAACAGGTGTTGATACTGAGAACAGTCCCCAGGACACTTCCTGCACACGCATCTCCTTCTCAGAGTCTGCTTTCTTGGGAAATAGTCTACGAGTTTCTCATATCCAGTTAGTATGAGCAGGAGGCCGCTGCTTCCGGGGACCTTCCCCAGTCCTTCCAGACTCTCTTGATGGGTCTTGATGGGGTCCCTCCATACCTGGAATGGACCCCTTAATGCTTGGCCGCCCAGACTGAGGCAGAGTCCAGGGGACCAGGGCACTGAATGGCTCTGGGTCCCGGGCTCCCTGAATGGGTGGACCCTGGTGATTTTGGTGGGGTGATATAATCCAGGGACCAACAAGCTCAGAGAGGGGTTATAGACTCAACTGTGGTTTCCTTTCTTCCAAGGGAGAGATTAGAACTAGTTCCAGTGCATCAGCAAGACTCTTGGGGCCTGTGTGAGTATCGGGGCTCCAGCCCTGTAGCTGGGCTGTGGAGTGGAGGGAAGCTCCAGCAGGTGGTGCTGGAGGTTTCTGGCCAGGAGATGAGGAAGCTAACCCTGTCTGGGAAAGTTCTGGGGACATGGGGTTCTCTAAAGCAGAGGCTGAGACAGGGATCTATCTCCCAAGGAATGTGGTGAGAGTGGGGAAGGGAGTCTGGGAAGGGAGAAAAGCCGAGCAAGCAGGCATTCATGCCTGAGGACTGCTGTGGGCAATTGAGGTGGGGTGGGGGTGCTCCGAGATACCGTGTAGGATACACCT
Organism: Phoca vitulina; assembly: GCF_004348235.1. NCBI lineage: Eukaryota > Metazoa > Chordata > Mammalia > Carnivora > Phocidae > Phoca > Phoca vitulina. Next base: position 47,228,799 of record NW_022589713.1, read on the forward strand.
CAGAATCCTCCCACTCCTGGACAAGAGAGCTGGGGTTTTACCACCAACGCCCGTCCTTCCATTGGTGGAGTGATTTTCCTGATGGATTAAGTTCCCTGCCACTTCTGGCCTGTTTTGGGCTAAAGCTTCCACATCTGGGGGATGCCTTTCATGCAGAGAGTCACGGGAAGCTGGGGGCACCTGTAGCAGCTACAGCGGGTGGCCTCTGGGTAGCCGATAGGATAGTGGGGGGCTCTGCCACACACGGGAATCGAGGAGGCAGGATTTGGCCCAGTGTTGGTGTGAGGTTGGGGAATGTGGGAGCCGCTACACTGCGACACTTGCTGGGGTGCTGATGTTTCCCTTCAGTACCCCAGAACCATGGAGGGTGGAGCAGGGACCTTGTAAAGATGACAAAGATGACAAAAAACTGGATCAAAGTGATTCTGGAGAGGTTGCAGGACCCTTGTGAATCCACGGCATCACAATGGAGGTTGTGGCATTTGGGGCTCACTCTTGGAGGCTGTTAAATCATCCTTTGGCTGGGATTGTTTCTCCCTGGCGTTGGCAGCCTATTTTCCCAGATGTGTGGTGTCAGAGGCACATGAGATCCCTGGAGGTGAGCCATTTTGGTGACAACTTTTAAATGGCCCAGAGAGACTGGGCCCTGAGACTTCTGCCTGCATGCTTTTCCGAGACTGATTTGGGGAACTTGGGGAAAATGATGGCTTCTATTTCTTCCAACCCAGCTGGGCAGGGGAGTTCCAGTCATTGTGATGGAGAATAAAGGCAGGTGCCATCAGTGACATCTTAGGATGGATAAAGATCAGGCTTTTAGAGAAGGGCAGGTAGGTAGGGGAGGGCTGGCAGGGCACTTTGCTGTAGAGAGACAGGTTCTTGGCAAACTGACCCCATCACCAGTGCTGACGGAGGATTCGGCCATTTCAGCGAGGCAGCAGAATATGGTGACCCTCTCCATTCTAAAATGGGGTAGGATGGTGTGCCATTTGCATTTAGGAGTAAAAGAGGAGTCTGGCTCTTAATTCATGCTTTGGAGTTCACTGCCTTTTGTATAGTCTCCTCTTTTTAACTGGTCTTCCTTCCCCTGCTGACTTGCATTGAATTTCTACCCTAGATCTGCTGTGTTAGCTCTTGCTGCAAAACAACCAAACTTAATGGTTAAAAAGAATACAAATTTATTATTTCTCAGGAGCCTTTGGATTGGGATTGTGGGCTGGGCTCAGCTGGGCAGCCCTGATCTAGGCAGTGCTTTGTTGTTCTTGGTTAGAGGAGGTAGGATGGCTGGGACCCCTCCCTCCACATGCTGCTCATCCTCTATGCAGCAGGCCGGCCTGGACTTGAAGACATGGTGGTGGAAGGGTTCCAGGCATGAGGTTGGTAGCTGTGAGGTCTCTTCAGGCTTAGCCTGGGAGCTCACATAACATCAGTTCTACCACATTACTGGCTGATGCAATTCACACAGGCAGCTCAGATTTAAGGGGCAAGGAAACAGCTTCACCTCTCCATGGAAGGAGCTTGATGGGATTAGAATCTACAGCCATTTTGGCATCCTACCACATCTACCATGCCCAGTAAGGAGAATCAACCATCCTTATTAACCCACTCATCTTTGCAAACCTGAATTTCCATCTCTTAACACCCACGGTGGAAGGACAGAAACTATTTGGGTTCCTTCCATCAAGAAAAAATCATTTGTGCATTCAGCTCTTAACTCAGCAAGTATGATAGAGTGCTTGTCATGAGTCAGGCCCTGTAGCAGGTCCCGAGAATACAATGATGTATATAGCATAGTAACTGCTGTCAAGGGGCTCTGTCTTGTCAGGGAGACAGGCCCCAAACTGATCATTTCATGCAATGTATTAAATAGAATGAAGGAGATATTCAGAGGGCTCCATATATATTATAATTAATAGTGGTCATTTAGGAGCACGGATGCGGAGCCAGGAACTCTGCCAGGACCCTGATATTTTCTCAGTGAATCCCAGGAAATCCCATGATAGAGGCTGTAGTATCCCACGCTGCACCTCTTGCATGAATGATCACAGCCAGAGTGGAATTTTTTTTTTTTTTTTTAAAGATTTTATTTATTTATTTGACAGAGAGAGACACAGCGAGAGAGGGAACACAAGCAGGGGGAATGGGAGAGGGAGAAGCAAGCTTCCCACGGAGCAGGGAGCCCGATGCGGGGCTGGATCCCAGGACCCTGGGATCATGACCTGAGCCGAAGGCAGACGCTTAACGACTGAGCCACCCAGGCGCCCCCAGAGTGGAATTTTTAAAACAGGAATGTAATCATGTCACCGCCATTTAAAATGACTTCCTGTTACATTTGGAACGCAAGTCAACTCCTCACTGTGGCCTATAGGAGCTGAACGGACCTCCCTTGCTCACTGATTGCATCTCCCACCCCTCTCCCATCGCTAGCGTTGCTGTCCTCACACAAACACCATGGTGCCTCCTCAAGCCCAGTCAGCACTCTCTGGGGCCATGATACTGGCTCTTTCCTTTCTCTAGAATGATTTTCCTCAGCCCTGTGATGTTTCAGCTCAAAGGCTATCTCCTCGAGAAGCTGCCTCCCTGAGACGCTGTCCCAGTCCCCTGTTTAATTTCCACCAGTGAACTCAGCATCTCAAATGCTCACTTAGTTGGCCTGATGTCTGCCCCTCCCCATCCCCAACACCGCTGGAACCTATGCTTCAGGAGGGCGGGGACCTTCTCTGTTTTGTTCCCTTAGGTATCATCAGTGTCTAGAACAGTGCCTGGAAAATTTTAGGCTCATAATAAATATTTGTTGCATGAATGAAGAAATCCCTGATTTACTGATGAGGAAACAGAGGACCTGTGTCACACAGGTGGCCGAGCTGGGATCTGCACCCATAATTGTGGGAGGCCATGGCTCTTCCCTCCATGTCATCTTGCCTAGAGAACCTGGAGAAGCGTATCTCTCCCCTTTTCTGGATCTCAATCCCACGTTTGATGACCTCGCCTCTGGCGTCAGTGTGGGATCACCGTGGCCATCCCCCTAATGGCAAATACTAACAGCTGAGTTGCTGTGAGAAAGAATCTCCATGGCTGTTCTTTCTCATTCGAAGTTAGACACTTTTCCATATCATAGCATTTCTTCCACTGAAGTGCATTTTACAATTGATGCATACTGAATATAGTTTCCTTTTCCCCTTGAAAGCTCTTCTTAAACCTAGGATGTATCCTACAGTGATGGTGTCCTAGAAGCTGGAAACCAATAGCAGTGAAAACTCTGTAATTGTTTTCAAGAAAGCAGCGATACTGGAATAAATAGCGAAGATTTCTCTTTTTCCCGTGGGTTATATTTTTTTTCTGTTTTACACAGATTCCATACAGAGTAGGATCAGATATTTCTTTTGTTGTTAATGGTATATTTTTTTCCTCCTTGTCTATCTCCCTGATAGGATCTGGGAAGTGAATAACAATACAAGAACATAAAGATATATCTAGATTTGTTCTGACAAGTTTCATATCACCGAATATACTTGGAGAAGAATATTTGACCTTAAGAAAAATTACAATGAGAAATCCAGCTGCTATTATAAAAACGGTGCAGCACGGAGAAAATGATGCTTCATCTATTGGGGTACCCGTGTAATTTATGTCAACAGAAAGCCAATAGCTTCATCATGATCTGAAAGTATACTTCACTTGAGAGATCTTGGGCCCTCCCCTGATCTGATAGAAGGAAGAGTGTGCATAAATTCTCGGCTCCAACGTCCCTTCGGGGCAGAGGGTGGAGGAAGACAGGTGGTTCTTAGATTGCTCTCCTTTCTCATCAGCCTTCAGCAAGGCCCCCACGCCTTTGACAGAGAGATTTATGCAGGAGCATCATGGAGGTGACTCTGGGAACAGGAAATATTTTAATAAGCATTCTTTCTAAAACGAAGGATTTCATTTTAAATTGATATGTTGAAATTGATATGTTTCTCCGTCAAATGTAGATTCATGCAGTCTTTTTCGTTTGTTTGTTTTTTGTTTTTTAAATCCAAGCTTGATGCAAGTTGCTTAACTAACCTTTTGGCCTCAGTTTCCCTGTCTGGATACGGCAGGTGTTAATACTCGTCTGAACCTACAGGTGTGCAACAATTACTGCATAATTTTATTTTCTGATGTTTTATGTTCTGATGTTTTGACTGTACCCCCATCCTGCTGTTTGCTGGGCAGTGACCTCCACCATTCGTTGCACATGTGATCACAGCAGTTCTGGGGTCTTGTGAAGCGCCACGTGGAGGGGGGCAGCCTTCAGCGATCAGTCCCCATGGGTTCCTGCTGCCACACCCTCCGTCCCAGCCCACCTCTCTGCTGCTCTCTTGCCACTTTAGGGCCTGGGAATCCTTTGTACACAGTCCATAATCTGGTCGCACTGATTATTCTTCCAAGCCTCCACTTGGATCCCTGGGGCTTCTGAAGCCCGTAGGATTCTATTTGCTCAAGCTGGGAAGGTTACTTTGTATGGTTTGGGAGCGGGGGGAGCCCTTTCTCTTTTTCTCTCTGTAAGCTCCTTTCTCCTTCCTTCCACCCTCCATAGGTCTTCCAGATTCTCCCCTGGGCAGGCCTGGGATTAGGGTGAGGTGAATGAAGATCCCTCTCAGACCCTAAATTTAAATTTAGGCATGTCCAGAATGTCCCTTAAGGGTACACCTTAAAAATCAGAGTTTTTTTTTTTTTTTAAGATTTTATTTATTTATTTGACAGAGAGAGACACAGCAAGAGAGGGAACACAAGCAGGAGGAGTGGGAGAGGGAGAAGCAGGCTTCCCGCTGAGCAGGGAGCCCGATGCGGGGCTCGATCCCAGGACCCTGGGATCATGACCCGAGCCGAAGGCAGATGCTTAACCGACTGAGCCACCCAGGCGCCCCAAAAATCAGAGTTTTTTTGTATTAATTTTCTTTTTAAGCCACACCAAGAGTATTTACTGGCTATTACTTAACAAGCCTGGGGTGAATGACTTAGTTGTTTTGATTTTACATTAAAATATTATCTATCCTGATTTTGAGTTTCTTGGTGGCTCTTTAGATTTTGTAGCCGAGGACAGTGCCTCACCTGCCTCACCTTAATGTTGGCCATGGATTTTGGAAACAAAACCAGATAACCTGCTGTTTACTTGTCTTTTCTGCCTTGCCATGTACCTTTTGAGAACCAGCTAGAATTGAAGGAAAGAGCGAGGGAAGTGCCAAACAAACAAACCATCAATTAATATCTCAAGACACATCGGGGCGCCTGGGTGGCTCAGTCAGTTAAGCGTCTCCCTTCGGCTCAGGTCACTATCCCAGGGTACTGGGATGGAGCCCCGCGTTGGGCTCCAGCCCCGCGTTGGGCTCCCTGCTAGGCGGGGAGTCTGCTTCTCCCTCTGCCTCTGCCCCTCCCCCCTGCTCATGCTCTCTCTCTCTCTCTCTGCATCTCTATCTCAAATGAATAAATAAAAAAATCTTAAAAAAAATATCTCAAGGCACCTCGAGCCACACAGAGGTCGAGGGTGGGGCTCTCTCTTGAACGAGTTCAAGCTCTCTGGTCTGCAGGGCAGATCACACAGAGAGGCTCCCGGACAGGTATGCCCAGAGCAAGATACCTGCTTCCTTGTCCACCTCAGGCAGCAGCCGCAATTCAAATTGTTTTCAGCTCAGATTCTTGGCTATGGAGATGTGGCCACTTGACAAAGCCTCCCTGGCTAGAAAAATCACAACAGGAAGGAGAGTGGTCCTTCACCTGCTGGAAGGCTCTTCGTTCCCTTCCCCTCATTTCTTTGAGGCCCAAGGGCTTTCTTTCTGGCTGTGGATGCTCCGCACCTTTGCACTCATTAAAAAACAAAAACAAAAATACTTTCTCAAGAAGAGTCTCCATTCTCCAAAATGTGATCCACGAAGCTTCATTCTATTTTTATAAAAGGCCCGACTTTGGCCCAAAGGCATCCACACAGCACTCTGATTGAGGAGGGGAGCCGAGTCTTCAAACCGAGGGTAATTCCTTTTATAGTGCTTCTTTCTTTACACTTGCCCTCAGGGGTGGAAGCCAATCCCAGGGAAAGAATGGAAGGTTGTGAAAAGTCAGCAGGGCTGTTCCTCTGCCTGGAATCAGAGAGCCCAGCCTTTGTAACCGGGAGGCAGCCCCTTTCAAGCTGCCTGGCTGGCTTTTCAGCCCTCCTAAAAATCATTCAAGGGCTGAACATCACTGTTTTTTTCTGCTTTGCCTACTCCCTTGAAAATAACAGAAGCACCATGGGACGTTTTGTCCCACATTTGCGGCTTCTGAGTGTTTTCTGTTGCCAAGCTCTGGGACGCAGGCCACCTTCGGAGGGCTGAGTGACTGCACGCCGTTTCCACTCGTCTGGTTTTCTTAGGTCTGCTTCATCTCTCAAACAGAACAGAACGAAGCCAGCCGTGACCTCTCCTTACCCCATCTCTCTTAGCTCTGATTTGTTCTTCCTTCTTAGGTGCTTTACTTAGCATGTGCATCCATATAAGCTGCATCTTCATCAGGAATCATGATGTTGCAAGGGTGATGAGCAGCACAAGTGACTCAGGTAGAGAGGGGGCTTACTGCAAGGTCATGGGGGACCCCACTGAAAAGGTCTCACAAGAACCAGAGGTCACCTGCACTGACTGTCCAGCCTCGCCGAGAGGTAGCCCAGGGGCTTTCAGCTAGACCTGGGGCTGGGTGTTCTCTCCTCTTCCCCTGCACACCAGCCCGCTTCACGCCAGCTTCTGGGATTTGCTTGCTCACAGTTACGGGTGTCCTATGCTTACTCCGGCTTTGGATACTCCGTAACCTTATAGCATGTCTCCTTGGAGCTAACTGGCTCACCCACAGGGATCTGTTTCCAAATTCCTGGGAGAGGAATTCCGATTGGCTGGCTTGGGTCAGGTGCCCACCCCTACCTAGCCCAGGCAGCTGCGTCCGATGGTGGTGGCAGGTGGCATGGGACGTGGTGGGCTGCCTCTTGTGGATGAGCATGAATTGAGAGTATTTTTCTAAGAAGAGGACAGTGTGGGCTGGGCAGGAGAGAGCCAGCATTTCTAGTGCCATCCTTAAATGTCATTTCCTGATTGCCGCCCCAGTACTCCGGGGCACACCCCTGGTAAGTTTCCCTCTCAAAGAACCGCGATACTCTTCTGCGGGTCTGACTCCCTGGTCTTGCCTGTTTTGGGTTCTGATGTTGATCGATTGCCTAGAGAGCACGCCCCCCCCCCCCCCACAATGCCGAGATTAAATATTAAATCTCTTTCCTATGTGTATTTTTATTAAACAGTTAAACTATAAATATTTCATCCAACCAGAATTTATTTTGGTGCAAGGAGTTAGGTAAGGAGTTCAGTTTTATTTTTCCCCCCTAGTGGCTAGCCAGCTGTCCTGACACAATTTTTTGACTTATCCATTTAAAAACATTTTTAATGAATATCTTATTTATTATATACTAATTTTTCTTCTATGCATTCAGTCAATCAATATACGCATCACTATATCTAGACTTACTCGATTTCATTAACCTGTTAACCCATGTATCAGAAGCACCATATTTTAATTACTATGGGCTGTTGTTTCTATACTGTGGAGTCATTTTGTACATCCGGTGATTCTTCTCGTTTTCTCATTGCAGTCCAGTTGACAGACAATTTTACATTAGTTTCAGGGATGCAGCATGGTGATTTGACAAGTCTGTATGTTATTCTGTGCTCGCCACAGGTGTAGCTGCCATCTGTCACCGCACAGCGCGATTACAGTGTCATTGACTACGTTCTCGATCTTGTGCATCTCATCCCCGTGACTTACTCATTCCGTAACTGGAAGCCTGCACCTCCCCCTCCCCCGTTTTACCCCTCCCCCACCATCTCCCCTTCCAGTCGTTTTCTGCTTGCTCTTCCTCAGAGATTAGACTGGTCTCATTTGTATGACATTGGACCCTGGGGGAGAGCGAGTTGCAGATCTTCCTCTTCACGGAGGGAGCCATCTCACCATGGGATCCCTCCTTTCTGGGGGCACTTCCCCTCCATGTCCAGCAGACGGCAGCTGCCAGGATCAGGGTCCCCTCGCCAGCCTGGGTCACGGTGAAGCCATTCTCAGCAGGAAGCTCGCTACCCACACCCTCAGCGCACGGGGTGGGGGAGCTCCGAGGACAAGTGAGGTCACCCTGCGGCCCCATTCCCTCGGGCCTTGGCAGCAGGCTGAGGGCCACTCCTGTTGGATTTTGCTTTCGGCTGGCTGCAACACCACTCACCCTGTCTCCGGCCACTCCGGTTCAGAGCTGGGGTGAGAGCGGGGCTCCTGGAGTCCGGCTCTCACAAATCTGTGCAGCAGGCCGGGAGGAGACCAGAGCTCCTCCAAGGGCCCCTTGGTCCGCAATCTCAGCTTTTAAGTTTTAGGTCTGGCCTCTGGTTGTGGTTTAGTCCTCAGTTCATTTAAGCTATTCTGACAGAGATTTCAGAAATGAGAAAAAGGAATAAGATGCAGAGACTTGAGGGGCGACTGGGTGGCTCAGTCGGTTAAGCGTCTGCCTTCGGCTCAGGTCATGATCCCAGGGTCCTGGGATGAGCCCCGCGTCCTACTCCCCGCTCAGTGGAGAGCCTGCTTCTCCCTCTCCCTCTGCCTGCTGTTCCCCCTGCTTGTGCTCTCTCTCTCTCTGTGTCAAATAAATAAATAAAATCTAAAAAAAAAAAAAAAAAAAGATGCAGAGACTTGTTTGCCACTTGGATTGGAGGTTCTACACATTTTTTTTAAAGGGAGGAATAGGAATGTAAATGATCCCTTTTTTTAAAGGCAGTATTTCTCAGATGTGGGTCTGTAATAGGTTGTATGGTCTGTCCACAACCCTACCTTCCCTCCTCCCCCCTGTCCTGGCTTCTTTCCACTTCCGTGGGAGAAATATACTTCCTTACCCTGTTGTTTTGGCCAAAAGAACGGGAGCAGATGTGATGGGCACAGAGGCTTTAGATGTGTCAGCCTGTTTGATGTGGCCTCTGGGTCCCTGCCGTCGGCCACAAAAAGAGCGTGCCTAGGTTCAAAGGTGAGAGACACGTGGAGCAGACCTGAACTTGGCCTGCAGACCCAGCGGGGCTCTAACTGACCCGCAACACTTGCGGGTGAGGACGACAGACAGTGGTCGCACTGTAAGCCATTGAGAACTGGGGGTGTTTGCTGTATACCACACCACCACGGCAGCCCAAACCTGACTCGTGCTGAGGCATATATGCGCCCTTTAGAGGGGGAAAATTCTAGCGAACCTCTGTGTTGACACAGTTTGACCATTCACTCGACAAATAACACTGAGTATGTGTGTGTATGTTGCAGGGGGAGGGATAGAAATAAGGAGAGCAGTCAGGAGGCAGAAGTAAATCATTTTACATAATTCAACAAATATTTTTTAAAAAAGATTTTATTTATTTACCCGAGAGAGAGCAAGAGGGAGAGAGAGCACAACAGACGGAGAGAGAGCACAGAGGCAGAGGGAGAAGCAGGCTCCCTCCCGAGCAGGGAGCCCAACGCGGGGCTCGATCCCAGGACCCTGAGATCATGACCAGAGCCGAAGGCAGACGCTTAACGACTGAGCCACCCAGGCGCCCCTAATTTAACAAATATTTCGAACAATACTAGGTCTACATTTCTTATCCTTATAATTCATACTTCATACAAGCAAAACAAAATTACAAATTAGCTTCAAATAAAACTACCTCATAATTTATATCAATTTGATCGGATAGATGATGTTTTGTTTCCACTAAATTGCTCTTTTGCACTGCAAATATGGTCCTTACTGTTCTGTCTACATTCTTTCGAGTTAGATGTGCTTATACCATTGTGAGTCCCTTGTGATGACTCAGTTTTCACCCCATTTTTTTACAATCGCTATAGAGCTCAAAGCTGAGTCCTTTGGCTTTTACTTAGTATAAATACTTCCTTGAGGAGGCCGTCCACTGCTGTTCTGATCCATGAACACACCACAGTTAAAATAGCACCAGACACAACTTCCTTGCTATATCCTAACAAATGCAAAATAGAGGCCAGGAATGTTTTGATGATTTTCCTTTCCTTTATCAGTCTGATGATCCAGCATGAGATTGAGTTTGTGTGAAGTTTTTTTAGGCCATTATAAACACAAAAACATACAAATGGCTCTCAGATCTTGGAGAGAACTTCGGATCCTGAGCTCTCTCATCCAGTTTAAGATGAAGGCACTTTCTGTTTGATGTTGCTGAAGGGAAAGGGAAGGAGATAGCAGACAAACCAGACTTTTCCCAGTCTGGGCAGCAGGTGGTGCTCTTGACATTTGGAATCACACTGGGGTCTGCAGTGCTGGGTTCCTGGGTCAGCTTTGGACAGAATTTGCCGGTGTTGTACTGCAGTAGGTTTGTTGTTTCTTTGTCTTTTAAAAACACCCTCTCTGCAATGACCTTATCTGGGCCAAGTTTAGCCCTAATGCAGCACAGGCTGCTGACCGGGCTGTGGTTTGGTCGTTGGGCAGCCTTCTGTTTTTTTCTAGGCTATGAAAGCAGCCCTGGCTCTAGCCTACCAGCCGAGGGTTTGCCGGGATACTTTTGGACCCTCTTTAGACACAGGCAGTCAGCTTCTCGGCTCTGGTCTACTCCAGAGCCCCACACCTGCAGGCTGGCGGCTTAATTCTAGTGCTACGGCAGGGGGTGGGTCTGCTCTGGTTCTCAACCAGTCGAAGGAGTCTGTAAAAATGCAGTTGTGGTGATTTTACCTTTAGCAACATGGAAATCCAGCATGCATTTTTCTTCTGTGGTGTGGTGATCAGAAGGCACTTCATTTTCAAGTTGCTACGTGGCCTTGGTTTTCCATTCAGAAACTTGGAAGAGCAGCATCTTCTTAGGGACCATCGCTTATCAGAAGCCTCACTTATATCGTCTATGATTTATAATGCAAATCACCCGAGTGCTGCAAGATAGATAAAATACAGAATCAATCATAAAATTTAAGATGTAAAGATCACCTTACCCATCTTACTCCTTTTACGGTCGAATATCTAATGCCTAGGGAGAGAAAATAAATTTGCTCAAGGGAGTACAGTGGGTGCGTAATGAGTTTAGACCTCTCGCCTCCCAATCCAGTTTTTAAAAAAGCCATAATGATATTTTCCTCCCTCACAGCCCCAACTCAATGCACACCAGCATGCCAGCACAATGTCACGAGCTGCTCCCCTGCTCTGTCCTACCCAGGTAGTTCCTAGTGTTGAGAATGACTGAACCCACACCCTAGAATGAGAATATTATATATATTCTGTCTTCATTAACCTAATCCAAGTCTCGAGGGTCCTAAAGCGTAGCGTGGAAGTATCACTTTTTACAGATTGAAGATGTCTTTGATGACAAAAATATTTGTCTGTTTCCAGATTTTAGAGATGCCCATAGCAAGTGTGTGTGTGTGTGTGTGTGTGTGTGTGTGTGTTTTAAGGCGAGAGCTATTTAACATACAATAAAATGCACCAATGTTAAGTATTCAGCTTGATGGGTTTTGACAACCATGTAATTGCTTTTTGAGGACAAACCTGACTATAGATCTAAGTCTTAAGGAGGATGGAGTAATACAATTTGTATCTGAGGGAAAGCAAATCGCTGTCTCAGGGCTTGTCTGGAAAGGGAGGAAAACTGACATCTCCGTGACCCTGTCCGTTCTCCTGAGTTTCTTAAGAGGACTGAGCCCTGGCTGTGCCGCCCCAGGAATTCACTGAGCTTCCTGCAGCTTGTGGGAGAGGATGCTCGGACCAGTGTTATTGGGGTCTCAAAAGACAAGGGGGCCACACAAAGTGTGACCGCTGCCAACCACAGGCTCTGATTTATGCGTCCTTGCTAACAATCTGGGAGTCACCCTCACCATCGTGGTCAAACACCAGGCCTGTCTAAGTCCGCTTCGGGCACTGTGTGTGGCTCTGGGCTTTAAATGCTTAGATTTTAATTCCGTACTGCTGAGTCTTTACCTTCAGTCTCCATTTTATGTTTCCTTCTGGGTCTCTGTAATTCTAGTGGCAGGTTCCTGCAAAGTCTGTTCCTGCCACTATGTTTGAAGTGGTGTGAATCTGAGTCTTCACCTTTCTTATATTCTAATGCTGAGTCCCATTCTGCTGGGTTGACTGGAGATTTCGCCTCAGGTGTTACCGTATATACCTCTCTACCCTGGGGTCGTGCCAGGGTCCTGGGGTCACTTATAGGGTTAAGCTAAGGGGAGGCCTTTCCAGTCATGGGTCACGGGTCTGCACTGATTAATGCTGAGACATACCCATTGTCCCAGCCTGTTGGGGCTGTTCAGGTTCCGCTTGGAATGCCAGAATCTTTGGTGAGGCTTTGAGCTTTGGGTCCTTGGGTCTAGCGTCCCCTACCCTAGTATCCCCTTGAGGTCTTGTGACTCCCTCACTCCCCACCCTGCTTCAGAGTGCTGTCTTCATGACTCAGATATTCCCAACATCATAGATGTGGGACTCACAGATAGTCCCAGCCCTGTCCTGCATTCTCTCCTTGCCAGCATAAGTTTCTCTCTCTCCACTTCACACCTAGGACACCTAGTATTTATCAGGGAGCCAGTACAGAGGACAGGAGAAAGACAAGCTTCTGACCTCAAGTCCCATCTGCATCCTGTTCTGTAAAAAATACCCCGAGGGGAAGAATTACAAAGGCTACTTGCATGAAATCCAAGGAGATTAAAATAGCATGAGAAAAACATAGGCTAATGTCTCAAAAAAGTATTCTGCTAATGTTTACATTACCCCGATGGCCTGTTTTGCTTATGATGCTCTAGTATTTTCTCTCTTGCTCACTGTCCAGAATGTTCTGTATCCCCTTCTTTGCTGTGATTTATCTGGTATGATCAGGATTATCATGGCAGGGGTTTAGTGAATATTTTTACCTGAACATAGTCACTTCTAAAGCCCGGTTGAGCTTAAAGAACATACCTTCACAGCACCATAATCCTAGCTGTGGCATCTGTCTTCAGTGGCATTACTGCTTGGTTACCCCACCCATCTTCTCGTGTTTGTAGTAAGATTTTTGAGGAGAGCTGGATATTGTCGTCTCATGGTGTTTTAACACTGGGATGAGCATTAATTGTAAGGAGAGGTTGGCTCTGATGTATTTGAAAGAGGACTGGAAAAGGTAAAACGAGGCCTTCACGTTGTGCCACTGGCCACTAAATCATTTGGCAGCTGTAGATTTTCCTTCTGGGTTGAGGACAGCCCTTGGAGATCACATTCAAAGAGTAAGAGGACCCTGCAGTCCCAGGGGGGCAGCCACGGAAGGCTCTCTCTGTCCTCATCTCCTGCCTTTGCAAAGTCATTGAAGGGGAGGACAAGTGGGAAAAAGCACTGCACTCCACATGGGCTGGAACATTCCAGCACTGGTCTGGCTGACTGGATGTCTAATACATCCCAGAGAAGCAAATGCTTTACTTCAAATGGGACTGAGGTTTGGCGGAGTTTTTTTTCTCACCATGTACATTACAAGGACCAGGAAAATCTTGACAATTAAACAAGAGTGAGCAGGTGGGAGAGAAAACTAAAGGCAGGGTGAGGTTTTGACTTTTCTGAACCCTTCTGGTTGAGATTTTGCTGGGGTCTTTAGGCTCTGCAGTCTGGCATGTCATCAAGGAGCCACCAGATGGCACTGTGAGCAGCGTCACATAGGGCCACTCCCAGGTGAGGCGGATTATCCTGGAATCTGTCCTCGTCCCCAGGGCGCTGTGTTGGGCTTGAGGAGTCAGTGTGGCTCTGATCAGGAATGACCTCAGTTTAACAGAGTGCAACAATGCCTGGGTCTGGCTCCTGCATCCTGACCCTGTACCTGAGGGATCTGTGTTGTATTGGCTTCTGATAAATGTTTTCCTTGACAATCTGGGTTTGGTATCTTTCTCATTTTCTGCCCTGCTAGGTTTAGTCTCTCAAAATGGGATATTTCTGTCAGACAAGATAAGGATTGTGTCACTGTAACAAGATGTTCTTGCTCCCGGCAATGAAAAGCTTCATGGATAAGCTCTAAAGTGTGCAGCCCTGCCCAGTCCTTACCCAGACTCCCTGACTTAGATTTGCCCCGCCCCAGATGTCAAGGTGAGAGAGAGTGTGAGTGGACAGACCCAGGCAGGGGCTGGAGCTTGGGCAAAGGGCCAGGGGAAAGATGAGCCGAGGCTGCTGGGGGGTCAGAGGACAGGGCTGTTAATGGGGAGAGGTTCAGATTCCAGTGCACCAAAGGTTGGGGTGCAGCTGTGGGAGGGGCTCATGCACACACTCTGCAAACATTCAAAAGGAACATTTTTATACCCTGACTAGGTCCATGTTTTTATATATGCCTTAAAAGACTAAATAAGAACTTCCTAAAGGTAAGAAGAGCCTTGTCAAATTGCTGCTTTGAAAGGTCCTGATTCATTCTATGGGAGGCTCAGGGAAATCATCTCTTCCTGGATTAACGGGGACACACGCTGAGCAGCATCTGCTGGGAAGCAGTCTCTGATGCATGGTGGGCTGGGGACATGAAGGCAGCTGGGGGCTGTGGCCACACTGGAAGGTACAAAGCAGTCTGGGTTCATTTCTGCCTGAATCTCCATCTGTGAGAAAGAAAAAGTTTGTTAGGGTTTGAATGTCAGTTCTGGGGACAACTATCTCTCTCTCTCTCAATAGCTAACAGCCCTGATTCCTGGCTTAGGGAAGCAATAAATGCTTATGGCTACTTTGTCCAAGCTTGCCTGGAACCAGCTGTCATGAAAAGGAGATAGGATCTCAGGCTGAAATGTTCAAATTGCACAATTTTTTTTCCTAATAACAGAGTTGTTGACAGTTGTGAGGCCTCTACCATTTTAACCTTCTAAAATTGTTAAGGGTCAGCCAATATTTTAAAATCATAGTGTTAAATGTGCCCAAGACACACTATTGGTTATGGGTTCCGAAACATGAGTTTTCATATGTTGAAGAAGGTAGATTTGTTTTAAAGGGAATTCTCTTTATATGATGAGAATGTGTTTTTATCCCTGAACACTGCAAAACCTTAGAAATATTTAGGTTTGAAATGTGTTTGTGTGTGTGTGTGTGTGTGTGTGTGTAAGAGAGTCTAAAGTTTTGGACTTAGAATGTTTACTTTTCTAGAGCAGTTTTTTTTTTTTCCCAACTCCGAGAAAGTTTCTCAGAATCTTCTAGAATGCTCCTAATCTCTAGGAAAAAGCAGTGCTTCTTCTAGGTTAGGGAGAGTTAGGCCAGGTCAAATATATAGGAGGATTGTGTGCATATCATCTTACCTCAAGCCATGCCTTTTTCACAGTTGTTGCCAGCACTATCCTGCCCTGCTTTCCACGAGAAGAGAGACATAATCCCTAACTTTAGCTTCTCAGGTGCCCATGATTGTCCACGAATTGACTAGTCCTGACAAAATCCCTGAATTTTGGGGAGAGAGAAGCATGGTGAGTGCATCAGTCAGCTATTACTGTGTAACAAGCAACCACAAACAAATCCCAGTGGCATGTAACAAAAAGCACTTATGCAGCTCATGCATCTGCGGATTAGCCATATGTCTCTGTCGATCTCAGTGTGACTTGTTTATATATCACAAGTTGGCTGGAGTTTTTCTGATCAAAGAGGGGCATGGCTGAGCCATTTGGCTTTGACTGTGATGGCTGGGGAAGCTCCAGTTCTCACTCAAGTCTGTGGGTCTTGGGGAGTATGTCTCATCCTCTCTGGACCAACAGCCCATCCAGGGCCTATCTTTGTCATGCAACAGCAGAAGTTCAAGAGGGAGGGCCCCCTGCAAAAGCTAGCTTTGTCTCATCTCCTAAGATCCCATTGGCCAAAGCAAGTTTTATAGCTGATCCCAAAGTCAAGGGATGGGGAAATGCACTCACTAATGCTTACATGGGGAAACTGCAAAGTCATATGGGAAAGGGTGTGGATATAGGGAGGTGTAAAAATTTGGCCCCCAGAATGTAATCTACCACACTGTGTATGAGATGCTTCTCTGCACTGCATGGAAAACATCACCTGCTCTGTATTACCCTAAGCCTAGCACTCAAATTTAAAGGGATTCTTTTCTTTACCTTCCTCTGTAACTTTTTATAGCCCTCCTCTGCCCACTCCCCAGACAAATACATCTTAAACATGTCCTCATTTGCCTAGGTAGCTCTCTCTAGTTTTTGTTTGCCCAAGCCTTACCCTTGCCTTGTGTGGGATGTGGGTTCTGCTGCCTCTAAGCTGTCCTACCCCAAGACAGACCTCTCCTTCAGAACTTACATTATCACTGCCCTTTGTGGCTGCTGGTCTAGGCTTGGAGCCCTTGGAGGGATGCACAGATCTACTGCACTTTTAAATCCCCAACATCCCGCCTGCACACTGCCCAGCATGCAGTAAGTATGCTTAGTATATATATATATATTTATTATTATTTTTTGGCCAAGAGCTGGGAGTGGAAAAGGAAGGAGAAAGAAAAGTTAGTCTTTCAAAAGCTGGGAAGAGCCAGAATTTCTGCCTCACTCAGCTGTCAGGGCTCCCTGTCCCCCTTCATTCTCACACTGGAGTTAGGACACAGCTGAGATAGCAAGTCACTGGATCAGTTCAAGTCAAGAACACCCTCAGGTCGTTCAGTCTTCTGCTTCAACACCTGATTATCTTGTTCTTCCTCTAAGTAGTTCACTCAGGGTTGATCAGGCGATGAGACAATCAGCTCGTACCAGCTGGATAATAAAATACGCACTTATGAGTTGCGAAACCATCTTCTCATAGTGTGGATCCCATCCTGTAGGTCTTACCTGAGGAGGTTTGTTCATGTGGTTCCCTCTCCTGGGATGCCTTTATATGCTGAGAAGTCAAGGTCCAATTCCAACTCAGCCTCTTCATGAGCCCTAAATTCTAGTTAGAGAGCTCAAGCACTCCAAGGAAATTACCTCGTTGCTTTGACTCTTAGATTCTTCATCGGTAAAGCAAATCAGATTTTTAAAAGATTAAATGAGGGGTGCCTGGGTGGCTCAGTCGGTTAAGCGTCTGCTTTCGGCTCAGGTCATGAACCCAGGGTCCTGGGATCGAGTCCCGCATCGGGCTCCCTGCTCAGCGGGGAGCCTGCTTCTCCCTCTGCCTGTGGCTCCCCCTGCTTGTGCTCTCTCTCTCTCTGTCAAATAAATAAATAAAATCTTAAAAAAACCTAAAAGATTAAATGAGATAATGTGCAAAGTGTTTAAGACGGGCATCACACACACTGTACTTGGAAAAAAACTCCACAACCACATCCTTTTATTATGAAGACTTTAGATCTAGAAAATTTCACAAAAAGAAACACACTTCCATGTACCCTGGATGCAGCTTTAATAATTAGCAGCATTTTGCCAATCTTGTTTCATCTGTCCTCTCACTTTTTTTCATATTGGAGAATTTTAAAGCAAATCCCAAAGTCATATCATTTCACCCCTAAATACATGTAGCAGCCTGTTGATAAGTGTTCCCCTGTCCTTTATCTTTTCCATCCTCCATGAATCTTTGGGCTCCTAAAGCCCTCTGGTTTCTGCTGAGTCTATTTCACAGCTGATCACCTGACTTTGCCATGCTTTTCCATTTGTTTCCCAAGGGAAATTGCAAACAAGAGATAAAAGGTTTTGTTTTGCTTTGCCTCTGTGTTGAGCTATGTATCTATTGTAACAATAATCACGGAGCATAAGACACTGTATTTGAACACATAATAAAGGAGGGTGGGCACCACAGCACGTGCCACTGATGCATGGTGAGCATCAAATGGTTGAATCTGCACTTGGAGAATGAACAAGGTTAGTTGTGAATTATGTCAGCAGGGCTGGGCTGTTTAATCAGCTATTTAGCCCTCAATTGTTGGTTGATAAAGGAGATAGCTCTACAATGTAATATAAGAGAGAAACTGGAATCCCAGGGCCATATGAGCCCTGTCGTAGAGGTAAAATAATATAATTCATTCAGGGTAGCAAGCTGATAGAGGTCAGGCTGGTGCAGGCATCTGAATCTTTTGTTTTTGATTCACTTCTGTGCTCTATGGAGTTTGGGTATTCTCAGAGGAGCCTCACAAGCTGACTGAGGTCATGAAGTTGGGGAAGTTCTGGGCCTCATCTCTGCTCTATGTTCCACATAAGATTTCCTCTGAAGAGAAAAGGGGTTTCATGACTACAGGAGTTTCCAAATCACTGTTCCAAAGGGTCTTGCACATTCCTTAAGATGCTCTGTGGTAGCTGATGATCTCCAAACCTCATTCTGCAATTTGATAAAGTGAGAAGGGGGGCTTAACACATTCTCTTTTGTTTACAGTTTTATAGAAACACATCTAGGAGAGATGAGCAGAAATGTGTCTCTGGCAGAAAAAATTTAGCGATTTTTTTTTTTTAACATTGAGAGAAAGGCCATGTGACCTCAGCTCAACATTTCTAACCTCTCTGAGCCTCAGTTTCTGCATCTGTAAAATGTGGCTTATCGCTAGCAGTGTAGGACACTGCACTACATCCTCTTGGACCACCTGGGATCAGCACACTTCCGGTGGACAGTTCCACAGACTTCGTCAGAGTCCCCAGAACACATTTGAGAGCAGAACTCAAGATGCCTCTCTGTTCTGCCATCCCTGGGATTCCTCTGAAGCTGTGAGAGGCTGCCAAGCCTCATGCAGGCACAATCCAAAAATGCAGAGGAGTTAATGCGCCAGGGATGACTCTCAAGTAAAGGAGAGTGGGAGTCGGCTATTAATTCCCTGGTGTCTTCCATCTTCTGGCACAATTAATTCTGAGATGCGTTCTATGCAGTTCTGTAGTGTCCACAGTGGGATTGAATCCCAGCTGCCCACAATGGTAATTAATTCAGTAACTCATTTTTAATTGGTGTCACTGTCCCTCAGCCTAAGACCACAGGACCCCATCCAAAGTCAAAGTGAGGTTGATTAGTTGGCTGCAACAGGGAAAATACATACCATGGGCGACTGTGAGAGAGTTAAGGAGATTTTAGTATAGGAGGACTTGTGTTGGGTGATTTTGAAAAGGATTGTAAGACATGAGTTGATCCCCCCACTCCCGAATTGAGTGCTGAATTGGGAGCTCAGGGCAATTTGATGACTGGGTATTTTAATAATTTTTATCTAAGAGGTAGGACCAACAAAGCAGATCTTGGGTTATTGTTGATAAAGAGGCAGGACTCACTTATGTCAGAAAAAGGGGATATTTGATTATTTTCATGGTCACACAGTGTCCTTATCTTTGTGTTCAGTCATGATTATGGAGTGGTCTTGCTTTTGTCTTGACCTGCCATGAGTGGCCTTATCTGATTCTTTTTGAGAGTCTATGGAAGTTTTTTGGTGTCAGCAAGCAGTTGACAACATTAAGTCCTTTTATCCTGCTTATATTGGTTTTCCTTCCTTTCCTGTTTCTCCTCACCCCTCACTGTGCTTCCTGGGATCACTCTTCTAATAAACTGGCTGCACCCCCATCTCAGCTTTGCCCTCCTGGGAACCCAAAGCAACACAAGACTCTTTTAAATAACTGGGCTTGGGTTCCTGGAATATCTTTAAAAATCCAGAGGCAGATCTGGCTCCTAGAATCTTAAGGCTTTTTTTTTTTTTTTTTAATGCTACAATAACCGTTATAATGGGAATTTGGACACAGTTAGCTCCTCCCTACCTCAGCAATATTCACTCATGAATGAAGGAAAGTTAAAAAAAAAAAAAATGAAACATAACCACAGGAGCATTTCACAGCCTTTCCCAATTTCTGTCACCTGCTATCAGTGTTATCAGAAAGGAGCCCTCCTGTCATTATGAACTTCAACCTTAATTAAGAGATGTTTGACCAGGAGGTTTCCTCCCACTTTTCCCCACTGAGTTCTTAGCATCCTCTGATACTCATTTGCAGCTGTGCGTGTTGATACTGGGCCATCCCCCATGTCCTTCCTGTACTCATCAGCCACTAGTCTCAGTCACAACATAGCCTATTCCTCTACTGGGAGAAAGGCCAGATGCGCTGCAAAGCAATAGGAAAGGCAGCTGTTCAGTATGTGGGATTATTATTATTATACATTGTTGTAATTAACAGATTTAATCTTTAAAGTATAGTTGTAGATTTACAGAATAATTAAGCAGATAGTACACAGAGTTCCATATACTCATTGTTCAACCCTCCCCCACCCCCATCCCAAGCACAGAGTTCTTGTGTTAGTGTGGTCCACTTGTTACAATCAATGAACTGATATTGATACATTACTATTACCTATAATCCATAGTTATATTAAGGTTCAGTCTTTGTGCTGTACAGTTCTATGGGCTTTGACAAATGCATAAAGACAGATTCCCACCATTACAGTTTCGTACAGAATGGTTTCACCACCCTAAACATCTGCGCTTCCCCTATTCACACCTACCCTCCCTTCTCCCCTTTCTAAAGCCCCCTCGCTCTGTTTTGATAAATGGATTAGGGAAGGCAGGACACTCTTCTATGACCCTGGAATATTTAACTAGAGTGGCTTTGCTTCTTGACTTCTGTTTCATCAGGAAGGCCAGGAAGGCTCCCTCTATCTATGGCCATCCTGCAGGGCTATGCAGAGAGTCATCCTGAAGGAGACAATGTGTGCCAAGTGCCCCACACATGGTAGGAGGCTTGGTACAGGTTATCCCTCTCTCCTTCCTCCATTGTGGCTTAGCTGAGGCTTGGCAGTTGGAGAGAAAGGTGAGGCAGCTCTAGACACCCAAGTAATTATATATTCTTAGGATAACTTGTTTCTCTGCCTACATCCCAAGCGGATGAACAACTGGCTTCTCTGGTCCCAGGCAGGAGACAGATCTGGTGGGAAATATAATTTTCTTTGTGAGTTTAAGGGAATCAGAGACCAAGACTTTCATTAATCACCGTGAGAACCCTCTGCTGCCCTATTGCTTATGAGTGTCACTAGCTCTGAATTGTCTTCTTGGGGCCAGCCATTCAGAACAGCCTGAATTAACCCCTCAAGATTGGTTCTGACCCACCCTGACACCACCTGCTGAAGACTGGCTCCCTCCAGCAAGCCCTCCCCACCCCCTGTCACCCTCAGTCTTCCCTGACATTGGAATACTTCTTCCTTGATCCAGACTCAGTCCTTTGTGGCAGGATTTCACAATACAGACATTTCTCTCTAGCGCAAACTTTCATAATGCAGACTGGAAATGATGTGCTGGTTTACTGAGGAAGCTTGGTTTGCAATGTGGAGAAAGATATTGGTTTTAACATTGTGCTTGCTCCATGAATATAGGAAAAAGTTGTTGCTTGAAACTTGTACTTTGTTGGGGTGGCTCTGTGCTTGGTTTATCCTAACAGTGATGGATTGGTCAGGGTCCCACAGAAAACAGATGCACATGCAAATATAATTTAGGAGAGTGTAATGAGAGGGTGAGTGCTTGTAAAAGTGTAGATATGGTGAAAGACACCAACAAGGGATGGTGAGGCATTGAAGGACCCAAATCCGTGGGAAGCCACTGCCTTCCGTGATGGGCAAGGGGGTGGGAGTGGCAATGGTAATGTGGCAAAACCTGTAGCTGTCAGAGAGGAGCTGTTTGAATGGAGCTGTAGCCTTGGAGACAAAAATGCAGACATTTGTCAAAGTGTTGTATAGCTGGGAGGAGGCCAGGGATTAAACATGTAACTTCTCTCCCCTGCCCTTCAGGTGCTTGGTGGTATCTCCATCTGCCAAGAGAAGCCAGAGGGAAAAAGAGCCTGGGTGATGCATTCCACCAAGGTCAGCCCTCTGGGGTCAAGGACTGGGCAGGGAAATGTGGACAAGAGCCGGGGTGCAGCAAGTAGAGAGTACGCAGCACAAGTGGGTTATAAGCAGGATAAAAGTGATATGAATGTGTGAGGAGACCAGTGAGCTACTAAATGAGCTGGTGGTGAAAGGGAAACATGGGCATTAGTGTTGCCCAACAGCCAAGTGAAATAAAACCCTACATGAGCTCAATGATGTTTGATTCTGCAACTATGGGATATAACCATAAAGAAAAACTCTTATTTAAAATATCTACAGGAAAAATAACTCATGAATCTAAAATTCTTGAAGCCCTACCTTTTCACTACCCCTACCCCTATGGTCACTGAGATAATAATTTTTTTTTTTATTGTAGTAAAACCCAAGTAACATAAATTTACCCTCTTAATTTTTATGGGTGTAGTGCAGTATAGTTAACTATATGCATATTGTTGTACAACAAATCTGTAGAGGTTTTCCATTTAGCATGACTGAATCTTTATACTGTTAAGCAACAACTCCCCATTTCTCTCTCTCTGAAGCCCCTAACAACAACCATTCTGCTTTCTCTTTCTATGAATTTGACTATTCTAGGTACTTCATGTAAGTGGAAACATAT
The DNA here is from genome assembly GCF_004348235.1 of Phoca vitulina. NCBI lineage: Eukaryota > Metazoa > Chordata > Mammalia > Carnivora > Phocidae > Phoca > Phoca vitulina. The sequence continues at coordinate 47,251,118 of NW_022589713.1, forward strand.
GGTATCTGTCTTTTGTGATTGGCTTATTTCCCTTAGCCTAATGACCTCAAGGCACATCTGTGTTATAGCATGTACAGTCTAAGAAAGAGATAATTTTGCTTCTTTCTTTCCAGTATGGATAGATGTTATTTCTTTTTCTTACCTAGTTGCTGTATCTAGGATTTCTAGTATTGTGTTGCATAAAAGTGGCAAGGGTCAGCATCTTACTTTCTTCCTGACCTTAGAGGAAAACTTTCAGTTTTTCAACTTTGCTTACAATGTTAGCTGTGGGCTTTTCATGTATAGCATTTATTATGTTGAGGTAATTTTCTTCTGTTCCTGGTTTGTTGAATGTTATTATCATAAAAAGGTGTAGAATTTTGTTGAATGTTTTTTCTGCATAATTGAGATGACCGTGTGATTTTTGTCCTTCATTCTGTTAATGTGCTGTATTATACTCATTGATTTGTGTATGTTGAACTATACTTGTATCCTAGCGATAAATCGCAGTTGGTCATGGTGTATGATTCTTTAAAGTGCTATTAAATTCAGTTTGTTAGTATTTTGTTGAGGACTTTTGCACCAATATTCATCAATGATATGGGCTATAGTTTTTTTTTCCTTATATCTGTGTTTGGCTTTGGTTATCAGGGTAATGCTGACCTCATAAAATGACTTTAGAAGTATTCCATCTTAAATTTTTAAAAAGAGTTTGAGAAAAATTGGTGTTAACTTTTATTTGAATGTGTGGTAGAATTCTCTAATGAAGCCATCTGGTCCTGGTCTTTTTTTTAAGGAGGATTTTGAGTCTTGATTTAATTTTCTTACCAGTTACAGATCTGTTCAGATTTTCTATTTAGTCATGATTCAGTCTTGGTAGGAATTTATCCATTCCTTCTAGGTTACGCAATTTGTTGGTTTATATTTGTTCATAGTAGTCTCATGATCCTTTGTATTTCTGTGGTATTAGTTGTAATGTCTCCTCTTTCATTTCTGATTTTAGTTATTTGAGTCTTCTCTTTTTGTTCTTAGTTGATCTAGTTAAGGGCCTGCCAATTTTGTAAATCTATTAAAAAAACCCAACTCTTAGTTTCATCATTTTTTTTCTTATCTCTCTTTTGTTTATTTTTGCTCTAATCTTCATTATTTCATACATTCTGCTAGAGTGGGTTTAGGTTTTTTTTTTTTTTTTTTTTAATTCTAGTTCCTTAAGGTGTGAAGTGAGTTGGGATCTTCTTTTTTAATATAGGCATTTACTGCTATAAATTTCCCTCCTAGACTGCTTTTGTTGTATTCCATAAGTGTTTGTATGTTTTTTGTTTTTATTTGTCTTGGATATTTTCTAATTTCCTTTGTGATTTCTTCTTTAACCCATTGGTTGTTCAAGAATGTGTTGTTTAATTTCCACATATTTGTGAAATTTACAGTTTTCCTACTGCTATTCATTTCTAGTTTCATTCCATTGTGGTTGGAAAGATACTCAGTATGATTTCAATCTTACATTTGTTAAGAATTGTTTTGTGGCCCAACATGTGATCTCTTTGGAGACTGTTCCATGTGCGTTTGAGAGGAATGTGTGCTTTGCTGCTGGTGCCTGGAGTGTTCTGTTTATACCTGTAGATCCAATTAGTATTGTTCAAGTCATTTATTTCCTTATTGATCTTCTCTGTAGTTGTTCTATCCATTATTGAAGATGGGGTACTAAAATCTTCTACTGAAGGAAATATTGGTTTCCTTCTTGTATTTGGGACCTCTGATGTTAGGTGATACATATTTATAATTGCTATTTTCCTGTTCACTTGATCCTTTTATCATTATATAATGTCCTTCTTTGTCTCTTGTGACTTTTTTTTGACTTAAAGTCTGTTTTCCCTGATGTAAGTATGGCCACTTCTGCTCTCTTTTGGTTTCCATTTGTATAGGAAAACTTTTTTCATCTTTTCATTTCAGCCTGTATGTCTTTACATCTAATGTGAGTCTTTACATCTAATGTGAGTCTCTTGAAGATGGTATATAGTTTCATCTTATTTGTTTGTTTATTTACTTCCATTCAGTCATTCCTTTTTTTTTTTTTTTTTTTGATTGGGTACCTTAATCCATTTACATTTAAAGTAATGACTGATAGGGCAAGACTTATTACTGCCATTTTGTTAATTGTTTTCTGTCTTTCTTGTAGCTATTTTTTCCTCTTTTTTTCTCCTGCTGCCTTCCTTTATGTTTCATTGATTTTTTTTGTATTTTCTTTAAGTATTTTCTTTGTGGTTACCATAGGGCTTATGTAAAACATAACAATTTTAAGCTGATAAAAACTTAATTCCAATTGTATACAAAAACTCTATTCTTTTACATCTCCCCACCTCACCTTATGTTATTGATATCACAAATTACATCTTTATATATTGTATATCCATTAACATCATTTTAGAGTTATAGTTATTTTTTTAAAAATTTTATTTATTTATTTGAGAGAGAGAGAATAAGAGGAAGAGCACAAGCAGGGGGAGCAGCAGTGGGAGAGAGAGAAGCAGACTCTCTGTCAAGCAGGGAGCCGGATGTGGGGCTCAATCCCAGGACCCCGAGATCATGACCTGAGCCAAGGCAGATGCTTAACTGACTGAGCTACCCAGGTGCCCTGAGTTATTGTTATTTTTTATACTTTTGTCTTTTAGATTGTATGCCAGAATTGAAAGTGCTTTATGGACCATCGCTTCAGTCTTACAGTATTCTGTATTTACCTATAGATTTATCTTTACCAGTGAACTTTACTTTTTATATGTTTTTGTTTTGGTATTTACTATTTTTTATTTCAATTTGCAGGACTCCCTTTACCATTAAAGGTAGGTCTGGTGGTGATGTACTCCCTCAACTTTTATTTATCTGGGAAAGTCTTTACTTCTCCTTTGCTTTCAAAGGATAATAAAATCATTTTTTTCAAAGGACAATTATTTCATACTTTGGGTTGTAATCCAATACGACTTAATTTTGTTGCTCAAATTGTTCCAGCTTGGGCTATAAGGAGGTCTTTCAGTTGGCTCTTGTATCCCTTTCACATACTCCCATCATTGTGAGTTTGTTTGTTTAAGTACTGCCTTACTTCCTGACACTACAAGATACTCTGGGCTCATGTTGTATATTTCCTGCCCCAGTCCTTGAATCAGCCACTTCTCCAAGGAGCCCTGGTTCCTTTTATTGGAGAATGATTTTAGAAGCCAAGATCTGGGTGCTGGGTGTGCTGGTTGCTACTGGGGTGTCATTGTTAAGTCTTCTAAGCTGACAGAGCAAGAAAATGTATATGTATATACTAACCCATCTATATATACATATCCATACATATTTCCGTATGTAACAATCTGTATCTATATTAAGCTAAAATTAGTTTATACTGATGTCTCCAACTGTATTCTATTACTACATGGATCATTCTAGCCTCCTTTCTAACCTTAATTGTAACTTCCCGCTCCAACAGTGAGAAACCTGGCTCCTACCATCTGCCATCCGTTTACTTATTGTTCAGTTGCATATATATGCAGTATCGGAATTGTTAACTCATTATTCCCATAGGAAACTACTTTATCAACCAGAGTACAGTGCTGATGCACAGGTTTTTCTTGCCTTTAGTTTTACATACTCTACTCATTTCCAAAGACACTTAGATCAAAGTCTTGCCCCCCCAACCCCTTTAACGAAGTTATTTCTTACATTTGTAAATACAGTTAAGTTATTTTACTATACTCTGCTTTCCATTCTAGGATTCTCTTGACCTCCCAAATAATTTTTAAAATTTGCATACATTAAACTTTACTCCCTGCTATAAAGTTCAGTGGATTTTGATGAATGCATAGAGTCCACCATTCCAGTGTCATACAGAATAGTTCCACCGCCCTAAAAATTCCCTGTGCTTCACCTATTCATCCCTCCTCACAGCTTGATAATATTTGTGTGATCTATTCCTGTGCTCTCTATTCTTTCCCAAAGATCTATAGCTATATTCTTTTTTTCCAATACCAATAGCATGCATGGAATCTTCCAAAGCATGAATATGACTCTCTCTCCATTTATTTAGATCTTTCATCTCTTTCATTAGAGTTTCATAACTTTTCTGCAATAGGTAGTATGTATTTTGTTAGATTTTTACCTACATATTTCATTTTGTTGGGTGTAACGTGATAGTATTACTTACTCAATTTCTAATTCTAATTGTTCCTTGCTGGTCTACGACATGGGTTCTGATTCCAGCCCATCCCATGCTTTTCCCATTGAATCTTGCCATCTTTGGACAGGACCAGGGGCCAAAAGAGCCTATATTCTTAGGTATAACAGTAACATTGATGTTTTCCATGTTACTGAAGAAAGGGAAGGCTGGCACCTTCCTTCTCTGCGTTTTTGGAAGGCAGCCTAACTTTGGACCCCACATTCACCTCTGTAGAGGATTAGTTCTTTTGTCACCTTATGATCTGGATTGATAGAGATTTTTTTCCCTTAATAATTATGAATGATACAGAACTTTAACTCTACATGGAGGATAGTAGCTGGCTTATTGGCTATGTCTGGATTCTCCTCTCAGGCCCCAAATTTCGCACACAGAACGTGTCTACCCTCAAGGAGGGAGCTAGACTTTTATGCACATCTACCTGTCAGTCACTGGCCACGGGCCATAGAGGGAAGATGTAAACTCGCGGGAGCCTCTGGCTTTCTTTGCTTATATTGTGGCAATGCAGCTCTGGTAGAACAAGGGCAGTTCTCGGAGGAAATCCCCAGATGTGAACTGTTAGGAGCGGGGAATGCAGAGGCTGGAGAGGGACATGCCTAAACAGTGGGAAGATCCAGGGGATCTGGGTGGAACCCTGCCAGGAAATGTCCCCTTAGAGTCTTATGTACTGAGAGTGCATGGTGGTTAGGGGCAGTTTTAGCAGGATTTAACACTGTGGCAGTCCTTCCCATTTTCATTTCTCTCTTCTGATCTGAGGTGCCTCTGGCCCCTTTCTTCCCCATACTTAATAGAGAAAAGACACTTTTACAATGCTTTGCATTTTCCTCTGGAGAGAGACCTTCAGTCTTCTGCATCCTTTATTTACAAAGTCATGGGGCTTCCCATTTCCCTTCTCACGGTGTCAGATCCCAAGACTGTAGCAGATGAGCATATTCTTTGTTTCAAAAAATATATATATTTAGTGGAAATATATACAAAATATATTTATAAAAATATATTTTTACTGGAAGATAATGATTTAGTTTTTTGATTATTCATGCAGTTTGATATAATTTACTTTTAATTATCACATGTCTCGGGGGACTGGGAGGTGAAAAGAGAGAAAGTAATACTCAAATGGGCCTAAAATTCAAATGAGCTTGGTTAATACCGAGCTCCTTATTATTATATGTTGACCCTTCCTATACGGTTTTTGCATTAATGTGACTCATTTAAATAGGACACATTTCCCTAAAAGTAGTCATAATTTGCACAGATGCCAATGGTAAGTTTATTATTGATTTTGGATGATGAGAGAAAAGCATATCATTGATCAATTCTAGAAGCTAAATTTAGTAGCTGAAGGCAGTGGACATGTGACTCCTCTTCTGTCTGGAGTGAGGGTAAAGATGAAGCGGGACCTTTAAGCCTTTTTCCATTCCTACCTTCCACCTGCTCTTCCTTCCTGCATGTAGATAGGATATTGACTGAGGTGGTGGCGTGACCCTTCCATCCCACACTCCCCTCCTGCTCAATGTAGTTCATGTCAGTGATGCATCTGTGGTGACTGCCTTTGTGCTATTCCAGCTGGCTGGTCCCCACCATTCTCGATGTTTCAGGCGTCCTGCAGCAGCTAAAGCAAACACAAATTAACATATGTGTATGTTATCCTGGCACAGTTAATGTAAAGAATGATTGCTGTCTTAAGGACTTGTCAGGACAATACAGGTCAGTTTAAGACTTGTTTTGTTTTAAGATATCAGACCTCATGGCAAAACTCTGCCAGTAAGCACTTCTCAAAAGGCAGTTTAAATGAGAATCCACTGAGGATTATTAGGCTTCTACAGTCCCTTGAAGATAAGGTTAGCAATGCCACATTATTAAAATCTGTGTTAATTAGGTACCTAATCTAATTAAATTTCTCTGTCTTATATTTCCTACTATACTTACTCAATGCACAGTTGCAAGCTGATATACACAGAGACAGAACTCATGCAGGACTGAGTGGTTTCCTGAGACATGGGACTTCTGTGCTAAAACCAGGAAATTCTCAGGCAAGCCAGGACTAGCTGTTCAAGCTGGATCACTCAACACATTGACATGCAATGCAAACTGGGCACCAACCTTGACCTTAAGATGCAGGCTTCTGAGTTCATTCTGACTCTACTGCTGTGGGTCATTGATGACTTCATTCTTCCCTAATTCCCTCTGTTCAGTCTACTGTCAAACCTTTGTATGAGAGGGTTCTGGATTTACTCACATCATATTCAAATGTGGAAAGAAAAGCTCACCTCTTCATTTCTTTTATTATAGATCCAGCGTTCCTCCAGAGCCTCCTCACCTGCTAGATACTATGAAATGCCTGGGTCTTCCAGAGCTAGCTGGGTGGGCTTCCTTTCTCTCTTGTTGGGTGTGGGCTACCCTCCATCATGTCATCCTCTTTGCTGATACAACATTTGCCCTGCTCTCTTTTCAGACATAATCAATTTGGTGCAGGCAGAGAAACTGGCTTCCTGGTAAGGGGACATAAATTGGGAAATATTTACAAAAGTTTGACTTGTTATATTCATTCAATGTACCATGATAAAGTTTTGCTCTTGAACCAAATTCAAAGATAAATATAACAAATGTGGCATAACGACATACATCTCTGCTGGTATTTTATAAATAGACAGCTCTAGAGGAAGGGAGTTAAGACCAATGAAGAGTGGAATGATGGTTTTGGAGGATTCTTCAGTCTCACTGATAAATTTCCTCTTCCCCGCCTCTTAGGCAGGCACAGCTGGGGTAGCCTGCCTTGTGAGCCAACAACCTCCCTATTGTTAGGATGTTTCAGGATCAGGGGAGCCTCTATAGGGCTCCCTTTTTTTGCACTGCTATTGTGAAAGCATCCTGACCTTAGCAGTGTATCTGTTATTATTGATACAGAACCTTCATCTCTCATTATCTGTAAACTGGTAATGGATGAGTGGTTTTAAATTCTCTTCTGATGGAATGAATGTATAAAGTTTCACATTTCCTAGGAAATAATTTCACAAAGCCATTTCTGTAAGAGACACGTTTTTACAGTTAGTTGAATTTACTATCCCAGTAATGACAGTTAAAGATATTTTTCAGGAGATATTCACCCTTCTCCCTGTTATTTACTGCCCAACTGCTAAAACTGTAGATTTACATCTGGTATCTTCTTTTTTTCCTGGTTTTTACATGTTTAACTTTCTCTTTTGGTAACAACACCTTTAGAGGAGATGGTGTATGAATTTTGGATATAAGCATGAAAACCATGAATACTAAAAACCCCTGTGTTTCAAATGCAAATATGAGATACAGAAAAAAACCTGTTCCTTTGTTCTCTTTGGCTCTAGAAACATTTACTACTCCTTTTTAAAAGCTTTTCTTCTCCCCTCAAAAGTTCAACATTTGTAACTGCAAGAATCAGAAGGGATGACTGTTAATTACACATACTATTTGGAAAGCAATCATGTTTTCTCAATAGATAACTCCTTCCTTAAGCCAATTCTAGCACATCCAGGGTGTATAAATCCATGTCCAGTCATTGGATTACCAGGAGAAACAAAGTTTCTTGAAAAATTTTTCCTTGATCTTATTCTCTTTGTGTGAATATACTTATTTTAAATCCAAGACTGGAGTATTGGTTGTCTGTTTGCATAACAAATTGCCACACACCTAGAAGGTTAAAGCAATACTTACTTATTAGCTCACAGGTCTGTAGATCAGAAGTCCAGTAAGGTATGGTTGGATTCTCTCCTCTAGGGCTTAAAGGTACCTTCTTACCTGGAAGCTCTCAGGAAAGAATCAGTCTCCAAGTTTATTCGGGTCATTGGTAGAATCCAGTTCCTTGTGGTTGTAGGACTAAGATCTTGTTTTCTTGCTGGCTGTTGGCTGGAGCTCACCCTCAGCAACTAGGTTGCTTGTAGGTTCTTTTCACATAGCCTTTTTCATGTTCAAGCCAACAGTGGCATGTTGAATACTCCAGATGTTTGAATCACTGACTTTTGCCATCAGCCAGAAAAAACTCTCTGCTTTTAAAGAACTCAAGTAACTAAGTGAGGCCCATCTGGACCATTTCCCTTTCTTAAAGTTAACTATGCCATATAACATAACCTAATCATGAGAAAAATTTCTCATCATATTCACAGGTTCTTCCCACTCACAAACGGCAGAACTTTTATCAAAGCAAATGTCACTTCACGGTCATCTTAGAATTCTGCCAAACAGGATTGGTGATAGTGATTAAAGGTAATGTGGTCATCAGTTTCTTTGTGCATTGAAAAGAAGATCTTTTGAGTCTTGAATCTCATGTTCAGCTATGCAAAATATGATAATAAGGATAAAAATGTTTAATTTTTATATATTAGAAAATCCACAGCATGATTATATTCCATGGAAAAAAGAGAGAAAGAAAGGGAAGATAGAAGGAAAAAAATTGCTGGAAGGAATTGTCAAAAAGAAAACAACAGGCCCAAGGTGTAGTCACTTATGCTAGGCCATGTCCTCAAACCAGGGTTTAATACCTAACCTAAGTGCAGTTTCACCCTCCTCCAGAAATGTAGTCTCAATGGGTCAGTCAGGAATTTTCTGGTCAGCACTAGTGAGGTAAACTGTCACATGGGCTGTCCATCCCCTAAAGGAAGGTGATGTAATCGGCCTCTGCTCTCATCGCTAATGGAAGCTGACCTTGACTGGAACAATCCTTTCTTTACTTTTCCTAGTAACTCTTGCCCCACCCTCCTTCCTATAAAAACCTTTCACTTTGTACAACTCCTTTGAGCATCTCTCTACTAGATGGGATGCTGCCTGATTTATGAATTGTTTAATAAAGACAATTAGGCTTTCAATTTTCTCAGTTGAATTTTTGTTCTTTAATAGAATGATAAACTTCAAATGTTATATTTCTCCATATTATGCAAAATGATGCCTGCCTACTTTGTAGTTTTTGTGCTTTTCTCTTTGAGCTGAGAGGCAGGTGACTTGAATTCTAATCTCTGCACCACTTCCTGACTATAGGACTCTGGAAAGTCTCTGGGCTTCATTTGATTCATGAAGATAATCAGAGTGCACTTTCCTGAAGACAAGCAACCTTGAGGGCCTGTTTGACTCTAAGATTCAGGAAGTTCGATGTGAATGAGATGTGAAGGATTCACCCAATTGTGCAGAGTGGAAGCTGTGTGTTTTGTGCTTCCTTTCAGTCTTACCTAATCCAGGAATCTGACTGGTCCTGTGGCTTATTGTTGGGCCTCAGGTAGTTCCCATGGGTGGTAGGCCACTCTCCTTCCTCCTTCCGGGAAAAGTGAAAGCTTCAAACCTCATTGGGATTTTTCTTCTTTTTTCAAATCACATTTATGTTGTAGGCAGAACCTAAATGCAAGTCTATTTGCAAAGCCATGAATATTTGATGGGCAGGACAGCAAAGTCCAGTAGAGGAAGAAGACTCTCTTAAAAGTCCATCAGTGACATGTAAGGCATCCTGGAATGGAGGGTGGAAAAGGAGGTGGACTTCAGCTTTCCCTCCTTTCATCCACTTTTAGCTCTCTTGCTCACAGCCTCTAGGGAGCTTCTCTCCTCAAAAGTCCCACTCTTTCCACATTCCTTTTGGTCCTCAGAGCTTGAAACCCTCTGCTGTCTCATCCTCCTCACCAGCTGTCAATCATCCCATTTCCTCCCCTCCCCTCCCCTCCCCTCCCCTTCTCTTCTCTCCTCTCCTCTCCTCTTCTCTTCTCTTCTCTTCTCTTCTCTTCTCTCTTCTCGGTAGAACTCTCGAAGGCCAAGGATCCATGAAAATAGGGGAAAGAATGAAAGATAGCCATTTTCTGTTAAAATAATCAGAGTTTTACACTGCCAATCAAGACTTAGCAAAATTCCTGTATACCATTTTTGTTTACAGAACCATTCTTTCTTTTCTTAGTGTGATTTGGGTTGTCCCCTTCTGTTCATATGGATTGGTACATGCCCAGTCCTGTAACTGAGTTGCTTTGGGTTTCTCTTGGGAAGAGTATGTAAGTTTCTCTGCTCACTGGGTGTTTCAATGCCTGGGCAAACACCAGTTTTATTCTTCATATTTGTGGTTTAAATCTTCCTTGCACTTGGGAATACCATTTTTCTCACACATAAGGTTTCATTTCTAAAAAGTTAAGTCACAATTTGCATGTGCCACTGGATGATGCCATTAAACTGGTCAATATTAATAAATCTAGGATGTTCAACTCAAAGGTTTTAATTGATCATTGAAGAAAATAGGCTCAAAATACTCTACACTATTGTTGCTTTCCAAATTGAGATGGGAATAGGGTCCTATATTAATATGTTTATTTGAATTGAAAAGTGAAATTAGATTATCTGGATGGAAAGGAACTCTGATTTGATGATTGGTTTGATGTTAGGAGTGGCATTATCATCAGATTATATGAAAATTGTTTACCCGCTGCTACAAGCTTAGTTATAAAATGAAAGCACCCCAGTGTTCATAGCAGCAATGTCCACAATAGCCAAACTGTGGAAGGAGCTGAGATGCCCTTCAACAGATGAATGGATAAAGAAGATGTGGTCCATATATACAATGGAATATTACCCAGCCATCAGAAAGGATGAATACCTACCATTTGCATTGACATGGTTGGAACTGGAGGGGATTATGCTAAGTGAAATAAGTCAAGCAGAGAAAGACAATTAGGATACAGTTTCACTCATATGTGCAACATAAGAAATAGCACGGAGGACCACAGGGGAAGGGAGGGAAAACTGAAGGGGAAGAAATCAGAGAGGGAAGCAAACCATGAGAGACTCTGGACTCTGGGAACCAAACTGAGGGTTACAGAAGGGAGGGGGGTGAGGGGATGGGGTAACCGGGTGATGGGTATTAAAGGGGGCAAGTGTGGTAATGAGCACTGGGTGTTATACACAACTAATGAATCGTTGAACACTACATGAAAAACTAATGATGTACTATATGTTGGCTAATTGAACACAATAAAAAAAATTAGGCTGTTACCAAAAAAAAAAAAAAAAAGTAAAAGCATCCCCTCATGAAATATTGCCTTAGCACAGTTGAATTAAAATTAGCTGTATTGTATTTCCCCATCCCTTTTTGAGTATACTGTGTTAAACAAGGTGACCATAAATGAGAGTATCTGGAATAGCCAGATAATTAACAGTCACTTGACAGGTCCTGATAAAGTTCTCTACATGTACATCCTAGAAACTGAAAAAGTGAATAAACAGAATGACTGTGTAATAAAATATTTTGCAAAAAACATAGTTTCCTATTTGTTGTTTTCAGCAAAATTGAAGGAAGACAAATTAAGTTGTCAGCATATAGATCATTAAAATTAGTTTTTGATGGTGGATCATCATGTGATTTTTGGTATATAATGAAGAGTTCAAAGAATTGAGTACATTGCTATGAAAATCTCTTTATAGCTATAGTTATGTAAACAACGTTTCTCGATGCTCTTATCTATAAAAATGAAAATTAGTTAAGAAATTAATGCTGAGGGGTGCGTGGGTGGCTCAGTCGTTAAGCGTCTGCCTTTGGCTCAGGTCATGATCCCAGGGTCCTGGGATCGAGCCCCATATCAGGCTCCCAGCTCAGCCCTCTCTCACTGTCTCTCTCTGTCAAATAAATAAATAAAATCTTAAAAAAAGGAAATTAATACTGAATCTTGCTGTTTTTGTGTTTATAATATTTATGCCCAGATATAGGACATATTTTTAAAAATTTCATATCATTAAGAGATGTGTTTCCTATAAAAATTTATTTATGTTTAACAATTATTTTTCAGAAATTGTAATATATTTTTGTGTTTTGATATCTGTTTGCAATAATTATAATAACTCAATTAGAAGAAAGTTTTTAAATCTTAAATGATCAATTGGATGTAGACCAAGAGCTGGCATCCAGGAGCAGAGCACTTTACTCCTACCTCAGAATGGATAGAGACCAGGAATTGAACCCTTATGCCCAAGCAAAGTAGGATTTCATCCAGCAATTCTCCCAGATTGTCAAGGTGCTGACCGAGGATGGCATGGGCCACCCAGAGACAGGAGATGGAATTGCCTGGCTTAAGGAGGTCTTGGAGTACAATGCTATTGGAGGCAAGTACCAGTGGGGTTTGACAGTGCTGATAGCTTTTCAGGAGCTGGTGGAGTCAAGGAAGCAGGATGCTGATAGCACCCGGCAGGCCCTGACTGTGGGCTGGTGTGTGGGACTGCTCCAAGCTTTCTTCCTGGTGTTAGATGACATCATGGATTCATCCCTCACCCGGCAGGGGCAGATCTGCTCATATCAGAAGCCAGGCATAGGTTTGGATACCATCAAAGATGTTTTGTTTCTGGAAGCATGTATCTACCACCTGCTGAATCTCTACTGCCAGGAGTAGCCCTGTTACCTGAAATTGATTGAGCTTTTCCTACAGAGTTCCTATTAGACTGAGATCAGACTGACCCTGGACCTCATCACAGCCCCCCAGGGTAATGTGGATCTTGGCACATTCATTGAAAAGAGGTATAAATCTATTGTCAAGAACAAGACGGCTTTCTATTCATTCTATCTTCCTGGGGCTGCTGCCATGGATATGGCAGGCATAGACAGGGAGAAGAGCATGCCAACACCAAGAAAATCCTGCTGGAGATGGGGGAGTTCTTTCAGATTCAGGATGATTCCCTTGATCTCTTTGGGGACCCTAGTGTGACAGACAAGATTGACACAGACTTCCAGACAACAAATGCAGTTGGCTGGTGGTTCAGTGTCTTCAGTGGACCTCTCTAGAACAGTGCAAGATCCTTCAGGAGAGTTATGGGCAAAAGGAGGCTGAGAAGGTGGCCCTGGGTGAAGGCGCTATAGGAGGAGCTGCACCTGTCAGCTGTGTTCATGCGGTAGGACGTAGACAGCTACAGCCACCTGATGGGCCTCCTCAAACCATGCCTTGCCCCCAGCCATGTTCCTGGGGCTAGCATACAAGGTCTACAAGAGGAAAAAGTGACCTAAAGATGGAGAGGGCGGGGAGGGGAGGGAGGCTCTCAATAAATTGTCTAACCTTCAAAAAAATGATCAGTTGGATTTATGTTCTCAATTGTTCACTCATCACGCTTGCAGTAAAGGGAGGACATTGCCCCACTCCTTTGACGTTGACTTGACCATGTCACTTAGTTTAAGCAATGGAATCTTAGCAGGTGGGATGCAAGTAAAGATTTTAAATGTGTTTGTGTGATTTGTCTCACCTCTTGAACTTATGCCATCCACCTTGATAAGAAAATGCCTAGGTGCAATGTTTTTCAAGTTTCTCTTAGGGTATATGTGAACAAGGAGTTTGAGGCACCACTATAGACATATACAACCGGAAGATATCTTTCAGATCGTTTGGGACAAAGACTTTAAAGACCCTAAAGTCCCAAGGGCAAGCATTGTTATACACATGAAGGTCGGCATCTTATCTGCTTTCCAGGTTTGCTTTGTGATGTCCCACCCAAACTGTAGTTTCATTGCTAAAAAAGAGATGTATATAAAACCCAAGTTATCTAGATCTTTGCCCCATGATCTACGAACAGTAACACAAAGGCAACATTTGAAAATGAAATCTGGCAAGAATATAGAGAAATGTCTTAATTCACCTATAAAAGAAGATATTGAGAATCTTCTGTAACTGCAAACTAGGTTCAATCTTAGCAATTTCCCCATTTTGGATATTACATGAAATTATTTCCATTTAGGAAACTCCCTAAGACTGAAGCTCTGAAAGTGGAGGTTTGTGATCCCTGGGGCTCTCATGTGAGTAAAGACCACAGCATACTCAACGTCCAGGAGAAACATGGCTCCACTTCCTGGGATATTTCCTTTAAATACCAAATTAAGTGTGGACCTTCTGTGGAACAGGATGCAAGGTATTGGTTGATGAACTTTAAAAGACTTCTAGGAAATTTTTAAATTATGATAAGATCTAGCAGCCCTACCTTCAGGACTCGTGTACACACAGTTCACCCTTTTCTGCTGGTAGGGATTCTTCAGTGAAATGCTGGAGAAACCGACTTTAATGGCTTCACCTGCTTAAGGTGGTCCTTGTTGCCTTGGGGAGAGAAAGGGTCGCAGACATCACTAATGCCTATACTTCATGTTGCTCAGATGCAGCCCTTGTGATCCGGTCATGCTGCTGACCCTTTTCCTGAGCCATTCTACATTTTGGGTTTGAGAGGAGTTTGTGGAAGTTCTGGAGGGTTTTCTTCTTAGCTGACATCCAAAGGGAAACTTTTTTTGCTTGGATTACAAGGAGGTCGATATCTCATTAACAGCGATGACAGATTGTAGGAGCTCTAAGACAGCCTCATACCAAATGTGAAACAACCAATATGTTTATGAAATCATTTAATCCATAATCACAGCGTATAATGAAAGGCACTGGTGCCTTGGCATCGGCATTTACAAGGCCGACACGATGATATGTTTCTGCGAATTACAGATTCAGCAAACTGTGTAATTTATGAGTCATGAGAAAAAAGGATCCATCTGGGCAGTTCTCGAAGCTTGTTGAAGCAAGGTGACGTCTTTAATCAACCTGAATATAAAAACCACACTATTGAGTTATTTCGCTGTTCTGTGCAATGCCACGTTCCTCTGGTCCTTACTGTTTTCTGAGGGATTGGGGAAACAGAGGGGTAACATTCTTTTCAACTTTGCTGCAAAGATGCTATAGATGTGGTGCAATTATTTTCTTTTGCAATTCAGAGGCAACAGAACTATGACTTGGAGGTCACTGCTTGTATTGACCTTGAAAAATTACTTGAGTTACCTTTCATCAGAGAGCTCGAGGCCATAATTTGGCCCTAAACAAGACTGCAGACAGAGCATCTGTGAGATTTCTATGGACTCTGGGCTTTCTCATCATTTTCCAGTAGAATGCAACCCCTCTTGAACTCTGGCCACAATGATCTCCATTCCAATGGGTCATTACCTTGCTCACAGCTATTTATTTCTTTATGACCACCTTAGAAAGGCCCCATATGTTGGCCTCTACAATCGCATCTCTGGGTTGTGTTTGGGACTGCAGGTCAAATTTAATGTATATTCAGCAAATCCATGCCTACCATGATCTGTGGTGTCTTTATCTGGAAGGTGATGATAATAAGATTAATTTTTATGGTGGTCATGAGAATAAAATAAAATGAGCACACTGGTGCCCAATCAATGCCAGTTTGAGTTCCTTCCCCACACCAGTTATATATACTCAATAGGTACTCCCAGGATGGAGAAAGGGTTCTGGGGTGTAGCGACATGCTCTCTCAGTTTTTATGGGTATAGGTGATGTTCAGAGCTTGTAGGATGAACATCAAAAGAACCAGACAAGTATTGGTTGCATATCATTGTAGCACGGGTAACATACACATTTTCTCTTGCTATTTCCTGTTCTTTAAAACCCACAATTTGAGGAAAAAAGGTATAATTTCATCTGTTAAATTTCAGCTCCTCTTATGGCCCTCAAGTGCATTGCTCTCTGCAGTACCATTTTATCCATACCATTCTTCTGGATTTTTGTATTAGAGCTGGATTTAGTATAAAGCACTAAAAGTGCTTTCTGTGAGTTGCCAGAATTCACGGCGGTAGTGGCTTGGTATTGGAATCCAGTTCAGGTTTCCCTACATCTGTCTCCTCCCTGCTTTTTTTTCTCATTATATTTGGGATGTCTGGGTGATTTGGGCTATGGTCAGATGTGGCCAGGGGATCTGAAAATCACACCTTACAAACCTTAGTCCAACCTCGGTATTCACAGGTAAACCTCTTTCTGGCATAAGAGAATTGTTTCATACTCATGACCTAGTCCTGGGGTTTATAAAAGTAGAAATATAGAAGTATTAGGTCAACTTTTACTTTTTAGAAAGAGCCACCATTCCTGTTATGATTAGAGAAATAATCATAACACCCTATCTTAAAAATGGCTGATCTGATAGTCCCCCAGGCATTGCAGCTGTGTTTATAAGAGCAAAAAAAGAAAAATTGTAATTATCCATAATTATTATTGAGATGTCAACTTCTTTGTAACCTTCACAAAAAATAATTCCACTGCAAATGTCAGTCCAGAAGAAAACACTCTAAAGCCACTTCAGCCCTGCAACTCTTCTCAAGCACAGCATCTAGAATGGCTTCAAGGAGATGGTCAGTGGCAGGGCTGGAGGGGAAAGGGCCATAACTATAAAATACAAAATTTATTCCTGTCAACAGGAACCGCCTTAAACAATGGGAAGCAGTCATAAAGCCTTGTCTCTCCAATGTTCTCAGTACTGAGAAATGCCTGCACCTGGGGGACAATGGGTGGAGTGAGGATGTGTAAGTCATCTGGAATCATACTCATATTTTCCACCCAAATTTCAAAATCTCCTACAAGTCTTAGGTTTTATCTTTAAGAATTAATATACATTCTATGTTTTACTCCACAACAAGTCACACTTTTTAAATATTTAACAAGTTTGAAGTTACTGCTATTAAAGTAAAATTGATGCCCTGAGAAGCTATGCCATGTTTATCCTAGGCTTTGAAGACCCTGTGACCTTCTGGCAAGGGTCAGTTATCCTAGGTTAAGGCCTGAGGGCGGGTGCAATTTCTCTTTTATTAGACATATTCTCTGACACCCTATCTTAGAAATGGCTGATCTGATGGTCCCCCAGGCACTGGTAACTCTTGGTGAAGTAGTCTTGCCAGCTATGGAACATGTCATGAGCAAAGCGGAGTGATGAAGAGGACAGATGGTGAAGGTGCTCTCAGGAGAAGCATGGAGATAACCTGGCACAGAGAGTGGCCTGGGTCCTTGTTGAGGATCAGCCTATTTAGCTTTGTCTCAGCAAGAACATCTTCTTGTAGCTGGGTATGGATACAGGAGGAGCATCTGATTCTGGGGAATGAAGCAGGTGCAGCACAGATAAAATGTGAGGACCAGTGAGTTGTTCTGGCTATAGTCAGGACTGGAATGAGGAGAAATAAGACCTAGTCTAAGTACTGGGCTGTCTTGAAGGAGGTGGGAAAGCAGGGCTCAGTCTGCAAGTCACATTGGGCCAGAGCAGAATTTCTGTCTTGGTTCCAGACCCCTAGATGGGATAGTACTCAAGGGACACTTGCAGAGGGGGGCCAGATAGGCTGGTCTTTGGTGGGAGAGGGATTGCATTCAGGCTTTACCTAAAATCAGGGGCTGAAAAAGATGGCCTCCCAACTCCATTGGCAGCCCCTGGACTTCTCTGGTTTTAGGAGGAGGCATCGAGGATGGTTCTGGAACTAAATCCATGGACTGATGTGTGTGCAAGGGTGGAGGGCTAGCAGCCAGGGGAAGAAGAGGACAGGAGAACACATATAAAAAGCAAGTACACAATATCAAAGGCAGAGGAGTCTGAGAGTAATCACTAGCCAAGGAGTCATAAGAGGGTTTACTCAGAAGTGACTGTATTTCTGGTAGTGTGTGTCATCAAAGGAAAGTGAGGGGTTGGCTTTCAGTGTAGTCTCAGCTTGGGGATAATGAGACAACATTTGGTTAAAACTAAAAGTGTTCAGGCATAGATTTACTGTGAATGAGTCACACAGATGATCAACTTGGGGTTGAAAAGAGGTTTGGGATTTTTCAGAGCTTCATAATTCACTAGAATGGCCCGGTCTTCCAAGCAGATAGACAATTCCTTTTTTAATTTTGTTTTTTATGAGAAGAGAAATATGGGTTTGTTTTTGTACAGGAGGCCTGGTTCCCTTCTTCCATTGTCATTATTTTAAATATGAAACATAGTTGGACAGGTAATGGTGAAAAAACATGGGGTGCATGAAATAGGAAGGCAGAGGCTGAGGAATTTATGACTTTATGAAATTCCTTTGAAGTCACATAGCTGCATCTGGTATTTTACATAATAAAACTGACTATATAAGTAACTCTTTTTGATATAAAATAAGTATTCAAGAATTATATGTAATACTATGTGAAAAGGACTATCTATATTCTGCACCTAAAAATCCCTTAAAAATTCATTTGGTTCAAAATGGGATATTTTTGATACAAACATAAAAAATATATTTGGCTGTAACTAGGCTGCTTGATGTTCACTGTAAATGTCCAAATGAATAATTCTTTTCTTTATTCTCATTTTCCATTCATTGGAAATCTAACAACTAGTTCCAGGTTGAACACTATAATCTTTATGAGATCCACTGAGCACCCTGACTTCTGCAAGAGATGCCTGCTGGCTACGTGGACTCTATCTCATCTTTTTCATGGTGGTTTAAGTTTGGAGAATAGGAAACATACTTGCTAAAGAAAATCCATATGGTAGATTTTCTCGTGTTTGCTTTCTGTAGGAAGATGGTGAAATAATTTACTATACTCTGATGTTGTGGAGGAAGGTGTCATCGTCATCATCACCATCACCATTACCATCATCACATCATCATCATCATCATCACCATCATCACATCATCATCATCATCATCATCACCATCACCATCACCATCATCACATCATAACCATCATCATCATCATCATCACCACCATCATCATGATCACCACTGTCGCCATCATCACCACTATAGTTTTAAAGACATGACATATTTATTTACTCATATATTTATATATTGATGCAGTACTGTGTTAGGTATTGGACAGTCACAGAATCAGCCTTAAATAGTTGCTGATTGCTCATCTTCCCATCATTATGGGGAAGATGCAGATGTCAGGCAAGTCTGCAAGTACACTAAGCAGAATGTGGCTGGTGAAAGATACCTGCCTTGAACCAGCTCAAATGAGTTCTAAACATAAGTTTTTATTATAAACAAATAAATAAATAAACAAAAATTATAGTAGCAAAGCTATACAGAAAACCCTGGGGATTCCAAGCTAAATAGGAAAGATTACAGCTTCATGATGTTATCTATGGGAAAACCAACTCTTAAAGCTTGAGCTAGGTAGCTGATTAATATCAGATTTTAGAAACTCAAGGGAGAATTCTGCCTGAGATTGCTGCTTTTATTGCCATTATGTCAACATCTTGCTGTATCTGTGCTCAAAGGAAAGCAATATTTTAATAAATCAAGGACATTTCTCACACTTCAATCTCCATTTTACCTGCTCTGTTATAGATTGTGACCTGATTTCAAAAGTACAGCTGATTAATTATGATAGCTGTTTCTAAAGGGTGAGATGAACCAGACCACCACACCAAGAGTGAGTCTGAGCTGGAATTGAATGTTAGTTCAATCATTTGCTGGGTAACTTTGCACAGGTTAATCTCTCTGAGCATCAGTTTCTTCCTTAATGTAAGACCTGTTTGGTTTATAAAGTTTATTACGTGGATCAACTGAGTTGATAAAGGTAAATGCATTCAGAAAACTGTCAAGTAGTATTCACATGTGAATTGGTATGATTATGTCTATCTATTTTTATAGTTTTACTGATATTTTAACATCCCTCATTATTCTACTTTTAAAAAATGTTCTTGAATATTCTCCAGATTAATTTGGAATTATTTTGTCAATTTTTTCAAAATATTTTGTTGCGACTTTCATTTTTTTATTATGTTATGTTAATCACCATACATTACATCATTAGTTTTTGATGTAGTGTTCCATGATTCATTGTTTGCATATAACACCCAGTGCTCCATGCAGTATGTGCCCTTTTTAATATCCATCACCAGGCTAATCCATCCCCCGACCCCCCTCCCCTCTAGAACCCTCAGTTTGTTTCTCAGAGTCCATAGTCTCTCATGGTTCATCTCCCCCTCCGATTTCCCCCCCTTCATTTTTCCCTTCCTGCTATCTTCTTCTTCTTCTTCTTCTTTTTTTTTTTTTAACATATAATGTATTATTTGTTTCAGAGGTACAGGTCTGTGATTCAACAGTCTTACACAAAGTCGCTGTGAATTGTGTGACTTTCATTTTTATTGTATTAAATTTATATACTAATTTGGGAAGGATTGATGTCTTGACCACATAGGTGTTTTAATTGGATAGTGATATATTGAATATTTAAATAGTTTTCTTTTATAGTCCATGGTGAAATTTTACTATTTATTTATTTTGCTTTTCAGATTAATAATCTTTATCTTTTAATTGGAAATCTAACTTATTTATATTTAATATAAGAACAGACATATCTGGGTTTAAATATATCATTTTATTTTGTGTTTTTTATTTGTTAAATTCTGTAACCCTTTTTTCTACTTTCTTTTTTGTTTAAATATTTTAAAAATTCCACTTCCCTTCATTTGTAAGTTTACGTAGTGTTTACATTCTTTTAGTGGTTACTCCAGAAATTACTCTAAGAACCATAACCTTATCACAGTCCAAACAATACCTTTACTCTCATTCCAGAAAAGACAACGAGCTGAGGACACTTCTATTCTGTTTACTTATAGAACTTACAATAAATACTGAATAGTTCTTATGCCCCCCTCTTACATTTTCTCAACCCTGTCTCCTATCTTCAAGAACCTGTCCAGCACTCATGCATCCATAGCCCGGAAATGTGAGGTTAATGACCAACTGAGGACAGAAGCTGGTAATAAATATACCTCTCTTTTGCCTTTCCTGTGGACAATTGTAGGTGGTTTCTCAGGAGTCCCTGGTGACACTGAGTTCCAGCTGTCCACAGAAATGAACTGCTCATTACTGAACCCTTTTATTGGCTTTCACTCCTTTCCTGTTTTGCTCTCCTCAGTTATTCCTCTCTCCTGCAATTATTACCCAAAACAAATTGCATTTATGGTATTTTTTTTTGGTCTCAGAATCTGCTTTCGGGGGGGGGGAGGGGTCCACAGGCTAAGCCATTGTATATTTTAGTTATGTATATTAACCTCATGTATTTACCTCTTTCCTTGCTCTTCATTCCTTTCTGCACACCTAACATTCCATGTGAAATAATTTACTTTCTGCTTGAAGTACCTTCTTTATACCTGGTGGGTATACCTGGGACTGCTGGTGGTACAGTCCTTAAACTTTGTCTGAAAATATCTTTATTTTACCTTTGTTCTTAAAGAAAGAACTTGTGTTTCTGGGTATGAAATTCTAGGCTGATGGCTATTTTCTCTAAACACAATGAGAACATCATTCCACTTCTGTTTTCTATTGTTGCTGTTAAGAAGTCACCTGCCACTGCCATTTGTGATTTTTTCCCCTCCTTTGGCTGCTGTTGTAACTTTTTTGGGTCTCTTTTTCTGCAGTGTTGCTATGAAATGTCCATATATGAACTGCTTTTCCATTTATTCTGTTTGGGATTTTTCAGCTTCTTGAATCTGTGAATTGATGTTTTCAGTCAGTTCTGGAATATTCTTTAGCCATTCCTATATTGTCTCTGCTCCACTCTTCCTCTCTCTTTTCCTCCTTGGATTCCAAGTAAATACATTAGACCCTCTTATTGTGTCTTTTATCTCTTTTATGCTCTCTTCTGTTATCTTCCATCTCATTGTCTCTATGTGTTGTATTTTGTGTAATATAGTCTCCCTATCAACCAAGTTGCTATTCCCTCTTTGGCAAAGTTGAATCTGCCATTAAATTTTTGCTTATTGATTTTTTTTCATTCTTAATTTATATCTGATTCTTTAAAAATATGGTCAATTTTTATAATTTAATTATTTTCCAAAACTTTTAAACTTTGCTTTTATGTCTTTGAATCAGTAAGCCTATGTTTGATAATTATAATATAGGAAATCTTTGAGAATCTCTGTGTTCTATTTCTGCTGGTTCTTGTTTATAGTGATTTCTTTCCTTGTGTGCCTGGATTTCTTTGGCTGTGTGTTGCACATTGCACCTAAATTATTTTTAGGAATAATTATTTTTTTTGTTTTTGTTTGATAATTTCTCTTCTCTTTTTTTAAAATTTAATTTAATTTTATGTTAGTCACCATACAACACATCATTAGTTTTTGATGTAGTGATCTATGATTCATTGTTTTCGTATAACACCCAGTGCTCCATGCCGTACGTGCCCTCCTTAATACCCATCACCGGGCTAACCTATCTGCCCACCCCCTCCCCGCTAAAACCCTCAGTTTGTTTCTCAGAGTCCATAGTCTCTCATGGTTTGTCTCCCCCTCTGATTTCCCCCCCTTCATTTTCCCCTGCCTTCTTTTAATTTCTCTTTTCTTAAAAAAATGCTTTGCCCAGAGTTTTAGACATCTTTAGCAGGAGGTTTTGTCTGAATCACTTTGATTTCCATTTAAGAAGTGGAAGCCCCATTCAAAGTTTTTGAGCAGATGACATAATTTGGTATCAAATTTAAAAAATATCACATTGGCTGCTATGTGCATGTTGGAAACAGGGCAAGATTGGCAGCAGAGAGACCAGTGAGGAGGTCTTGCAGCTGACCAGGTGAGAGATGAAGGTGATTTGGACTAGAACGGGTGAGATGGAGAGAAGTAGACAGATTTCTTTCTTTCTTTCTTTTTTTTAGATTTATTTCTGATATAGAACCGTCAGGACTTTATATTAGACTTATAAATGAATAATAAGGAAAAGGGTAGCTTTAAGGATGACTTCTATAAATTGGCTTTAGTAACTCAGTAGAGATTGTGCCATTTACCAAGAAAGGAGAGACTGGTCACTTCCTGTTTAGTATCATATCCTTTCTGCATCCTACCCATGCTATGCTCTATGTCATAAGACCACTTATTTCTCAAGCTCCATTGTCGGCTAGATTTTGGTAGATTCAGCCAATGAAGGTAGTGGCAGAAGACTGATTTGCAAGAGGAAAGATGAAGCCAGGGGTATTTGCTGTCATTCTGCATTAGATATCCCCAGCAGAGGCTTTGTCTCTTCTATGGCCCTAGCTTCTATCAGCCTTCATGGTCCCAACTTTCCCTGGATGGTGCCTGCTTCTGGACTCTGATGACACCTCCATCTCTCCTTTCCTTCCAGCCCTTCAGGTGGTGGCGACTTCCTGCTGTGGCTAATCTGCAGGTGGCTTCACCATCATCTTTTCCATCACCTGTCTTGCCAATTCCTGGTATTAAATCCTCTCTTTTGGAAAGACCTAGAGTGATTCTGTTTTCCTGACTGGAATATAACTGATATACCTGGGTTAGGACCAGGTTTGTTGGAGGGAGAGGGGAAAATAATTTCCTGATATTTGTGGTATCCTATAGATATCAAAGTGGAGATGTCAAAGAGTGACTCTTATTTGACATCTTCCTTGATGGGAGAGGCCATATTATAATACTGAGCATTTCTACACAGATCTAAGAACATCAGGAAGACATATAAGGGCCAACAGGTCTTGGAACCAGAAAAACTTCAGTTCATTTCCTGTTTCACCACTGATATTAGTTTTTTTTTTTTAAAGGATGGCTGACATTTATTTTTTAAAAATATTAACTTATGTAAATGAAGCTAAAAGGTAGAAGTCCTTGTTAATTCTAAATCCTGTTCCTTCTACCCAAATCATGCTAAATGTACATTCTGTGGCATTTATTCTACACAAATCCTTGGTGTCAACAAAATGCTCACATCCTGAAAAATGAATACATTCCTATATTATGCTAGAAATTATGGTAGATTGTCTAGTTGACAAGGGACAAGTCAATTCTTTTTTTTTTATTATGTTATGTTAATCACCATACATTACATCATTAGTTTTTAATGTAGTGTTCCATGATTCATTGTTTGCGTATAACATCCAGTGCTCCATGCAGTACATGCCCTCTTTAATACCCATCACCAGGCTAACCCATCCCCCCACCCCCTCCCCTATATAACTCTCAGTTTGTTTCTCAGAGTCCATAGTCTCTCATGGTTCATCTCCCCCTCCGATTTCCCTCCCTTCATTTTTCCCTTCCTGCTATCTTTTTCTTTTTTTTAACATATAATGTATTATTTGTTTCAAAGGTACAGAGTTAAACTATGGCAAAAAAAAAAAAATCCTCAAATGTCTGCAACTTAACATTATAGAAATGCAATGCGGTTATCCTCCAGCCAAAAAAAGAAAAATGCGGAGATGTCAAGAAGGTGGCTGGACATGGATCTAGAACTCAGGGGAGAGATGATGAGATACAAATATGGGGCTCCTTTGCATGCAGGTGACATTCAAAGTTAGAGAGAGATTATGTAATATATAGATAGAACACAGAGAAAGAAGAGGAAGGATCTGGGATGGCCCTGGAGAATTTTGACATTCAAAATTCAGATGGAGGAATAGGAATCTGAA
Source organism: Phoca vitulina (assembly GCF_004348235.1). NCBI lineage: Eukaryota > Metazoa > Chordata > Mammalia > Carnivora > Phocidae > Phoca > Phoca vitulina. The sequence continues at coordinate 47,275,454 of NW_022589713.1, forward strand.
AAAGGAAACTCGAATGGTGACCCAGGGAGGTAAGAGGAAAATCAGCAAGGTGTGGAGTTGCTGAAAAGAAGAGAGGAGTATGACAGGAAAGAGAGGAGATTTCAAAAGTCTGCAGGAGTTCTAGTAACATGAGTTGAGAACATCTACTGGATGTGCTGCCATGGAGCTCACTGATGGCTGTGGTGAGAGTAGCTGTATGGGAGGGCTGTTGTGGATTGGAGTGGGTTGAAAGAACATGAAAACAGGTCTTTTGTGAATGTTTGCTACAAAAGGACACAGTGTTTCTCAACCTCTTTTTCATTATTGTCCCTTAAGGATCCTGTTTAGACATTTTTCTCTAATTGCTCCTACCCCCTGAAATTTCAAACCACAGGTACACTGTGTATCTGGTTATGCCCTATATGTGTGTGTCATTGTTGATACATAAAATGAGTAAAATTTTTTTCACTTCCTTAAAAATCAGTTTTACATGATATCATCCCTGCTGAGAATACATGGTCTTAGCCTAATAATTTCTTAGCATCTACAGAGGGGCTCAACATTATTTATTTATTTATTTATTTATTTATTTATTTATTTATTTATTTAGTGAAGAGCTAGATCGTAGATATTTTAGGCTTGGCAGGGCCATGTATGGTGTCTGGTCTCTGTCACATACTCTTTGCTTTTTTTTTAAACAATTTTTTAAAAATAATAATAATAAGAAAATATGATTTCTAGCTTGCTGGCTGCATAAAAACAGGCTGTGGGCTGGGTTTGGCTCACATTCCATAGTTTGCCACCTCCCTAATTTGTAATGATAAAATCGGATAAATTTCAGAGTTTAAATAAATACATTTTTGCGGATTTTTTTTGCATGGCATTTTGAAATATATGATTTAGTTACAGATTTGAAAGCCTACACAGAGTTCACTCATTTATTAGCCAAATGATGATGGACAACTTCTTGTGTGCAACAGGTATGAGTAATTTTTATATTATGGCAAAACAACCAACTAAGTAACTAAGTATTAAAATGAGTCAAGGGGCGCCTGGGTGGCACAGTCAATTAAGTGTCTGACTCTTGATTTTGGTTCAGGTCACGATCTCAGGGTTGTGAGATCGAGCCCTGTGGTGAGCTCTGCGCAGGGCGTGGAGCCTGCTTAAGATTCTCTCCCTCTCCGTCTGCCTCTCTCCTGCTTTCTTTCTCTCTTTAAAAAAAAAATGCGAAACAGCCAGCAATGTGCAGGACATGCTGTGGGTGATAACTAGGAGAAGGCTTAGAGTGGTGCAAGAGGGACCAGCTTAGGCCTGGGATCAGAGAGACTTAGGTATGTATCTGCATTGACCTTGGTCTAGTTCCATGACCTTGGACAAGTCACTTAACCTTCTAGAGTCTCAGGGTCCTTAACTGACAATGCAGGTATTAATAAGCCACCACTATAGGGTATCTGGGAGGATTAACTCTAGTAAGATCACAAGGTGCCTGATGCCTCATAACAGCTCTGTAGTGTTAGTGTCCTTTTTCTCTTCTTTGCTCTTAACATGACTGCAGAAGATCTTATGAGTATTGTGAATTATGTCTGAAAAGCAAATATGTATGCCCATTTCAGAGACTGAAGACAATGGTGGCAAGCTGTTTCTATAATGAGGATGCAGATGGAATTCAGGAAGTGTGTACAGAGCACCTGTGGGAAAAGAACCACCCTGGCAGTCTGATTTGGGACGTCTTGGGGCACCTGGGAATGTGCATTTTTAGAGCTTCCAGGTGCCTCTGACGCAGGTGATACCTGGGCTGCACCTTGAGAATTACTGTCCTATGATTCAATGGGAAAGGCTGACTGAGGTTCCACGATCCCAGGTTTTCTGAGACTCCAGGCATGAGAGGGGGAAAATTTCAGGGTCTGGGGGGGTTTAACCCGAATATCAGGCTGGCCTCTCTGCTGGGGTGAGCAGTTTAAACAGGCTCTAGGAGGAAAAAAGTCTAGCTTGATCTGGGCCCAGGTTGACATCCCGGGTGCTCCGTCAGGAGCTGGGGCCCACAGACAGATGGGGCCCTAGCATGGTTCTGGGTTTTCTGTCTGAGGGTCCTGGACCGTGGAGCATTCTGGAAAAGGGATTGTAGTCAGAAGGAGGAGGATGGCAAGAACTAGATGGGGTTAAGGGTCTTGGCCACAGTCCAACTTTGTATGTGGCGGGGGTGAGACAACCAGAGACAACCATTCACTGGTTGTGTGCTAACTTTACCGGCCCTCATTTTTCAAATCTGTGAAATGGGATCATAATTCTTACCTCTGAGTGATGCTGTGAGGATGATATAAGGTCTTGAAAGCTCCCGCTATGGCACCTAGCACACCATGGGTTCTCAACGTAAAGGGATGCTTACTACCATCATTGCAGGGTGGAGTTCTGCTTCCAGCTAAACCCTAGAGAGCTGATCAGGAAATCAGACTCAGGCCAGTCTGGCGAGGGCTGGGGGAAGGGTGAGCTCCCATGCTGCATAGGCAACTAGGTTTTATGGCATCGGGGTAGACCCTGAGCATCCCTGAGAGGAGTGTGAGGCCTTCACCGTCCGGGATGGAAGAGACCCAGGGTCCAGGTGGCTGAGCCTGCAGCATCTGGGGCTCGGCAAAGCAGATATATAGAGCTGAACTTCAGGGTCCAGGCCAGCAGGGGTGACCTGCCTCACTTGGGACTGAGATTTCCAGAACCATCCATTGTTTGGGATTCACTCTCTGAGACTCTGAGACTCTCATCTTTTAGACTGTGCCCAGAGTTGGGAATGTGCCTTTACTTTAAAACATCTCTTCCCCTTGCTTATGACCTCACCTCTACCTCTGGTTCCCATCCTGAGAAACACTGTCTTGGGAGGTGGCAGACAGACATGTGGAGCGGGGTTCTCAGCTTTTTGTGTTTGTAGCACCCTGGTGGATTTGGGGCAGCACACGGTGAGGGTGCTAGAAGTCAGTCTGGCGCCAGGAAGCCAGCCCCCCCTCCAGCGTAACCCCCCACTGTATACAATGTCTTATGCTGCCCTGGAGTATCCGCCACCCCCTAGTCCCTGGTCCGCTCCTCAGAATCATGCTTCTGTTTAAGCTAAACTGTTACTGCCCTGACTACATTTCTTTTTTAAAAAAATTTTTATTGTTATGTTAATCACCATACATTACGTCATTAGTTTTTGATGTAGTGTTCCATGATTCATTGTTTGTGCAAAACACCCAGTGCTCCATGCAAAACGTGCCCTCTTTAATACCCATCACCAGGCTAACCCATCCTCCCACCCCCTCCCCTCTAGAACCCTCAGTTTGTTTTTCAGAGTCCATCATCTCTCATGGTTCATCTTCCCC
>NW_022589713.1:47283782-47649135 GCF_004348235.1 Phoca vitulina
ATCAGTGAGGTCATATGATACATGTCTTTCTCTGATTGACTTATTTCACTCAGCATAACACCCTCCAGTTCCATCCACGTCGTTGCAAATGGCAAGATCTCATTCCTTTTGATGGCTGCATAATATTCCATTGTATATATATACCACTTCTTCTTTATCCATTCATCTGTCAATGGACATCTTGGCTCTTTCCACAGTTTGGCTATTGTGGACATTGCTGCTATAAACATCGGGGTGCACGTTCCCCTTCAGATCCCTACATTTGTATCTTTGGGGTAAATACCCAGTAGGGCAATTGCTGGATCGTATGGTAGCTCTATTTTCAACTTTTTGAGGAAACTCCATACTGTTTTCCAGAGTAGTTGCACCAGCTTGCATTCCCACCAACAGTGTAGGAGGGTTCCCCTTTCTCCACATCCCTACCAACATCTGTCATTTCCTGACTTGTTAATTTCAGCCATTCTGACTGGTGTGAGGTGGTATCTCATTGAGGTTTTGATTTGGATTTCCCTGATGCCGAGCGATGTTGAGCACTTTTTCATGTATCTGTTTGGCCGTTTGGATGTCTTCTTTGGAAAAATGTCTGTTCATGTCTTCTGCCCATTTCTTGATTGGATTCTTTGTTCTTTGGGTGTTGAGTTTGGTAAATTCTTTATAGATTTTGGATACCAGCCCTTTATCTGATATGTCATTTGCAAATATCTTCTCCCATTCTGTCGGTTGTCTTTGGTTTTGTTGACTGTTTCCTTTGCTGTGCAAAAGCTTTTTATCTTGATGAAGTCCCAATAGTTCATTTTTGCCCTTGCTTCTCTTGCCTTTGGCGATGTTTCTAGGAAGAAGTTGCTGCAGCTGAGGTCGAAGAGGTTGCTGCTGTGTTCTCCTTTAGGATTTTGATGGACTCCTGTCTCACATTTAGGTCTTTCAACCATTTGGAGTCTATTTTTGTGTGTGGTGTAAGGAAATAGTCCAGTTTCATTCTGCATGTGGCTGTCCAATTTTCCCAACACTATTTGTTGAAGAGACTGTCTTTTTTCCATTGGACATTCTTTCCTGCTTTGTCAAAGATGAGTTGACCATAGAGATGAGGGTCTATTTCTGGGCTCTCTATTCTGTTCCATTGATCTATGTGTCTGTTTTTGTGCCAGTACCATGCTGTCTTGATGATGAGAGCTTTGTAATAGAGCTGGAAGTGCCCTGACTACATTCTTGAATACAGCTGGAGGCACAGTCCTAGTGTTCTTCCTCTGAGGATGACTGACTTGCTGCTGTGCCTTCTCCCTGTCCTTCCCAGCAAGCAGTGCTCTCCTTACGTTGCCCTGCACCACTCAGACCACTCCGGACCACTCCGGATGGGCAGCTGATGGACTGAAATGTATCCCTTGCTGTGGGAGGAGTAGCTCTTTCACAGTGATCAACAGTTGGGGGTGCACTTGTGTGGCCACTGTTTTCTGGGGTGCGGGGATTGAGAGCCGTTGACACAGGCAGGTGGGGGAGAGACACGCAGAGCCCCAAAGTGGGAGCCGAAGTGGACAGAGACAGATGAAGCACAGTTCAGTGCTGTGGAAGGGCAAAATATTTCCCCAAAAAACCTTTTTCACAGAAGGCAAATAATTGCAAACCTTCCCAGGCCAAGCTGTGGCCTCTACTTCTGGCTTCCCTGATCGCCTATGGGGTGGGGGTGTATGCCCCATGTGCGGACTGACTCCACACACCAGTTGATCAGCAGGGTTGTTACAAGGATGCTGGAGCTTTCCAGATGGTGGATCTGGCTTCAATAGTGAGGGCATGAATTGATATGAGCCTTTAGAATTGACTTTGGTGCCTCCTCTGGGGTGCCAGATTATCCCTTGTGGTTCTCTCTTGTTTGTTGGCAAAATCGCAATGTGGTCATGTTAATTGTATGTGTCTGGCTGAAGCTGTTTTCTGGTGTCATGATGAATGTGAAATGACAATTATTATTTACAAGAATTTCAAACAAAACGTACCCTTTATAAATAAATGTAAAGTTAATGTTGTATGGAAATGGCATAATTTTAAAACTGAAGGCATGAATGTCTGTCAGCTACTTGGCCATCTGCATGGTTTTGGAGGCATTAAGCAGTTACATGCAATGCCCCAAATATGCTAACTTTTCACACACCGTTGAGTGAATCTCTGGTGTTCAAAAAAGGTTGTGTCCATTTATCTTGGGTTCTTGCAGAAGGAAATACTGACTGGTGGATTTTTCAGGTCCCACAGGCCAGCGCTATTCAAAGTATGGTCTGAGGACCACACTAGTTGGCCAACTGTTTGTGAGCAGCCCAGGAACAGATGAGTAAGGAAATATAGAGGGCACATTTAGAATTTTGATAGCAACTCGACATTGTTGCCACCCAAGCAATGATCAGTGGCTTTGTCTTTGAATGGACTATAGACCAGTTTTACGGTGGGCTTCATGGTGAGTCACATGTGGTGTAAGCTGCAAACTAGTCCTGCTTGGTTGGGCCACATTAAAAGTTGGAAAGGAGCAACTTGAACCTGTTGAAATTGCTTGAAACCTTCTTCTTACATTTCTGTCAACATACCTCAATGGTTTATCTACTATGAGTCTATGAATGCTCTTAAAACAAAACACAGAAATGATTTGGATATACTTTATTCCTTGTGAATCGCATTGCCAATTCAATTTAGGATACCAAATCCATTAAAACCTTTAAATGGTGATGTACATGGTGTTCGCTCAATATGTGCACATAGATGCTTAATGTGGGGAATTGCTAACTCATAATTTTTGGTTTAGCTATAAGTGTGATATGACAACATTACAACTGTAATAATGATTCTCTCTGTTCATTGTCTCTATGCATGCTTCCAATGAATTCGATACCCAGATTTTGTTCTTTCCTGTCTTATTTGTTCTGATTATATTTGTCGATGAATTGATATATTTATTGGTATGTAATTTTGTACCTGCTGAATCTAATCGTAAAACATTAGGACTTATATTTGTATATAAGTGTCTGTTTTTTCAAAATTTCATTTATCTAGTAATTCACTTTTATTGTATTTTATAAAACTGTAAGTCTGTGATGGACTGGAATTTAAGGAAAAAGTGTTTTTTTCTACTACACAGACTCAATTCTATAGGAGTATTTCTCAAATGAGATCCATGGAACACATACACCCAAATCACTTTGGGGGTATTGATGCAGATTCCCTGAAGAATCTCCGGGAACAAGCTCAAGGATTTACACAAGCTACCCAGGGTATTCTGAGTCTTACTTGAATTTGGGAAAGACCTGACTATAACATGACTGTGTATTATATGATAAGCACTAGGTACTTTTGTATTTTGGGATTCTTGGAGGGCTGACATACAAAGGAAAGCAGAATTGTCTTGGAAGTACCACATCCATCCCTGACTGCTTTACTCAGAACTGGTCATAAGGTCATTTTCAAACTCTAGACAAGAACAGAATCTTGGATGGTGCCTAGAGAAACATTGTCCCAAACCATAGTCTTTCAGTTTTATTTTTGTGACTGTGGGCAATGTAAATGCCCAGCATGATGGACTATTGGCAGGTTAATTGCCAAAGAATAGAGAAGAATGCACATGGTCAATGCATTTATTAATATGATTGGCTATTTGCCTTCACAATCCCAATGACTGAATCAAATCAACATTGTGGTCCTCTTGTAGCTTTTTTGACAATTAACTGTTGAGAAATAAGGAAATACATTTGAAAGTGAATTTAGTCGTCCCTCCAACCACCCACTTCCCAACTGGATCCTCTTCTCAATTTTTATCATGATAAAACCATTGCTCCATACTTGGATTACAATAGTAGCCTCCGTGCTCAGTAGTTGTCAGAATTTTATTTTAAGAGAGAACCTAAAAATATATCCCATGGCTCGATGTCCCATGGCTGTCTCCTAGTGGCAATCTTGAGACCATTTCTTTCATTAACTTGTATCCCCTAAATGACTCTGATTCCACAACATGCTCATGGGAATTGAATATGTTGCTTAAAATTTTGTGGGGAAATGGAGAAGAAGATTCTGAATTTGGAGTCAAAATTAGAAAAGGCTCCTCTAATTTAAGATTGTAAAGTAATTCACCCATGTTTCCTTGTATTACATTTATATCATGTTATTTTTAAAAATTTTATCTTTGACATATTTGGAGTTTACTTTTTTTCTGAAATATAGCTGAATTCCTACCCCTTCATCCCCAGAGGGTTACCTGGTTGCTTTCAAGCAGTGGTCCTTAAATATGGGCAACTTTGCCACACAGAGACCACTTGGCAATGTTGGGAGACATTTTTAGTCACCACAGCTTGAGGGTGGATATTATTAGCATCTATCTAGTGGATAGAGTCCAGAATGCCACTAAATACCCTCCAATGCACAGGACAACCACTGAGGACAAGGGGTTTTCCAACCCAAAATGTCAATAGTGCCAAGGATGGGAAACTCTACTCTAAAATCATTTATCAAGTAATCCACATTTACCTTACTGATTTGAGATGCTTCATTTATCATACATCAGATTCTTAAAATCATTTGGGTCTATTTTTATACTTCCCATTATGTTTCTTTGGTTTGCCCGTATATCCATGCATCACTAACACACAGTGGCTTTATTTTATGCAATAGCTTTATAATCTGTTTTAATATCTGGAAGGTATCCCTCGTTGCTTGTCATTCTTCAGAGTTTTCCTGGAAACATTTTTTTTCCTGTATTAAAATTAGAATCAGCCTATCGACTTCTAAAAGCACCCATTGATATTTTTATGGAAACCCTGTTAAATTTATAAATTAACTTAGTGAGATTTGACATTAAGATGTTGAATCATCTTATTCAGGAACACGGTATGATGCCTTTCCATTTTTTCAAATCTTCTTTTGCTAGTTTTGAAAATTTCTGTTTTATAGTCTTTGAATATTGTAGTCTTGTTAAAACTATTACCAAGACTATTTTATGTCATAGATTTCTTGTGTAAATGGAGTCTTTTCTTTCATTTTATCTTCTAACTGTTCGCTGTTTATATAACTGAAAGCCATTGTTTTCTGCATTTTGAGTTTGTCCCTTGCTAACTTCGTGAAATCTCTAATTATTTACTGTAGTTTTCAGTCAGTTTAGGGGAGGAGACATTCCACGTGTACAACTGTATCACCTTTAAGCAAAATGTTAACACCAGTCTTTTCAATTTAATCCTGTAATTTCTTTGTGTTGTCTGATCATATTGGGTAGTACCTGGAGTATAATGTTAAATACTAGTGGTAATAGTGGGTAGAGTCAGGGTACCATTGGACATCCTTGTATTATTCCCAACTTTAGTGAGAATGTCTTTGGTGTTTCTCTGTTAGCATGAGGCTGGCATGTGGGCTGAGGAGAACATCTTTTATTTATCTTAGAGTAACATCCATCTGTACATAAGTATCGAATGTTTTTGTTATTTATTTTTCATATCAAGAATGGTTGTTGAATTTTTTCAAGTGTTATTTCATGGTCTATAGTGAGGATTACATGCTTTTTGTCTTTATTTATATAAATATGATGGCTGATAGTAATAGATTTTCTAATACTGAACCATCTTTGACCAAATCTTCTTAGTCTTGATATATTGTTGTTTGTATGTGCCACTGGCTTTTCTTTTTTAATATTTTAATAAGGATTTTTATATTAATATAAAAGTGGTTTAAGTTTTTCTATTTTGGGTAATCTTTATCAGGGTTTGATATCAGTATTATAATCACATAATTTTAAAAATGTCAACATTTTCTTTCTTTTTTTGTCTTTCCTATATTCCGAAATAAAACTTCCTTGTGAAATCCTCTGAACCTGAGGCGTTTTTGGAAGTTGGTAAGTTGATAGCTTTTTTTCTACTTTCTACGGAAATCAGTGTGTTTGGAGTTTCCGTCTTTCCTGGCATTAGTTTTGGTAACTTACACTCTTCTAGGAAAATATACATTTCATCCAGTTTTTCATAATCTTGAGTAATGTAGTCTAGTGTTAATCTTTAAATGTTCTCTCTTTCTCTAGTTATTTATACTTAACCTTTCTTCTTCATATTTTTTTTTGGTAGAAACGTTTTTATAATAAAATTTCTTAAAAAGCATTTTTATACATTTTTTGGGAAAAAAATAAATATCCATTTTTTATCTTCAGGGAATGTAGTTCATACATCAGTGAGGCCTATCATGTCGGTTCTGTTAGTTAGGTCTTTTGTTGCCCCATTTGCCTTTGCCCAGAGGACTTCCAGGGGTGGTGTGACATTAGGAGGGGCCCAGCAGGGCCTTCAAAGCCTATAACCTAGAAGGTTCCTACTCTTGCCTGGGTCTAGGATAGCATTGCTGTTATATAGAGATCAGAAGAGTTAGCATTAAAGAGACTGACAAAACCAAGTACAGGTGAGAAATAGGGCTTCTGGAACTCTTAACTACCACTGGTAATAAATTGTGTATAAATTGATAGAACACTGGGATATTGTTGCACAGCCTTTGCTGGGGCCTACGACAGAAAGTCCACTGGAGGGATACACCCAACAGAAGCTTGCACATACAGCTACTGATAATTAGTGCAAGGATTTCAGAACAGTCTTGCTTGTACTAGCTCCAAACTGCAAAGTCTACAGTCCATTGACACTAGAATGGATAAATAAATTATGGCACATTCATTCGGTCAGTGGAATACTATATAGAAATGAAAATGATCTACACACAACGATTTGGATCAATCTCACAAACAACGTTGAGCCAAGGAAGCCAGACATAAAAACATATGTGAGGTACAATTCCATTTGTATAAATTCAAACACAGGCAAAGTAATGTCTGGGGACAGAAGTCATGATATTTGTTGCTTTTGAGGAGGAAGGAGGGGCTTCCTTTATTGTTTTTAAGATTTTATTTATTTATTTGAGAGAGAGAGCATGCATGAGCAGGGGGGAGCGGCAGGCAGAGGGAGAGGGAAAAGCAGACTCCCCACTAAGCAGGGAAACTGACGTGGGCCTTGATCCCAGAACCCTGGGATCATGACCTGAGCTGAAGGCAGATGCTTAACCGACTGACCCCCCAGACCCCCCAGGAGGGACTTCTTATGGGAGGCAGATGAGGGTGGCTTCTGGCTTCAGAAATGTATATTTCTGAATTTAGGTGGTTGATAGATGGGTGTGTTTTTTGGAGATGAGCCATCAACCTGCATGGGTATAATTTTGAACTCCTCTCTACATAAGCTACAGTTCAATTAAAACGATTACTTAAAAAAATCATAGATTGCCATATCTGTCAGGTTTTCCCTGACCTGAGTAATCAGCCATCTTTGCAACTCTCCTGACTCTTACCCTTCTGTGTTTCCTTGCTCAAGGAACTGAGGAGGTGGAGGGGTCTGTGTCCATACTCTGCAATAGCTGAGCAGGGACCCCACAGTCACAAATAAATAACTGTCACAACTTTCCTCCCAGTGGGTTTGGGAAGACCATGTAATGGAAACTAAGAGGGCCAGGCCTGGACTGGGTGGCCTCCTTGAAAATTGGATGGACCTGCAGAGCAAGTGCAAGCCTCTGTCCCAGGAGTGGATCCAGTGGATAAAGTGCACGCTGCCCTGGGGGCGGCTGAGTCAGGTTCAGGAGGTGAGCACTCACCAGGAAAGGGGAGATGAAGGTAGCAAGACAGGAGCCAGCAGAACCCGCATGGAGCTGGGGGTAAGGACGGAGGTGAAGCATGAGGCTGAGGAGGGCCACGCAGTGCTGCTTCCTTGGAGCTGTGTGAGCCACTCAATGGGGAGAAGCCGGGAGAGGGGGCAGAGGACAAGAACCTGATCTAATAATACCCTCCATATTTTAATCCTGCAAACGGTCTTAAAACGGTATTTGTTCCAAACCAAGGCTTCAAAATGGATAAAAACAAGTGGATACACATCGTAGCATGCACATTATCCACTGAATAGAACACCTGGAGGTTAGCTGTCTTGTCTAGGGAATGAAAATAAAGCTTTTCTGGCAAGGTGCTTATACCATTGCTGCCCATGGTGGAGTGAGAGCTTAAAATAGCCCAAGGAACTGTTGGGGGTGGAGGGGGTTTATACTGAAGTTTGTCTTTGAATTATTGTTAAGGCCACAATAAAACAGAAGGAGAGAATGTTTTGCAAGACCCAGGAAGTCATAAAATATTTTTATTCCAGAACAGTTCAGTCGGTGCTAAAATGTCAATTAAATCAGCAGATGGTTAGCTACTCTTCTTTACAAGTTCAAGGATATAATTTCAGAATTAAAAACACTGACAAATTCTGTATACATCTATTCCATTTATCCATTTAGAGATGTGAGATGTGTCTTTCAAGTCAATTTGACAAACATTTACTCGCTCTCACCCCCACGGCCCCCAGTAGGCGTGGCAATGAAATAGTATGGGGTCCGGAGGACTGGGATGGCTTCATACAGTTTCTTTTGTTTTTTTCTGGATCATGACTTCAGCTTTTCAGATTGATGAATGATGTATTTTTCAGCCGTGTTGCAAATGAAAGAAGTGAAAACAGAGAACGTGTCCAGAGTCACGCAGGTGGGGACTCGCAGCGCTAGAACTGGAATTCGGGCGTTCTTGTTGTAGCCATGGAGGAAGGTTTATTCACTGGATGGGAGTCAGACATGCTTGTTCACCTGCGTAAACCATCCAGTCACCGAAAATCATTTAACAGTCATGAGGGAGGTCAGATATGGACAGGACACGCAAACAGAAGCCAAAGTGTCTTATTTATTGGTGTTTAGACCTAATCTGGAGATAGAAGAAAGCAATAGAAGTCCTTATCTCTGACAGAGGCAGGGCAGGGCAGGCCAGCAAATTATGATATAGAAACAACAAGGGGCACTGGCCTCATCCCATTCTCTTTTTTTGTTTATTCTTCACAAATGCAATTTATGAATCCCAGTTTTTTTTTTTTTTTTTTTGGTCCTATTATAGAACACAGCTATCAGCTTTGTGCCCTGACACCATAATTTTGTTCAAAGCCATTCTCTCTATTCTTATGCATTTCCTGGCCACATTTGTGCACCCGCTTGTCAGTTCCATAAATCATCATAGATAAGCAAATCCTTCTCTTAACCTTTTGGAAAGATAACATGACCAATATTTTCTGAACATATTTTTTCCAGGCTTTCTTTGGGGAGATAAATGTGACCTGTCTTGATGGTGCATCACTAAACAATAGCATGATTTATGAGGAGGAGTGGGGCTTGTTCATTGTGGTTTACCCAAAGACTTCAAATGTCTTCTTTTTGGAAGGACCATGGGGAGTTGTAAGGAGACACAGTACAGATTTTTGACAAAGACCTTGTATTCAGGATTTCTGCAGTGGTTTCTATACACCAAGGTGAGGTAGCATGTGAAAGCTTTAATATAGTCACTCGAATTATCTAGAAATTATTTTTGAGGGATGTGAACCTTGGTTATATTTTTTTCTGTATGCTTACGTAGACTCTCCCAAAAAGGTCTCAACAAGGAGCTTCCTTCCAGCTCCCAGACACATATATGCAATCTGCCTATAGGACGAAGGGAATTTAAGTGAGATACAGAGAGGAAATGGAACGTATGTGGCCCCGGAAGTGTGGGGTGGGGGGTGGTTGTGGCAGGGAGCCCTTTACTTTAGCATAACCATGATATTGCACAGCCAAAGAAAGGACATGTAGAAAATCATATTCAGGGGTGCCTGGATGGCTCAGCCGGTTGAGCATCTGACTCTTAGTTTTGGCTTGGGTCGTGGTCTTGGGGTTGTGGGATCGAGCCCCATGTCAGGCTCTGTGCTCAGGGCAGAGTCTGCTTCAGACTCTCTCCCTCTCCTTCTCATTCTCTCTCTCTCTCTAATAAATAAATAAAATATTTAAAAAAAAGAAAATCACATTCAGCATGAACATCAGAGAAGGAAAAAATGTGTCATGGTTGGGACATAGGCTGTGGAGTTACGAGAGGGTTGGGTTTTAACCCCTATTTGTCAATGCAGTGAAGTTGGGCACCCTTGGGTATCTATCTTAAGTTCGTCTGTTTTACTCCCTTGTAAAATGAGGACAATGTGTACCTCAGACTGTTGTAAGCATTAAAAGAGACATTATCCTGGCATTGGATGAAATGCCAGGATATCCCGGCATGAAGAATTGGAACGATCGGACCTGTTCCTCAGTTTCTAGCACATGAATATTCTTACTCCCTGCACTGCTTCACTGTTCACTGTTATTACTTTATTCATTGTCCCTTTCATGTTCCATTCCTGATCCTGTTTCTTGCTCCCAACAGGCACCCACTCCAGGGGAAAATTGGAGGGGTCTGCATCATGGTGTTCTGACCCACTGCCTTGTGCTCATGAGCCGAAGAGCTGAGCGTCAGCCCCCTGTCCTGTCTTTTTCATTTAGTTCAATCTACAGAATATATAGAAGGGCCAGATGATATACTTCAGTGTTGGCAGAATGAGGCTGAGACTTTGTTTTAGGATCAGTCAACACACACACACACACACACACACACGCACACACACACACTTTTCTTTCTTTTTCTTTTCAGGGAACATCACAAGATTCTGTTTTTGTTTTTGGTAAACATTCACTTATATTTTTCATGTAAATTTGCAGCATTTTTTCTTTTTGCTGTTGGAATAGGGGAGCCTTCTGACCTTGGTCTTTATCTCTTAGGCAGGAGTGGGACTTGATACCCTTGCTCCCATTCTAAATTCTAAACCCTTGGAAGCTAATGTGGATAATTCCTAGCCCCAGTCCATCCTGGGTCCCTCATCAGGGGAAAAGGGACTTCTTTATTTATTTTTTAAATCTCCACTGTCTTTTTGCTTCTTAAACAAATGGAGTTCATGACAATCTTTAGTCTCTATAGCCTACTGCTGCCAGAGCATTTGGAGCTTCCCTTTTTGGGGATCTCACTTCGGCAGACTGTCCCTACCCCTCTTTTTGGAGGTTGGGTCCTTAGACTTGCAGAATGCAATTTGATGCAGAAAGATCTGAGGGAGGTGGGAGTTGTGAGGACCAGTGGTACAGCACTTGATGCCACACCCCCAGCCAGACCAACCGCAGGAAATTTCTTTCGTAAACTTTGAGGCTATTAAGAATGTTTCATGGTTTTACTTAATTTTAATTTATAGACTGTACCCTATAAAATGACCCTTTTCATACCTTTAATTCTAATTAATTTGATGTTTATATTACCATCATGGGCTTTTTTTCTTTATTAATTTTTTTTCTTGTCCATCGTTTAACTTTTAACTTCTATGTACCATTTTTAAAACTTATTTATTTAAAAAGATTTTATTTATTTATTTGAGAGAGAGAGAGCATGAGCAGGAGGGGAGGGGTAGAGGGAGAGGGAGAAGCAGACTTCCTGCTGAGCCAGGAGCCAAAGCGGGGCTGGATCCCAGGATCCTGAGATCATGACCTGAACCAAAGGCAGATGCTTAACCAACTGAGCCACCCAGCGCCCTCTATATACCATTTTATTTTAGGAGTCCTTATAAGCAGGATACAGTTGGCTTTACTTTTTAACCCAATTTGAGAATTTTCCCCTTTCGATAGGGGGATTTAACTCATGCCATTTGTGTGAATGAAATAGAAATATTTAGCCTTTTGGCAACTTTCTTATCTGCTTACCTGCCTACATTTTTTTCCCCCTTATTTTCCAGGCACTTGCTAAATGTTTGTAATGCTTTCTGTTTTGATCTTACTGTTCAACTTTTCTGAAACAATCATCTCTGTTTCTCGAGTGCTTAAATTTAAGATCAATTTAATGATTCCAGGTCATCCTTATGCCATTCTTGGTATTAAGGTTGCTTCTATTTAACCCTGCTCACCATACCATTTCCTGATCTTTGGTACCCCAATTTGGGATTATAAAATCTGGATTATTATTATTGTCGAATCGTTTCCCTTATATTACAAATCAGTAGTTGTGATCCTGCTTTTTATGAACATCAAAATCCATTCTGATTTTGTGCTTTTGGTTTCCTGCGTCATTTTCTCAAAGGCTTCTTTGTTTTTTCAGTGAGTTTTCTTTAATTTAAATTCAATTAATTAACATATAGTGTATTATTAGTTTCAGAGGTAGAGCTCAGTGATTCATCAGTCATATAATATCAAGTGCTATGACATCACATGTCCTCCTTCAGGTCCATCACCCAGTTATCCCATTCCCCACACCTCTCCCCTCCAGCAACTTCCAGTGAGCTTTTAGTCTCCGTCCATATTTTAGTCTGTGCATTCCCTAGTTTATTTTGCATGTTAAAAATGGAATTGATACGTTCTTATATTTTAGTGAGAGCACAAATTAGATCCATTATAAAGATTACCATGTGTTTTATAGCAGTTTCTTTCGAATGCTTGTTATTTCTTTGAATCATGTAGGTCAAAGGGGTAAAGGTGAATGAAAGAAAGCTCTAGGTATTTGGGGTGAGCAACCAGGTGGATGACAACACCGTGTGAATATTCCATTTTGGATATGTTAAGTTTGAGACAGCTCTTAGATAATCTTAGGTGATATATGAAGGATAAACTTCATGAGGGAGTTTGAGGCTGGAGTTGTAAATGTAGTTATCACCTATATGTGGGTCCTATTGAAAACCAGAGGATGCTTGAGTTTATCAAGTGAGAATATATAGAGAGAAAAGACCCAGTCCTGAGAAATGCCAACATTTACATTTTGGGTAAAGGTGGAAGAGTATACAAAGAAGCAGAGAAGGGGTCAATTATGTAGGAAGAAAAATAGAATATGACATGTTACAGATCCAAGAAAGAAAAGCGCTAAAGGCTACTCTTACTGGTTTAGGTGTAGCCATTTAGACAATCTGGATTTGCTAGAGTAAGTACAATTCATCCAGTCAAATGTAAAATGAACATTAACTGGATGTAACAAAGTGAACAACCATCTAGTTAACACTGGAATATCAGCAAAAAATTAACCTGTCTTCTCTCTAGCATCCCTCATTCATCCTATGAGAAGAGGTAGCCTGATGGTATGAGACAAAAGGGTAGAGCAGCTGAGCTATGTGTTTAGGAGACTTTGTGGTGTTTCTAAACATCTGGTTCTGGAACAATGCATTGCTCCCCCATTCCGGCTAATTTAAATAGAATAAGAAGTTATTGAGTACTCAGAGAATCAGGCTTCGAGTCTCCTTAGGAAGAAAACCAAAATTGTATTCCTCAGAACTCCTCACAGATACACTCTTCTGATGGCTGGACACTCATCTCCTGGTTCTCACCAAAAACAGTGACCTGAGACACTGTTATGAAATCCTCTGACATTCCAGATTCTAAAAGCTTGGTATTTCTCTTCCAAGCTCTTTATCCCTTTCCAGTAAAATGGATTCTGGGCTCAGTTCCTCCTTGTCTTATTCTTTGTCATTGAAATCTGTGAGGGTGTGTCTGGTTCACTTCCTTGTGCCCTAATTGCAAGGGAGGCCAGGAAAGCACATTCCCTGATTTCTGTCATGCACGGGTGGATCTCACCATGTAAGAAATTTCCAAAGGTTAAGAAAGGTGCCAGAAAGGCACAAATAAGACAAATAGAAGAAACAATGGATCCAGTAATGTTGTCTAAAGCCTCAGTAACGGGAAAACAGAAAAAAAGTACTGATCCAGTTTTGTAATCATTTTATGTTGTTTTTTCTCATGGCATTTCAAAAACTAGCCATCTCAAAAGGAAATGAAAAAGAAAGAAAAAAAATCTAATTTCTAAAATTTGATTTTTTAAAAATTGCATTTCTTTTTATTATTATTATTATGTTATGTTAATCACCATACATTACATCATTAGTTTTTGATGTAGTGTTCCATGATTCATTGTTTGCATATAACACCCAGTGCTCCATGCAGAACGTGACCTCTTTAATACCCATCACCAGGCTAACCCATCCTCCCACGCCCTCCCCTCTAGAACCCTCAGTTTGTTTTTCGGAGTCCATCGTCTCTCATGGTTTGTCTCCCCCTCCGATTTCCCCCCCTTCATTCTTCCCCTCCTGCTATCTTCTTCTTCTTCTTCTTTCTTTTAAACATATAATGTATTATTTGCTTCAGAGGTACAGATCTGTGATTCAACAGTCTTGCACATTCACAGCGCTCACCATAGCACATACCCTCCCCAATGTCTATCACTGCACAATGTCTATCCCTCCCACCCCACCCCCCACTCCAGCAACCCTCAGTTTGTTTCCTGAGATTAAGAATTCCTCATATCAGTGAGGTCATATGATACATGTCTTTCTCTGTTTGACTTATTTCGCTCAGCATAATACCCTCCAGTTCCATCCACGTCGTTGCAAATGGCAAGATCTCATTCCTTTTGATGGCTGCATAATATTCCATCGTATATATATACCACTTCTTCTTTATCCATTCATCTGTCGATGGACATCTTGGCTCTTTCCACAGTTTGGCTATTGTGGACATTGCTGCTGTAAACATCGGGGTGCACATACCCCTTCGGATCCCTACATTTGTATCTTTGGGGTAAATACCCAGTAGTGCAATTGCTGGATCGTATGGTAGCTCTATTTTCAACTTTTTGAGGAACCTCCATACTGTTTTCCAGAGTGGCTGCACCAGCTTGCATTCCCACCAACAGTGTAGGAGGGTTCCCCTTTCTCTGCATCCCTGCCAACATCTGTCATTTCCTGACTTGTTAATTTTAGCCATTCTGACTGGTGTGAGGTGATATCTCATTGAGGTTTTGATTTGGATTTCCCTGATGCCGAGTGATGTTGAGCACTTTTTCATGTGTCTGTTTGGCCGTTTGGATGTCTTCTTTGGAAAAATGTCTGTTCATGTCTTCTGCCCATTTCTTGATTGGATCATTTGTTCTTTGGGTGTTGAGTTTGGTAAGTTCTTTATAGATTTTGGATACTAGCCCTTTATCTGATATGTCATTTGCAAATATCTTCTCCCATTCTGTCGGTTGTCTTTTGGTTTTGTTGACTGTTTCTTTTGCTGTGCAAAAGCTTTTTATCTTGATGAGGTCCCAATAGTTCATTTTTGCCCTTGCTTCCCTTGCCTTTGGTGATGTTTCTAGGAAGAAGTTGCTGTGGCTGAGGTCGAAGAGGTTGCTGCCTGTGTTCTCCTTTAGGGTTTTGATGGACTCCTGTCTCACATTTAGGTCTTTCAAACATTTGGAGTCTATTTTTGTGTGTGGTGTAAGGAAATGGACCAGTTTCATTCTTCTGCATGTGGCTGTCTAATTTTCCCAACACCATTTGTTGAAGAGACTGTCTTTTTTCCATTGGACATTCTTTCCTGCTTTGTCAAAGATGAGTTGACCATAGAGTTGAGGGTCCATTTCTGGGCTCTCTATTCTGTTCCATTGATCTATGTGTCTGTTTTTGTGCCAGTACCATACTGTCTTGATGATGACAGCTTTGTAATACAGCTGGAAGTCCGGAATTGTGATGCTGCCAGCTTTGCTTTTCTTTTTCAACATTCCTCTGGCTATTCGGGGTCTTTTCTGGTTCCATACAAATTTTAGGATGATTTGTTCCATTTCTTTGAAAAAAGTGGATGGTATTTTGATGGGGATTGCATTGAATGTGTAGATTGTAGAGCCCCCATTTTTGATTGTACCTCATTAATAGTCTTTTTGATTTCGACTTGGTTAGATTTTAGTTCTTTTATTTCTCCAGAAAGGGTTTCTCTAATAACTTCCATGCTTTTTTCAAGCCCAGCTAGTATTTTTAAAATCATCATTCTGAACTCTAGTTCCGACATCGTACTAATGTCCATATTGAGTAGGTCCCTGGCAGTGGGTACTGCCTCTTGTTCTTTTTATTGAGTGGTTTTTTTCCATCTTGTCACTTTGTCCAGAGGAGAATAGATGAATGAGAGAACAAAATGCTAACAGGGTAACAACGTCCCCAGAAAATATACTCTAAACAAATCAGAAAAGACCTGAAACCGGGGGAAAAGAAAGGGAAAGAAAGAGAAAAGAAAAAGAAGAAAAAGAGAAAAAGATAAAAACAAACAAAAACAGAACAAAACAAAAAAAACCAGAATATGATCAAATATGATCAGGCTGGTGCATAGATCAGTGCCACACACTAGATTTTGGGTGTATTTTGGTCATTAGAAGAAAGTGCCTCCCAAAATTTTAAAGAATGAAAAACTTATATATGTACAAAAATAAGGGTTAATACGATGAAGGGATGGAATATGACTGTAAAGATGAAAATTATAAAAGATTTTATAAAAGGAATTGATAAGATAAGAATTTGTTTGAAAGAAGAAAGAAGAGTATTTAAAAAAAAAAAAAGAAAAAAAAAGGGAGAAAATGTGATCAGGCAGGAGACTAGAACAAAGCTATACACTAGAGATTTAGGGTATATTTTGATCTGTTAGAAGAAACTGTATCTCAAAATTTTAAAGAGAAAACAATTTATATATATGTATATGCCAAAAATAAGGGTAACTACTATGAAGGGATAGAATATGACTCTAAAAATGAAAAATAAAAATGTTTTTTAATAAAGGAATTGATAAGATGTTGGTTGAAAAGGGGAAAAAGAAAAATTCAAAAAAAAAAAAAAGTTGAAAAAAATTAACTTGGAAAGACTAAGGAATCATGGTAAAAAAGCCATGAATTCTAGGTGCACTATTCCCCTAGCTCTGGAGTTCTGCTGTTCTTGTTGATCGGTAAACTTGGTCTTGGCTGGATGTTCTCGCTGATGTTCTAGGGGAGGGGCCTGTTGCCGTGGTTCCCAAATGTCTTTGCCGGAGGCGGAATTGCCCCGCCCTTGCCGATCCGGGCTGAGTAATCTGCTCGGGTTTGCTCTCAGGAGCTTTTGTTCCCTGCAAGCTTTCCGTTCAGCTTTGGAGGCCAAGAGTGAAAATCGCAGCCTCCCAATCTCCACCCCGGGGGAGCTGAGAACTCGGGGACCCACTCCTCAGTGTGCCCCCAGAGAAAAGCAGTCAATCACCCCCGTCTCCCCAGTCTCCGGCCGCACTCTGTGCTCACCCGGCCTGTGACCGAGCATTTCTATCTCTGGCTCATGAGCCAGTGTGGAGTCTCCAAACCCAGCAGATCCCTGCGGTGTGCTCCCACACCACTCCTCCCGGGGGAGGAAGGGGAATCTCCCCATTTCTGCTGCTTGTTGGGTCCCTGCTGGAGGAGCAGTGGCCTGACTGTGCCACAGATCAGTTTATGGCAACCCCGAGCTGAGAGCCCGCGCCTCAGCTCCGTCTCTGCAGCCGGCTTCCCCGCTCCGATACCTGGGAGCTCTGCTGCACTCAGGCACCCCCGGTCTTTCTGTGACCCCGAGGGTCCTGAGACCACACTGTCCCATGAGGGTTCCACCCCCCGCTTAGCCACTGGAGCGACCTCCCTCAGCAGAGCAGACTTCTAAAAGTTCCGATTTTGTGCTCCGCGGCTCTATCACTTGCCAGAAGCGGCCAACGGAGGCCCCTCCCCCGCCGTCTAGCCTCCCGAATATCGCCTCAGATTCACTTCTCTGCACATCCTACCTTCCAGAAAGTGGTCGCTTTTCTGTTCAGAGAGTTGTTGCTATTCTTTTCTTCGATCTCCTGTTGAGTTTGTAGGTGTTCAGAATGGTTTGATCCCTATCCAGCTGAATTCCTGAGAGGAGACGAAATCCAGGTCTCCTACTCCTCTGCTATCTTGCTCCACCCCCCCTAAAATCTGATTTTTAATCATGAGAATAAGTGGTTAAATAAGCATGATTCTTGCGTTTTCTAACTTGGTATATCTGTCTTTTATTCTTTCTATTTAATTCTTTCAAACGTCATTGTCTGGAATAGACTCTGAGGTGATGGTTTGAATGTAGGAGGTTTTCTGGGAATTCCCCTATAAACCGTACCCATAAAGAAGGGAGGGTATTAGCATTGAGCAGAGGAAGGAGGTGAACTGCAATGCTCCAAACTCTGTGATATTTCCAAGCTCCGTGATATATAAATATTATTCTGTATAAGGGTTGTAGGCTCAGCAGGACGATGAGTGATAAGTAATACTACTGCTTCTAAAACCTGTGAGCATTTCTTCAACTATACGTATTATATAAAGGAGCTTTGTGATTAAATAAAATTGGAAACTGCTGGATTAAACAAAGTAAAACAACGCTATTACAATATAACTGACTGTAGTTTCTATGCTTAACCTTTTCTTCCCATGAGGTGGTCATTCCATAACTGCAGACCTGTACCTCCCACTCCCCTTCACCATTTTGCCCACCCCCCACTCCCCTCCCCTCTGGTAACCATCAGTTTATTCTCTGTATTTATAGGTCTGATTCTGCTTTTTATTGGTTTGTTTATTCATTTGTTTTGTTTTTTAATTTCCACATGTGAATGAATCTGCTAGATCTATCCATGTTGTTGCAAATGGCAAGATTGCATCCTTTTTTATGGCTGTGTAATATTCCATTGTATATATAGACAGATGGTAGCTACACTTGTGGTGAGCATAGCAAAACATATAGAAATGTTGAATCATTATGTTGTACAGCTGAAAGTAATGTAATCGTGTATCAACTATACTCAAAAAATTAAAAAAATAAACCAACTAAAATAGATTTTTTATTTTTAACAGAATTTATGCATTATGAATCTTTGAGAGGAGTAAGCAGGATTTCCCAATTTACTTGACTGTGAAACACTCTTTTTCCCAGGAACACACTTTGGGAAATGCTGGATCACACTAATTCCACTTGCACCAGAGGCCTTGACTTCAATGTGCATGGCATTAAGAACCCTCCACATATCTGATCTTGATGCCCAGATAATCCTCTATTCTACTTTATTATCTTTAAAATTAATACAACTTTTCTGTCATGAAAAAGCAATTCCTTTTTATTAGAAGATTTATATAATCTTCTAATAAAGCATCCACAACCTGGGGACTGCTAGAAACACTTGGATGCATTTTCTTTCAGAACTTTAAAAAATGCATATATATATATATATATATATATACACACACACACACGTATTTATTTATTTATTTATTTATTTATAAGTGCCAAAATATGGGATTATGCCTTAACTTATTTTGTGCCCTGATTTTTTTTTAACTAAATAATACGTGATAAACAGACTTTCATTTCCAAAGCACACACCTACAGGGTTATTTTTAATGTATTGTGGGTATATTGTAATTTATGTAATCCACTCCTTATTGTTGGACATTCAACTTTGCCTACAATATCACTATGGAAACCTTACCTTATTAAAAATAATGCTGTAATGAAGAGTCTTGTGTCTACTTCTTTACATTCTCCCTTAATACATCTTAGGGAAGTTAATTGAACTCTCCCATGCTTCAGGTCTCTCATCTGTAAGATGGGACTTTCAATAGTTTCTATCTCATGGGGATGGTATAAGGATTATCATAAATCTTCTGTGTCATGTTTAGATCATTGCCTATCACTTACTTATCACCCAAGAAGTGTTGGTTCTTATAACTGTATTGCCATACTTTATAATCTATAATCCAATCCAGCTGTACTCGTTATTGCCTGTATTCACCTGGTTCTTCAGATGTTGGGCAGGGCTCCCCCACTAGGTCATCCTGCATGACAAACATAGCTTGCCCCTGTGTTAAGTCCAAGTATGTCCAAGGTTTCCAGGAACCTTGGGAGGGGGATCTGGGGGTTGTAACTGTCATAGAGAGTACCACAGCGTCACATCAGTCAACAGGGACCAAGCCAACAGGAGGACACCTCAATCAGTCTTTAACCCAACAACC
The DNA here is from genome assembly GCF_004348235.1 of Phoca vitulina. Lineage (NCBI taxonomy): Eukaryota > Metazoa > Chordata > Mammalia > Carnivora > Phocidae > Phoca > Phoca vitulina. Next base: position 47,303,485 of record NW_022589713.1, read on the forward strand.
TACAAATTTCTGAACAGGATACCCTGCTAAGGGTGAGCATTGGTGGGTGCCCTGCCTGCTTTAGCCTCTCTATCTTTATAAAAGGAGGAAGATGGTGGGTTTGTAAAATACTTTCCTCCATTGGTGCAGATTGCTCTTTCTTACCACAATTGAAAAACAGTTGGGGTGTGAGGTGAAGGACTGTTTTACCCTTAAAGCCTAGAACACTCTTGTGTTTGGTCTAGAATCTCTTCCTGTGAACTATCAGAGTGGTGTCTGGGAGGTCACAGCAATTTTGATTCTGGTTAGATTTGCTCTGCTGGAAACAAGTTGAAGGCAGGGTCCCAGGTTGGCTCTAGAAGTTGTTGGTGAGGGTGGGGAAGTCTCTTATTCACAGTCCTGGGTAGACTTGTCAGAATCCTGGTGCTCTTATGCCTTCTCTGTTGTCCCAGGTCTGCCTGATGATCCTCTTCCCAACCCTGAGGGGCATCTGTTTTTCTCCGGCCCTTGTATTCTTCCTTTAGATTTGGCTTCACTATATGGAGGAATTTGGATGGCTCCTTGAGTCTTTGGTCAAGACCATGTCTGAACTGAAAGACTTGGCTCTAAACCACTTCAATACCAACCTGTTCTTTCTGGACCTGACTCTTCTAGCTACTGTCCAGCAACCACCAAATGGCTCATGGCAAGTCCCTCCTGTGTGAACAGAGGACCTTGCTCTTTCCTGCCCACGTGTGTGGTCATCCTGGTCCTGCCCCTTTTAGCCAGGAACTCTTTCCTGTACATGGATATTTAACAATAAAAACAGAACAACCTTAGCCAGTGGCTCAAGCCCTCTTGGATGCTCCTTCTCATTCTGTTTCTGTATGTATGGTGGCTTTGTGCTTTTCTCCCACTGCAGACTGGGTCAGATACCCACATATGAGTCAATAATTGCTGACCAGGGAGTCAACAGTTACAAACATGGTGATATTCAGGGGAATCATGTATACAGAGTGGTGAATGGGGGTAGAGGGGGGAGTTCTATGAAGAGGGGGGTCCTTGGCAGATCATCCCTTATTGATCATTATAGTGGGTATACTTGGGTAGGCAGAAGAACAGATTCTAGGTATCAGTCAGCTTTTGCTGCAGTAACAACCAACCCAATTCTCAACAGAATGAAACCAAACACTTATTTCCTTCTGACATTAAATGAAGATGCAAGTTGGCTGTGATTCCTGGGCTCAAGGCATCTTCTCATTCCAAGACTCAGGCTAAAGAATGGCCTTTCTTTTCCATACTATTCTCATGGAAGAAGGCAAGAATGCAAGAGGCCAAAATGAATGAAGCAAGCATATTTAAAATTTCTGCTCACAAATGGCAACTATCATGTTTGTCTACATTCTACTGATCGACTGCAGCCATGTGGCTAGCATGTCAGTTGGGTAGCCTGGGAAACACTCATAGTCAGGTGGCAAAGGCTGTGAATGAGTGATCCTTATTGCCCATTGTAGGGGAAGGAACAGGAGCTGAGAGTGAATGAGAGTGAGGGCAGGACAACACACGCAGACTCCTCTTTTAAGGAACTTGGCATTTAAGGAAATGGAGGCATGGTGAATTATGGGGGTGAGTGGTAGATCAAGTCTTTTGTTTTTGTTTTAATGGAGGAAACTTTTCTGCATAGAGGTCAAAAAGAAGGGATAAGGAGAATATGATAAAATAATTTAATAATTTTAGCCTACATTCTTTGAAGGACTACTCTGTGTGGCCACTTTGAGTTTGTCATCTTATTAGTCTTCAACAGCTTCATGAAGCAGATACTATTACCCTTGTTTTACCAATGAGGACAGGGAGGCCAATGTTATATAACTTGCTTAGTCACAGAGCAAGCAGAGTTGGTACTTTAGCCTAGTAGCTGGACTCTAAAATCTTGGCTTGTTTTTTATTTACTAAGTGAAGATGGTAAAAAAATGTCCTTTTCCTCCCCACCTCTGCCCCCATCTAAGAAATCTAATATGCATGTAGGTAGTGATTTGCATGTCTTGGAGTAGATGGCAAATGTTAGAGGTCTTTGAAAGGCACAGGGTGAGATCATCTTGCTCACATGGACATTTTGCCCTCCTAACTGACTCCAGGTGTGCTATAAGCAGTGGGCAGCTTCACAATGAATGCCGGGGGCCTTGGGTAAGGCTTTCTGCCTCTCTGCTAGATGTGGCCAAAACAGCCAGAATTCTTGGCGATTGCATCCAGATGTTGCCTTTAGCTGGAAAACAAACAGAGTCTACCTCAGCCTCCCTCTGGATCCAACAGAAGAAGTTTTAGATTTAGTGTGCTTCTTGGTGGATTTGCTGACACATTTCTTTTTATTTAGGGCCAAATGTTCTGAAAGCAAAGCCTGCATTGTATTTGGGAAACATGGATAAGAACACAAACAAAGCTCATGTTTGCAAGCCCCAAGTAAGTACTTCTTATGCCTTAAGTGCCTTTTGGAAACCATCCAGTGCCACAGTGTGTAAGCTTTGTGAACAAGTCTCCATAATTGTGTATGCAAAGGGTGTATATTCACAATTGTGTGAATGTCTTTAATTTTCTTTGATTACATGGCACACTGTGTCCTACCCTCTTGAAATGAGCGTCCTTTATACACCAATGGCTTCCTAAATTTGATATAGGTTCCTGTGGAGTGGGATTTAGTAGAGTGGAATTTTCTAATTGGAGCTGGGATAAAAGAAGAGGGAGGAGAAATGGAAGGGGACACCAAATTCTGAACAAATAAAAGAAAAACCCAAGTGTAAATTGTTACATCCCACTGCTCTTCTCCCAAACAGGTCAGCAGGCAGCATAGAATTGACAAGTTGGCCAAGTTCCCTCTGGGTGGTGGACTTGTAGGGTCTTAGCTGCATTTGGTGCTTCTTGGAGTCCTGTTGAGCAAATGTGAAGTTCAAAAGGGCCAACCATGGATAAAACAGAATATATCAGGGAAGTGCATTTCATAATCTCCATACATGCCTCCACAGTCCCTAATAGTCATCCTCACCATCCTGCTGGGGATGGGGGTGACAGACTTATGAGGAACCCTGGTCATCAGATGGTGGTTGTCCATATGAGATTGTTTGGATGGGGGCTGGACTCCAGGATCAGATAAGTGTTACTCCACACTAGATGACAAAGAACAATGGGCTGGCTGCTGGCAATTTGTGGTCCTTATCAGAAGGCAATGGCAAGGACAACTTAGAATCATCATTACTCAAAACTCCTCAATGCTGGTGTTACAATACTGAGCTGATTCAGGCTCAAGCTGTGGCTTGCAAATTCTCCATTTTACCCTCTCTTTTCTACCAAGTTTGTCTTCCTCTCCTTTTTCCCAGTGCTTGGTGTCATTTAATATTTTCTTTCTGATGGGGAAAGTTGCTCTATAAGAATACAACTCTACTCTCATGATCTGTGCTCTGGCCCATGGCTTTTTTGGTTAGTATTTGAGTGTTTGTGGTTTTTGTTTGGGTCCTGCAGTGGATAAATCCAATCCAGCTGTTTGGACTTGGAGGATGAAGAAGTTCAGTGAGTGGGAGTGGGGAGCAGAGCTATATGCCATTGCAATAAAATACCATTTATTGAGCTGTGCACACAAGGAGCCAAGCACTGCATTAGTGGCTTCTGAAACATTTTCCCCTCCAACAGTTATTATGCAAGGCATGTCTTACTGCATTTTAACCAATGGAGAAACTATGAGTCCGAGAGTATCCATAATTTTTCAGATCTTGGAATGCAATTGGATATGTTTGACTCTAGAAGATGTGATTTTTCTAATATTGGCCTCATTTTGGAATTGCCAGGGCTGATTCCCTGTTCCATTTCCCCTTGGATTCCTTTTCCCTGGTCTCCAGTACTCGGTGACAAGTCCTAGCATGTTCTTCTAGCATATCAAAGACTGATCTGATAGCATTAATTTATACCACTGCTTTGCTACTGTTGTTTCTACTTCAGAAAACACTTCAGAAATGGAGTTTCAGAGACTAGTTCCACATACAGGAGTTATTCCCAAAGGGCCTTATAAGGAGTCTGAAAGTGCTGGAATAAGGTTTGCCAGCATTGCTGTTTATGGACTTTTGCTAGATAAAAATGAGGCCAAAGAAGACAGTACTTTGAAAAGGGACTGTGGTCCCCTCCCAGATCCCCTATACTGGGTTGGTGCACACACCCTCCCATGTTCTGTGAATGTTGGCCGCTAGTGTTTTATAGCTGGAAAATTGTCTGGGGATGAGGGAAGCTATTGGCCTTAAGAGCCATGGAAGGACTAATATGGGAGTGTAAGCTCCTTCGTTTTAAGAAGGGAGACCTCCACGGTGTGGATTTTGCTCCATAGTCCCTCTGTAGATGAGGACAAGGTCAGACTATACCGGAGAACACTATCTTGCTCAGTCTCCACCCCTTGCCTTACCCTGCTACACTCCTTCCTTCAAAGATTTCTCCTGAGAGTGCTTTTTCCAGGAAACCATGTGTACTCGAATCCTTATCTCAGACTCTGCTTCTCAGGACATTGACCTAAGATTGTCTGCTTACCTGTTTAGTTCACCCTGAGCATAGGATCTTGAATTCGATAGCTGACCAATGTCTATATTATTTTAATAGACATCCCTAATAGTATCTGAAGGAATCATTTAATGGATTTTAGGAGACATTAAAAAGACTACTTGAGAATAATTGAAACCACTTATAGAATAACAACCATATAGATTTTTGAAAAAGTTAATTCATACATAAGTACATGCAACAACTATAGATACTTTTAATGGTGCTCATAAACTAATTTGTACATAATTATACATATACTATAATACATATAATATGTGTGTGTATATATATACACACATTATACATATACATACATAATATACATATACTAATTTCTAATTCCCTTTTCACTCAAACTTTGGTTAGAATCCTTGACCAGACAGATCTTTCCAAGGGCATATTCTCTCTTGTCATCCAGTCTGGACATCCTTTTCTTCCTTTGTCCGTGTTCTCTGAGTGTAAATCATTCCTCTTGGCCTACACCATTTTTGCCTTTTGCAGGAATGCAAGGGAAGCAGAATTTTCATATCAGAATGCTGAGTCTCATTCTCTCCTTATATCTTTGTTTGAAGTTTATTTTCAATATTGAATGATTGGAAAAATGCTTAATGCTGAATCTTTATGGTTGGGGAAAGTTTCTCTGCTTTGGGTTTTTTGCTATCTACTGAGAACCCACAGCCATATGTTGCAGCTTTGCCATTTTGTTCTGCATTACAATTTTTTTTTCTGTCCCTGAAATGATCCTGATTGGAGTCTGAGCTGAAAACTGATCCCTTTTGGGGTTGAATCAGGGCACCACAACAATTCCCATATAACTTGGTGCAGATTAGAAGGTCCAACTGTTGAGCTATTTCATATCTGATATATTTAGAGTAAATGATTTAAGTTTGGTATGTATTTTTTTAAGTTTGCAAGTTTCTAAGAATGTTACCCTTTTATGTTTTGAGGCAGGGTTTCTTCTGGATATGTCTTTCTGATTCTCAGAATCTGTGAGGGAGGAGAAGTGAGGAGGATAGGAAATTAATATCTATTCTGTTTGCTTTCCTGACATAGGAAAACAATCATTGAGTTAGGCAATGGACTGATAAAGATTTCTTCTTACTTGTAAGGTCTCTTCATCAGCCCAAACTCACTGAACCAATGCCTACTGACATGCCTTTGCTCACACTGGTCCCTCTGCTTGAATGCTTTAAGCCCCCCTTTCCACTAAGCTGTCCCATCTATAGTTCAAGCTCACGACCTACTCTCCTGAAGAAGTCTTCTCTAACTGCTCCATTCTTACATGTCTTCACTTTCTCTTGAACTCCTAGAGCATTATCTATATAAAAATGGCCAAGAAATATCATTGTATATCCTTCCATGACTGATTGGTAGTGGCTACCAGGGATACTGTGTGTAGGAGATATTAAAATGAGGCTTTATCCATGCTTAGAGGGCAAAGAAGGTATAATTAGCAATGTCAACCATGGGTATCAGTGATGGGAGTGGTCCTGTATTTGCCATCCTTGCTCTACACCATCCAACTGACAATTTTATACTTCCTGCTTTGTTCTTTAGTTATCTTTTAGAAATATTATCTCTCTCTTCAGCTAGATTTTATACTCACTGCAGAAGAGGACTATGTACTTCTCTGTAGCCACAGAATTTAGTTTCTGGCACATAGGAGGTTTTAATTGTAGCAAACCATTAATGATCTGTATTAGATAAATGATATCTATAGACTCCTAATGCTTCACTATTCTCCAGATAAGGTAAGAACTACTCTTGGAGCTTCTCTTGCCTGTTTAACCCGTAACTGGCAGAAAGTTGCAATTCAAAGAATCATAGGCATAAAACATGGTTTCACAATTAAAGTTGAAACAAAAAAGTGAGACTCCCATTGACCCAGAAACATTAAACACACACTCATTGCCAGTAGGGTTTTAAAATTTTTTTCCATTGCAAACAATGATTTGCCAAAGGAAACCACTAACTGAAGTGGACTTAAAACTCAAACTGGATCCTTTCATGGAAAACCAATTATGAATTACATCTTTATTGAATACATGTCCACAAACATGTAAGACTTACCAGATGAGGGAACATATTTCCCACTAAATGTAAACCCTAGAAGAGTTTGCATCTTTGCCTCAGAGGAAAGACAAAGAGAATATATTCAGAGTCCAAACTTATTAAATGCATAGGACAAGGATCAATACTTGAACGAACAACTTTCTTGGTTAATTTTTTTAATTCCTGAAGTTTACAATATAACATATGGGTGACTTTTTTGGGGAGCAAATAAGTGGATTAGATCATTACCATCAAGGCTTGGACATTAAAACTTGGTTCATTTATAGTGGACAAAGTGTGTGATGGCCATAAGCACTTGATCACTTGGTGGAAAGTATAGAAAATATCTAAGGATAATTTTCAAATTCACACAACAAGCCAAGAAGCTCAAGATTTCGTAAAGATGAGTTTTTAGAATGACACTCTCCAGTGAAGGAACTAACACTATAGTTTTGATATAGTCCAAAGGATACACATGTTAACTGTTGAAGGATGCTGGATACTACATGCCATATAATGATGACTAGATGCAAGGTCATTGGAGAGAACATGAGTCTTACCCTTACGTAATTATGGATTCATATCAGGTACTGTAACTGACAAATCATAGGAGCCTGGGGAATTGTTGATCTTTTCTGAACCTCAGCTTCATCATCTAATGATGCTGACTTGGAGGTCTATTATGTGAACTAGGTGAGATGAAGTAGACCTAAAGACAGTTGGGGAGCAAGAGAAGCTGCTTGAATAAGCCTTGGGTGGGCGGCCGCTCACTGTTGGCTGATAAGGGACTGTAAGATGCCTTCTTCATATATATATAATATATATACTATTATTATATATATTATATAATATAGTATATACAATATCATATATATGAAGATATATAAAATAGTAATACATATACATATATTTCTGCCAGCATATATATACACACGTATACATGCATGCACACATACATACGTGTGTGTGTATGTGTGTGCACATGTAAGGAATTGGTTCACATGACGGTGGGGCTAGCAGGTCTGAAATCTGTAAGGTAGACCAGCAAGCAGGAAACTCAGGCAGAGTTTCTATGTAACAGTTTTGAGGCACAATTCCCTTTTCTTATGGCACTCTCAGTCTTTGCTCTTAGGTCTTCAACTGCTCTGATGAAGTCCACTCATATTATGGAGGATAAACTTCTTACTTCAAGTCTATTGATCTAAATGTTAATATTTCCTCAAAATTTATCCAAAAAATACTTTCCTGGCAACATCTAGACCAGTGTTTGGCAAAATAACTGGGTGCCATAGCCTAGCCGAGTTGACACATAAAATTAACCATCACAGAGGATTAAAGAGATGAGCTGCCCTTAAATTAGTTAGGATTTGCAGACTTTGGGGAATGAAATTTAGTCAAATGATAATAAAAATTACCATCCCATAATAACAATAGTGATGGTAGTGAACACTTACTGAATTCTATGGACCAGGACCCAGGGCTACATGCCCTGTTTATGTGGATTGCTCATTTGTTCAGGCCATACATTTTTACCTCACCTCCCCAGGTAACTAGGGAATAGCACTCCAACAATTTTCTTTATATGCCTATAATAGAATATTATTCAGCCTTAAAAAAGAATAAAGCACTGATATGTTCTACACTGTGGATGAACCTTGAAAACATTATGTGAAATGAAAAAAGCCAGCCCCAAAGATCACAAACTGTATGATTCTTTTTATATAAAATATTTAGAATAGGCAAATCCATACCAACAGTGAACAGATTGGTGTTTTCCAGGGGTGGGGCAAGGAGGGAAGGGTAGTGATTGTTTAATGGTGTGAGATTTTCTTGTGAGGTGCTGAAAGTGTTTTGGACCTTGATAGAGGAGGTGGTTGTACAATATTGTGCCACTGAATTTTATACTTAAAATTACTAATTTTAATTATAAAAAATTTAAAAAGTACTCTTGTGACAGGAGTATAAAGAAATGTGCAGAGACTATAGATAACATTCCAAATGTTAGGCGTGTCAGTGGTATACAGACTCTCCATTAACTGGGAGATATCTTTTTACAATTCTTCTCCACACCCTCAGTCACTAATGCTCAACCTCTTCCCATGCTGGCATATATAACATATCCCTGAAGGAACTCCTATGTTCAGGAGAATATTTTCCATCTTGCCTGGTCATACTCTGTCTCCTCTAGGATCCATACAGCCATGTCTTAGCCCATTAGCGGCCCTTTCCCCCGGCCCCTTGGATCTTAAAGATAGGAGGGGACCACTCAGTGGTCTCAGGTGAGCTGCTATTTTGATTTTTTTCTCTCTTTTGGCCAGTCAACTCTTGGCCAAGGCATACGCATGTTAAATCTATTGCCCAGGAGGGCATGTCGGGAGAGGGGAATCTGAAGTTTTAAACTATCACCTGCCATTCTTTCTTTTCTTTCTTCTTATGGTTTACTCTTTGTATCTCAAAGTCTCTTCTCATCTCTAATACTATCTTCTGTCTTTCTCTTCTATTCTTCTACCCCATGTCTTTTTCTTGGGGACATTATTATATTATAACCTGGCGAGGGACAGCAAGCTTAGCTGGCCATTCCCAATAAGAATGATTGAGATGGTGTGTGGACAATGAGAAGGTTGACACTAAGATTTGGGGAATGACAAGAAATGAGTGGGGGAGGTAGAGTACAACAAAAGATCATTGAAAGTAAGGCAAGGAACTGTGTCCATGACATTGACTGGATTATCTATATGGATGTTGAAGTAACCAAGAATAATAAAAGAATCGAGAAGAAGAAAATGAGTAAGGGAGAATGTCTGAGAAGTCAGGATGTGGCTGCAGGAAACAGGAGTGGTAGGTGACACAGACTTTTGGCATCCACTGCAAAGGAGATGAGGTTTTTGAATGTGAAGAGAGAAAAAAATTCTAGAAGTAGCAAGGAGTTGCTGGAAGGACACCTAAGGTAACTCATTCTCCTGATACTGAGACACTTGAGGTGTGGGAGAAAAACACAGCCACCTCCTAAGAGGACGGTAGGAGAAACATGTCCTTGGGTTTAGCCAGGTTTCAGTAAACGCAAGGAGCTAAAAGAAACTTCACTCTATAGATTTCTCATTACATTAAAAGTTCCTTCTTACTTTGACATTTGACACAAAAAATTGAAATGGAATATTAAAGCCATTTTAATGTAGAACAGCAACAGTTTTCACTTAATAAAAAATGTTGATAGAGATGTGGACATCAGGTCTCAGGTGCCAATTTGCTTGCTGAACAAATTGCCCAGAGCTCTTCTATCTGTGGTGATAGGCCTACATTAGGGGATTTTCTTAGGGGATTGTTCAAAAGAGAATCACTCCTCTCTAAGTTTGAGGTTCTTACATACATATTTAGTTGTTCAGGTTTTCATTTCTAGAAGAATGTAACTTTCCCATCAAAAGAGTATCATTTTATTTTCTGAAGAAGTATCAGAATTTAATAACTTTTACAATATCTTGTTTGGGGGCAGCCAGTCTTTTTATTTTATTTTGCCTCCTTTAAATTGAACTATAGTTGATACACAATGTTAATTAGGTTCAGGTGTACAGCGTAGTGATTCAACAACTCTATATGTTATGCTGGGCTCACCACTAGTGTAGCTCCCATCTGTCACCATACAGCACGATTACAGCACCATTGACTAGATTCCCTATGCTTTCATCCCTATGACTTATTCACTCCATAACTGGAAGCCTGTATCTCCCACTCCCCTCCACCCATTTTGCCCATCCCCCCATGTCCCTTCCTTCTGGCACCATCAGTTTGTTTTCTGTATTTACAGGTCTGCTTCTGCTTTGTTTGTTCATTTGTTTTGTTTCTTAGATCCCACATATGAATGAAATCATATGGTATTTATCTTTTTCTGTCTGACTTATTTAACTTAGCATAATACCCTCTAGGTCCATCCATGTTGTCACAAATCAGCCTGTCTTTTTAAAAGATCAGGTTTTAGGGGCGCCTGGGTGGCTCAGTTGTTGAGCGTCTGCCTTCGGCTCAGGTCATGATCCTGAGGTCCTGGGATTGAGCCCCGCATCGGGCTCCCTGCTCCACGGGAAGCCTGCTTCTCCTTCTCCCACTCCCCCTGCTTGTGTTCCCTCTCTTACTGTGTCTCCCTCTCTCTCTGTCAAATGAAAAAAAAAAAAAAGATCAGGTTTTAGTATATTCTTTTCTTTCAACATTGCAGTTAGGTCATAGGAAAATGTTGAAAGTTAGACAAATCCTGTTGTGTATTATAAGAACAGGACTCAGCATCCTAGGGAAACAGACACTGGCTGGACACCTGTTTGTGTGACTTGACAGGTTTGTGGCAGGTTGTGCTGGGCCATGTTCAAGAGCAGAACTGGCAGTCATGTGTCAGTAGGCTGTGGTTTTTCCATCCAGTAAGCAAAACAGCAGAATATGGGTTGTGTTCAGTGGGTCCTAGAGACTGAGTGAGATCATTAGCCCATAAATCATGTGGCCCCATAATAATAGTGGAGCTTTCTTATTTAGAAAATCATGGGCACTTCTACGGTCAGTATTTTCTTATAGAAGAAGTTGCTTCAACAGCAGATGTTTACTAACGGCCATTAGAACAAAGCCATGCTCCTGGTGTCCTCACCCCCTCCCACTCCATTCAGAAGGGCCAACAGGGAGTTGGAAGTGGAGCTGAAACCTGATACAGGTTTTCAACCTGGTACTATGGGAAACCCTACCATCCCTTCCATTTGAAGGAAACCACTAAACTTCAGAGAGTTGGCCCAGTAATGACCTCACGACTTTATAACATGAGACACGCTTACACATGAAACAGAGAGTAAATATTTAGGACAATTCCCCCTTTTGGTGTGATGGCACATCATGAACAGGAATGAAATGGGATTTGCCTATCATAAAAAGGCTCTTGATATGGACAGCCTATTTGACAGGCATCATTTTATCTAGGCCAGGGTTCCTAGCATTGTAAACTCCCAATGGAAGGCAGAAGTTTCCAGAAAACTGACTTATAACAAAGGTGCAGTTTATGGGAAAATCAGTCAGGACATTTATTTATTTTTCTTTTGTAGGCATCACCTCTATCCAAAGAATGCAGTGGCAAGGGTCTTGGGTTTGGATGAAGCTATTTTAAGAAATAATTTAGAGTCATAGAACATTAGAGTGAGTTGCAAACAAACTTAGTGAAAGCTTATTTATGGATAAGAAAATGAGACTCCAGTTTGTTAATGGTAGAACTGGAAAGAGAATTTGATCTTTCTCTTCTTTCCTTCCTAGTCACCTCTTCTTTCCTATATAATCCAGAGTGTTCTTCTTTTTGGCTTTAATATTTACCATCTTAGCTCAAAGTTGAAGCAAATTTAAACATGATGCTATATTTCAGTTTATGGAAACATAGAAAGAGAAGTATTTTAGAAAGTCCAGTTGAAGGCAGATTCAAATGGGAACATAAGAATGATTTGACATCTATGAATACAGCCTTTTTTAAAGATAGGAAGAGAAAAATCATCAATTATGGTATATGAAATGTTCTTAAATTGTGTGGTACAACTTTCAGGAGAGAAAACAAAAATGTTATCTGTTTACTGGATCTCAATTTCTATATAACTCTAAACTGTTCTGGAAAAATACACTTCCAAAAGCCAATGGCAGGACGGACATTTCTCTGCATTTACAATGCAAACTATCACATGATTATACCTTTTGGAACAAACATTGTATTACAAGTGTGGGTGAGTTCTATCAGAATCACTGAAAATTGTCATAAAGCTTTATTTTAAGATACTCATTTTACTTCTGAATACACATAATGTTGTGTATTAATCTCTGACAAAATGCTTATAGGAGACTCACTTTTAATGATTAATAATTATAATGTATGTATTGAACTTGTCCTATGTCTTATATGTTTTATAGTATTTTTTGGGAGATTGCAAATTAATAAAAAAGTTAAGTTTTATTTTAAGTGTTCTCATGTTATGAATCCACACTCTTCCTTCATTTGCTACATAAGTTATGAAATAGAGGAAATAAACCTGTTTTTCTAAGTGTCTGGCATACATTGTAATTCATCCAAAGGAGCAGATAGTAGACCTTTCCCAAAAAGAGTTAAAGATATTTCAGAAATGTAAGAAGAAAGGAGGGAAAAAACCCCCAACTTTTTGAATTTTCATCATCACTGGGCAAGCTTATCTTTATACTTCCATGATTCTATAAAATGATTCATGTTACAAATGTATACTATGGGTTCTTTTACACCCAGGGAATGATTATGAGACACCTATTTAAAATTACCTATTCTTTTTCACAATGATAAGTTCTTCATAAAGTTATGGGTCAACAGATAGAAAAACGAAGATTTGGGCAGTGGTCAAAAATAACTCCTTAAAACAAACTGAGGGCTGCTGGAGTGGAGGGGGGTGGGAAGGATGAGGTGGCTGGGTGATGGACATTGGGGAGGGTATGTGCTATGGTGAGTGCTGTGAATTGTGTAAGACTGATGAATCACAGACCTGTATGCCTGAAACAAATAATATATTATAGTTAATAAAAAGAAAATAAAAAAATAAAGTTGATTCAAACTTCTTAAAAGAAAAATAACCCCTCAGCTGTGGTGACTCAGTGGTGGGTCAATTGAAGGGTCTTCACAACCCCAGAACATTGTGATCCTTTTTTTTTTTTTTTTGAAATATTTATTTTTTTTTCAGAGAGAGAGAGAGAGAGCACAAGCGGGGGAGTGGGCAGAGGGAGAAGCAGGCTCCACACTGAGCAAGGAGCCCGATGCAGGACTCCATCCCAGGACCCTGGGATCATGACCTGAGCTGAAGGCAGATGCTTAACTGACTGAGCCACCCAGGTGTCCCCATTGTGATCCTTTGAGGATCACAGTAAACCAACAGTAGTGAGCCTTCTACAAAAGTCAGCTTAAATTTTGACCTGTCATTACTAACAGGTCCTAAGGAGACAACGAAGGAGCAGAAGAGCATCTGCAAGGTCTGGAAAGGAGTTTCCAGGAATAAACTTGTTGTAAATACAAGTTATTCTAGTCAGCTTGGCTGCAATGCTGCCTTTGGGGGATAGGAACGTCAGGCACTGGGATTTGCCACAATCTCCTGCTTTTCTGTGCATCATACAACCTTATGATTTTTTAAAAAGATTTATTTATTTATTTGAGAGAGAGAGTGTGTGAGAGTGAAAGAGAGAGAGAGAGAGTCTCCAGCAGACTCCCCGCTGAGCATGGAACCTGACACAGGGCTCAGTCTCACCGCCCATGAGATCATGACATGAGCCTAAATCAAGAGTCAGACGCTTAACTGACTGAGCCACCCAGGTGCCCCCAGCATTATGATTATGATTTATATTACTGTGTGAATTTGTGTGGGAAAATGTATCTACCTGTGAATATGAGTACGAATTTTTTTTAGCAGTCATCATTTATAGAATGCCTGCCATGGTGCCAGTAATATGTTAATATATATTATCCTAACTTTTCCCACATCAGCCTTATGTAGTAGTATTTTTATTGTCCCCATTTCACAAATGAAAACATCAAGGTTCAGAAGAGTTAAATTAAATCACTGCCCAGGATCATACTCTTATAAGCGGTAGAGCTGAGAAATGAAATCAGGTCTGTTAGTTTTCAAAGAGTGAAGGTACTCTTGGTGCTCTGATTGTTCATTGTACAGCAATTACCTAGTTTCTTTCTCAGATGCTGGTGGGTTGATCAGTCTGAGTAAGTCTATGAGAGACTGACCAATTCTGGAGACCAGGACAAAGCTTTCTTAGGTCTGAAAAGCTGGGACGTGGGGTCTGGATAGGTGGTCCCTCCAAGCTCTCCATCTGCTCCAGCCTCCATCTTTACTAGGAGAAATCTCAGCCTTGTTTTCTTTCTCTAGCTTTAACATCACAAACCTCCAGAGGGGAGCAATGGCAGGCAAGGAAGAAAATCACTATGGGAGTGTTTGTAGCTCCCCCTGTAGTAAGTGGCAAGGGAAGAAGTTCTGTAAAAAAAAACAACATATGTTATTTGTCCTTAAATCCAAAAAAGCTCCATGTTTATAGTATGACTATTTACTTTTAGAGAGTTGATAATCCACACCAGAAAGAATAACAGATTTTCTAGTTGATAATGCCAGAACAAGTATTTTTTTTTTTTTAAAGAGAGAGAAAGAGAGAGCAAGAGAGTGGGGTGGGGAGGGGCAAACTGAGAGGGAGGGAGAGAATCTTAAGCAGGCTCCATGCCCAGTGCAGAGCCTGATGCGGGCCTTGACTCATGGCCCTGAGAACATGACCTTAGCCGAAACCAAGAGTTAGACACCTAACTGACTGAGTCACTCAGGCACCCTGTATATATATATATATATAAGTGTGTATTTCAAATAAAAAAATATATATACATATTTTAATTGAAGTATAGTTGACACACAATATTACATTAGTTTTAGGTGTACAGGGCAACTTCTTGAGAGAAGTTCCTGATGTCTAGGCCGTCTGTATTTAGTGCATATAAATATAAGTGGTTTATTTTGAGTGATAAAGCACTGGTCAAAGGTTCTGGATTGTCAGGCTTCATGTTTCAAAATACCTTGTTTAGCTGCAAGGAAATCTGAATGGCTTCTCCTTTGTCTTGGGGCATGCAGCCTCTGTTCTAGGAGCAGGACTCCCTGGAAGGATGGGCGTCCTGCCTTGCAATTTTGAAGCATGTGTCCTTGCTGGAGAAGGATTAGTTCAGTCAGTTGCTTAGTCTGAGGTTAAATTACTCTCTCTCTCTCTTTTTTTTTTAACTGGGCAGTGTTTGGCACACGAAGGGCACCCAATAGATTCTGGTTGAATGAATTAGAGACCAGAAGTTTCAGAAGAGCAGAGAAAATAGAGGGCAAGAAATAATGTAAGAACTGAAGGTAAAATATGTATCAGGCTGAACAAAGGCACAAATTTTCAGACTATATTTTCCTACCTGGCACTAAGGAAGATAAATTTAATCTAGTCCAAGTCTGGTGAAATTTTATACCTTTAAGAGGAAAGAGAAAATTTTCAAACCTTCCAGAAAGGCAAACAAAATACCTAAAAAGGAATTTAAAAAATTAAACTGCCATCAGTTTAGTTTACTAAATGTTACTAAATGTTCCTTAACTAAATGTTAAGGAACAAATTATTATAAAAGTCATTATTGGGACAAGTGGTGAAATTTAAATAAGATCTGATGGTTGGAAAATAGAATTAGTTAAAATTCTTGACCTTGATAATTGTACAGTGGTGATGGAAGTAAGTATCTTTGATTTTAGGAAATACACACTGAAATATTTAGGAATGAAGGAGCATTCTGTCTGTAATTTACTCTCAAATATATAAAAACCACAGGGATGAAATAAAGGAACAAATGCAGCAAAATTAGTGAACATGTGTAAAGGATATGTAGGAGTTCTTTGTACTGTTGGCACAAACTTTCTGTAAGTTTAAAATATTATCAAAATTAAAAGTTAAAAAATTTCTGAGTGAAAGGAAATATTTTGAACTCAAAGTGCTATAGTCAGAAAGAAATATCAATCTGAGAGAAAAATTAAAATATTGTTGCATGTGCAAAAAGAAATAACATTTAACTTCCTCTATGGAATAATTAGTGATATTAGGTCAAGAAATGACAAAGATATCCAAGACTAAAACTATACAACACTACATACATTGATGAGAGAAATCAAAGATGATCTAAGTAAGTGGAGAGACATATCGGGTTCATGGATTGGAAGAACCCACAAAAAAGTAATACTAGACATTTTAGCTAGGCTAATCTAAGTGTCAGCTAGACTAATCTAAGTTGCCATTCATCATTGAAATACATCTGATTTCTTTCTTTCCAGTTTTGGTTATTGTAAATTAGGCTTCTATAAACATCCATGTACATAGGCCCAAAGGCTCAAATACAATAGAAGTTAATTTCTCATTTATGTATCAGTTCCAGGTGGGTTCTTCCCCATGATAATTCAGGAACATGCTCCTTTGGTTTTGTGGGCCTTGTTATAAATAAGTGAGGCTGCGTCCCCATATCCAGGGTGACTCTGGTAGAAGGAGAAAGAATGCGTGGCAGTGGCTCACCATCTCTGAAAATCCTCGACCTAGAAGTGGCTCACATTCTTGCTTATACGTTGGCAAATGTGGCCACATCTAATTCTAAGGAGGACTGGGAAATACAGTTTTTTGTGAAATAAGCTATTTATAAAATTACTGTAGAACCATTCTACTTTGTGCCCTATATAGACAGTTTCCAATTTTATGCTATTATAAGTAACACTTAGTTAAACAACTTTGGGCAAAAAGTTGTTTCTCTGTTTAGTATTTTTCCATTTATGTGGTTCAGAAATAGAATATCCTGGGTCCAAGATCACTGTGTTTAAGGACTACACGTTTCATTTTTTTCACACTTGCCTCTCTTTAGGATGCCTTCATAAGTTTCTTGTCAGCTAAGTTTTCCTCCACAAAGGCTTACCAAGTTTACAGAGTCAAAACAGTCAAGTTTTATTCCTGGATCTGGTTTGAATTTCATTGTTTACTTCTTGGTGTTTACGACTCTCATATTGGTATGTATGTGGAAAAATAGACACAAGACCCTCTCTCATTCTTGGAAAAATTGCAGTTTCCCATTCCCAGAGGAAAATGGGGTGGAGGGGGAGATTTCTCAATAAAAGACAGATCCCTGGGTGGGTCATCCCTGACTGTTCTCAAGGGTTGCTGAGATCATTCATATGTGCGGTTCATGCTTCTTGACTTAGCAGTTTCCCAGAATTAACAGTTCCTTCCTGGATGATCACTTCTCTTGAGTTAGCAAGCCCAGACATTACATCTATCCCTTGGGTTTCTGGCTTTGCCCAGCTCTAGTTCCTGCTTTTAGGATGAATACAAGTCTTATATCTGTTGATTTGCTTTACATCTGTTCTTTTTGTTTTGTTTTGTTTTATTTTTTTAATTTTTATTGTTATGTTAATCACCATACATTACATCATTAGTTTTTGATGTAGTGTTCCATGATTCATTGTTTGTGCATAACACCCAGTGCTCCATGCAGAACGTGCCCTCCTCAATACCCATCACCAGGCTAACCCATCCTCCCAACCCCCTCCCCTCTAGAACCCTCAGTTTGTTTTTCAGAGTCCATCGTCTCTCATGGTTCGTCTCCCCCTCCGATTTCCCCCCCCTTCATTCTTCCCCTCCTGCTATCTTCTTCTTCTTCTTTTTCTTTTTTTTTTTTTCAACATATATTGTATTATTTGTTTCAGAGGTACAGATCTGTGATTCAACAGTCTTGCTTTACATCTGTTCTTACTGCTCAGTTGACCCCGCCAAAAATCCTGCTGTGGTCCTTCTGGTTCTTCTTCTCTGGGAATTTTTTTCCCCTGGTCTCCATGTTTTATGACCTGGCCCCTTCTCTTTATGAAAGCCATAAAAGCATCCTGGCCATTTTTTTCCCCTCTGGAAGTTATTTCTGTCTTTGAAGACTTCACTCAGTTCTGCCCTGCTCTTCTGGTAGCCTTACTTGGGCTGATATTCTCAGGTTCCTCTCTTCATTTCTCTGTTCTGTCCCTTTCCCATTTGGTCTCTGTCCTTCTGTGTGTTTTATGCTTGATCTCTTTTACTATTAGGGTGGCAGGTGTGGGGTCTCTGGCAGCCCCCAGTGGGAGATGGCAGAGGTTTGGGTTGGCCAAAGGGGCTGATGGATCACTATTGGACAAGCAGTCTGAAGAGATGAACATGCGATTTGAAGCCAGAATGGCACAGTCACACCTGTGTGTGAATGTGCTACACAAAAGAAGACAGGAAAATAACTAGGAAAGGAAATATAAAAGAAAACTTCAGATAGTCAGAGGGAAAGAACAAAAAAGAATGTCAGGTCAACAAGGAAAAGGGTAGGGGAAAGTTTTCTGAAAATGAAGGTAAGTTTTGGAAGTGTTGAAAACACATCTCTTAAGGAAAAAAAGTGCAAGGACAGAAGCTGGATTACATGGAATTCAGGAAAAAAGTGTGTAAAGAGTTGAAACTCAGGCTCTGGCATCAGAATCCCTGGGTTCAAATCTCAATGTCACTACATACACACTAGCTGAGCAACAAAGGACAATCTCCTCATTTCTCAAGTTTTTCCCTTGTGAAATAGGGATAATAAAAGTGTCTATATTCCAGGACCATTGTGAGGATTCACTGAGACAGTGTATGTGTATCACTCAGGGTTCAATCAGAGAAGCAGGACTACTCTAAGTAATAGAAAAAACAAACCTTGTAAGCATTGGACTCTGCGATTGTAGAAACTGGCAGAGGCATTTTTGCTGGGCTCTTGTCCCTTCATCTAGCACTGAGGCTGTAGTGGCATTAACCAGGTTGGCAGTAAGCTAAGAAAGCTGGATGTGGTCATGAGTAAAGACAAACTGGAACCCATGAGGATGAACGGGGACCATCCCACATACTTCATGCCGTGGCTGACTTGCAGGGGAAGCTGGTGCCCTCCCCCAAGATGCCACATGTGCATATAGGGAAGTCGCAGGAGGAGAGAGAGTAGGAGTTGGAGCAAGTGACAATGACAATGTGAGCCAGGTGCCATAGTGCCTGTGGCCTTATCCTGACCTTCAAAGCATACAAAATATGGAGGTCATTTTCTTTCTGCTTTTCAAGTCTTAAGCAAAATTTCTTTTGTGTCCTACCCTGACATGGAACCATTCAGGGAAGGGAATTCTGGGAGATGTGGTTCCAGCTTAGCTATATTGTTACAGCTCAAAGCCTATAAAGCCAATGTAACATGTTAAAGAGTGGGCATCATTGGTGAGGTTGGTTTATGAGAGGCAGACAGTTTCTGAGAAAACCAGTAATGGGACAGTGGGTGGTGTTCCCCAAGGGTCCACTGGAGGTGAATGTGTGAGGTGGAGGTGGTCTCTGTGGGAGGTGGAAATCATCCTGCTTCCTTTTTTTTTTTAATTTAATTTAATTTTTTATCTTTTTATTGTTATGTTAATCACCATACATTACATCATTAGTTTTTGATGTAGTGTTCCATGATTCATTGTTTGTGCATAACACCCAGTGCTCCATGCAGAACGTGCCCTCTTTAATACCCATCACCAGGCTAACTCATCCTCCCACGCCCTCCCCTCTAGAACCCTCAGTTTGTTTTTCAGAGTCCATCGTCTCTCATGGTTCGTCTACCCCTCCGATCTCCCCCCCTTCATTCTTCCCGTCCTGCTATCTTCTTCTTTTTTTTTTTTTTTTAACATATATTGCATTATTTGTTTCAGAGGTACAGATCTGTGATTCAACAGTCTTGCACAATTCACAGCACTCACCATAGTACATACCCTCCCCAGTGTCTATCACCCAGCAACCCCATCCCTTCCACCGCACCCCCCACTCCAGCAACCCTCAGTTTGTTTCCTGAGATTAAGAATTCCTCATATCAGTGAGGTCATATGATACATGTCTTTCTCTGATTGACTTATTTCGCTCAGCATAATACCCTCTAGTTCCATCCACGTTGTTGCAAATGGCAAGATCTCATTCCTTTTGATGGCTGCATAACATTCCATTGTATATGTATACCACATCTTCTTTACCCATTCAACTCTCGATGGACATCTTAGCTCTTTCCACAGTTTGGCTATTGTGGACATTGCTGCTATAAACATTGGGGTGCACGTACCCTTTCGGATCCCTACATTTGTATCTTTGGGGTAAATACCCAGTAGTGCAATTGCTGGATCGTATGGTAGCTCTATTTTCAACTTTTTGAGGAAACTCCATACTGTTTTCCAGAGTGGCTATACCAGCTTGCATTCCCACCAACAGTGTAGGAGGGTTCCCCTTTCTCCGCATCCCCGCCAACATCTGTCGTTTCCTGACTTGTTAATTTTAGCCATTCTGACTGGTGTGAGGTGATATCTCATTGAGGTTTTGATTTGGATTTCCCTGATGCCGAGCGACGTTGAGCACTTTTTCATGTGTCTGTTGGCCATTTGGATGTCTTCTTTGGAAAAATGTCTGTTCATGTCTTCTGCCCATTTCTTGATTGGATTATTTGTTCTTTGGGTGTTGAGTTTGATAAGTTCTTTATAGATTTTGGATACTAGCCCTTTATCTGATATGTCATTTGCAAATATCTTCTCCCATTCTGTCGGTTGTCTTTTGGTTTTGTTGACTGTTTCCTTTGCTGTGCAAAAGCTTTTTATCTTGATGAAGTCCCAATAGTTCATTTTTGCCCTTGCTTCCCTTGCCTTTGGCGATGTTTCTAGGAAGAAGTTGCTGCGGCTGAGGTCGCAGAGGTTGCTGCCTGTGTTCTCCTTTAGGATTTTGATGGACTCCTGTCTCACATTTAGGTCTTTCAACCATTTGGAGTCTATTTTTGTGTGTGGTGTAAGGAAATAGTCCAGTTTCATTCTGCATGTGGCTGTCCAATTTTCCCAACACTATTTGTTGAAGAGACTGTCTTTTTTCCATTGGACATTCTTTCCTGCTTTGTCAAAGATGAGTCGACCATGGAGTTGAGGGTCCATTTCTGGGCTCTCTATTCTGTTCCATTGATCTATGTGTCTGTTTTTGTGCCAGTACCATATTGTCTTGATGATGAAGCTTTGTAATAGACCTGGAAGTCCGGAATTGTGATGCTGCCAGCTTTGCTTTTCTTTTTCAACATTCCTCTGGCTATTCAGGGTCTTTTCTGGTTCCATAAAAATTTTAGGATTCTTTGTTCCATTTCTTTGAAAAAAGTGGATGGTATTTTGATGGGGATTGCATTGAATGTGTAGATTGCTCTAGGTAGCATTGACATCTTCACAATATTTGTTCTTCCAATCCATGAGCATGGAACGTTTTTCCATTTCTTTGTGTCTTCCTCAATTTATTTCATGAGTATTTTATAGTTTTCTGAGTACAGATCCTTTGCCTCTCTGGTTAGATTTATTCCTAGGTATCTTATGGTTTTGGGTGTGATTGTAAATGGGACTAACTGCTTAATTTCTCTTTTTTCTGTCTTGTTGTTGGTGTATAGGAATGCCACTGATTTCTGTGCATTGATTTTATATCCTGCCACTTGACTGAATTCCTGTATGAGTTCTAGCAGTTTTGGGGTGGAGTCTTTTGGGTTTTCCACATAAAGTATCATATCATCTGCAAAGAGTGAGAGTTTGACTTCTTCTTTGCCGATTTGGATGCCTTTGATTTCTTTTTGTTGTCTGATTGCTGTGGCTAGGACTTCTAACACTATGTTGAATAGCAGTGGTGATAATGGACATCCCTGCCGCATTCCTGACCTTAGGGGGAAAGCTCTCAGTTTTTCCCCATTGAGAATGATATTCGCTGTAGGTTTTTCATAGATGGCTTTTAGGATATTGAGGTATGTCCCCTCTATCCCTATACTCTAAAGAGTTTTGATCAAGAAAGGATGCTGTACTTTGTCAAATGATTTTCTGCATCTATTGAGAGGATCATATGATTCTTGTTTCTTTTGTTAATGTATTGTATCATGTTGATTGATTTGTGGATGTTGAACCAAGCTTGCAGCCAGGGATAAATCCCACTTGGTTGTGGTGAATAATCCTTTTAATGTACTGTTGGATCCTATTGGCTAGTATTTTGGTGAGAATTTTTGCATCCGTGTTCATCAAGGATATTGGTCTGTAATTCTCCTTTTTGATGGGGTCTTTATCTGGTTTGGGGATCAAGGTAATGGTGGCCTCATAAAATGAGTTTGGAAGTTTTCCTTCCATTTCTATTTCTTGGAACAGTTTCAGAAGAATAGGTATTAATTCTTCTTTAAATGTTTGGTAGAATTCCCCTGGGAAGCCATCTGGCCCTGGGCTTTTGTTTGTTGGGAGATTTTTGATGACTGCTTCAATTTCCTTAGTGGTTATAGGTCTGTTCAGGTTTTCTATTTCTTCCTGGTTCAGTTTTGGTAGTTGATACATCTCTAGGAATGCATCCATTTCTTCCAGGTTATCGAATTTGCTGGCATAGAGTTGCTCATAATATGTTCTTAGAATTGTTTGTATTTCTTTGGTGTTGGTTGTGATCTCTTCTCTTTCATTCATGATTTTGTTGATTTGGGTCATTTCTCTTTTCTTTTTGATAAGTCTGGCCAGGGGTTTATCAATCTTG
The DNA here is from genome assembly GCF_004348235.1 of Phoca vitulina. Taxonomy (NCBI): domain Eukaryota; kingdom Metazoa; phylum Chordata; class Mammalia; order Carnivora; family Phocidae; genus Phoca; species Phoca vitulina. Next base: position 47,326,183 of record NW_022589713.1, read on the forward strand.
TTAATTCTTTCAAAGAACCAGCTCCTAGTTGCGTTGATCTGTTCTACTGTTCTTTTGGTTTCTATTTCATTGATTTCTGCTCTGATCTTTATTATTTCTCTTCTCCTGCTGGGTTTAGGCTTTATTTGCTGTTCTTTCTCCAGCTCCTTTAGGTGTAGGGTTAGGTTGTGTATTTGAGACCTTTCTTGTTTCTTGAGAAAGGCTTGTATTGCTATATACTTTCCTCTTAGGACTGCCTTTGCTGCATCCCAAAGATTTTGAACAGTTGTGTTTTCATTTTCATTGGTTTCCATGAATTTTTTAAATTCTTCTTTAATTTCCTGGTTGACCCATTCATTCTTTAGTAGGATGCTCTTTAGCCTCCATGGATTTGAGTTCTTTCCAACTTTCCTCTTGTGATTGAGTTCTAGTTTCAAAGCATTGTGGTCTGAAAATAGGCAGGGAATGATCCCAATCTTTTGGTACCAGTTGAGACCTGATTTACGACCTAGGATGTGATCAATTCTGGATAATGTTCCATGGGCACTAGAGAAGAATGTATATTCCATTGCTTTGGGATGGAATATTCTGAATATGTCTGTGAAGTCCATTTGGTCCAGTGTGTCATTTAAAGTCTTTATTTCCTTGTTGATCTTTTGCTTAGATGATCTGTCCATTTCAGTGAGGGGGGTGTTAAAGTCCCCAACTATTATTGTATTGTTGTCGATGTGTTTCTTTGCTTTTGTTATTAATTGCCTTATATAATTGGTTGCTCCCGTGTTAGGGGCATAGTTATTTACAATTGTTAGATCTTCTTGTTGGATAGACCCTTTAAGTAGGATACAGTGTCCTTCCTCATCTCTTATTACAGTCTTTGGTTTAAAATCTAATTTGTCTGATATAAGGATTGCCACCCCAGCTTTCTTTTGGTGTCCATTAGCATGGCAAATGGTTTTCCACCTCCTCATTTTCAATCTGGGGGTGTCTTTGGGTCTAAAATGAGTCTTTTGCAGACAGCATATCGATGGGTCTTTTTTTTTTTAAAGATTTTATTTATTTGACAGAGAGAGAGAGAGAGTGAGAGCGGGAACACAAGCAGGGGGAGTGGGAGAGGGAGAAGCAGACTTCCCGCAGAGCAGGGAGCCCGATGCGGGGCCTGATCCCAGGACCCTGGGATCATGACCTGAGCTGAAGGCAGACGCTTAACGGCTGAGCCACCCAGGTGCCCCTGGGTCTTGTTTTTTAATCCAATCTGATAGCCTGTGTCTTTTGATTGGGGCATTTAGCCCATTTACATTCAGGGTAACTATTGAGAGATATGAATTTAGTGCCATTGTAGTGCCTGTAAAGTGACTGTTATTGTATATCGTCTGTGTTCCTTTCTGGTCTATGTTGCTTTTAGGCTCTCTCTTTGCTTAGAGGACCCCTTTCAATATTTCTTGTAGGGCTGGTTTCATGTTTGCAAATTCCTTTAGTTTTTGTTTGTCCTGGAAGCTTTTTATCTCTCCTTCTATGTTCAATGATAGCCTAGCTGGATATAGTGTTCTTGGCTGCATATTTTTTCTCATTTAGTGCTCTGAATATATCATGCCAGTCCTTTCTGGCCTGCCAGGTCTCTGTGGATAGGTCTGTTGCCAATCTAATGTTTCTACCATTGTAGGTTACATATCTCTTCTCCCGAGCTGCTTTCAGGATTTTCTCTTTGTCTCTGAGACTCGTAAGTTTTACTATTAGATGTTGGGGTGTTGACCTATTTTTATTGATTTTGAGAGGGGTTCTCTGTGCTTCCTGGATTTTGATGCCTGTTTCCTTCCCCAAATTAGGGAAGTTCTCTGCTATAATTTGCTCCAATATACCTTCTGCCCCTCTCTCTCTTTCTTCTTCTGGGATCCCAATTATTCTAATGTTGTTTCGTCTTATGGTATCGCTTATCTCTCGAATTCTGCCCTCGTGATCCAGTAGTTGTTTATGTCTCTTTTTCTCAGCTTCTTTATTTTCCATCATTTGGTCTTCTATCTCACTGATTCTTTCTTCTGCCTCATTTATCCTAGCAGTTAGTGCCCCTATTTTTGATTGCACCTCATTAATAGCCTTTTTGATTTCGACTTGGTTAGATTTTAGTTCTTTTATTTTTCCAGAAAGGGTTTCTCTAATAACTTCCATGCTTTTTTCAAGCCCAGCTAGTATCTTTAGTTATGATTCTGAACTCTAGATCCGACATCGTACTAATGTCCATATTAAGTAGGTCCCTGGCAGTCGGTACTACCTCTTGTTCTTTTTGTTGAGGTGATTTTTTCCATCTTGTCATTTTGTCCAGAGGAGAATAGATGAATGAGAGAACAAAATGCTAACAGGATAACAACGTCCCCAGAAAATATACACTAAACAAATCAGAAAAGACCTGAAGCTGGGGGAAGAGAAAGAGAAAGAAAGAAAAAAGAAATAGAAAAAAAAAGAAAGAAAAAGAAAAAGATAAAAACAAACAAAAACAGAACAAAACAAAAAAAACCAGAATATGATCAAATATGATCAGGCTGGTGCATAGATCAGTGCCACACACTAGATTTTGGGTGTATTTTGGTCTGTTAGAAGAAAGTGCCTCCCAAAATTTTAAAGAAAGAAAAACTTATATATGTACAAAAATAAGGGTTGATAGGATGAAGGGATGGAATATGACTGTAAAGATGAAAATTATAAAAAATTTTATAAAAGGAATTGATAAGAAGTTGTTTGAAAAAAGAAAGAAGAGGATTTAAAAAAAAAGGGAGAGAATGTGATCAGGCAGGAGAGTAGAACAAAACCATACACTAGAGATTTAGGGTATATTTTGATCTGTTAGAAGAAACTGTATCTCAAAATTTTAAAGAGAGAACAACTTATATATATATATGCCAAAAATAAGGGTAACTACTATGAAGGGATAGAATATGACTCTAAAAATGAAAAATAAAAATGTTTTTTAAAAAGGGGATTGATACGATGTTGGTTGAAAAAGGGAAAAAGAAAAATTCAAAAAAAAAAAAAGTTGAAAAAAATTAACTTGGAAAGACTAAGGAATCATGGTAAAAAAGCCATGAATTCTATGTGCACTATTCCCCTAGCGCTGGAGTTCTGCCGTTCTCATTGATCGGTAAACGTGGTCTTGGCTGGCTGTTCTCACTGATCTTCTGGGGGAGGGGCCTGTTGACGTGGTTCCCAAATGTCTTTGCTGGAGGCAGAATTGCCCCATCCTTGCCGGTCCAGGTTAAGTAATCTGCTCAGGTTTGCTGCTCTCAGGAGCTTTTGTTCCCTGCAAGCTTTCCGTGCAGCTTTGGAGGACGAGACTGAAAATGCGGCCTCCCAATCTCTGCCCCGGAGGATCCGAGAACTTGGGGTCCCGCTCCTCAGTGAGCCCCCAGAGAAAAGCAGTCAGTCATTCCCATCTCCCCGGTCTCCGGCCGCATTCTGTGCTCACCCGGCCTGTGACTGAGCATTTCTATCTCTGGCACCTGACCCCATCGGAGTCTCCAAACCCAGCAGATCCCTGCGGTGCACTCCCGCGCCGCTCCTCCCGGGGGAGGAAGGGGAGTCTCCCCGGATCTGCCGCTTGTTGGGTCCCTGCTGGAGGAGCAGTGGCCTGACTGTGCCGCGGATCACGGTTTATGGCAAACCTGAGCTGAGAGCCCGCGCCTCGGCTTTGTCTCTGCAGCCGGCTTCCCAGCTCCGATCCCTGGGAGCTCTGCTGCACTCAGGCACCCCCGGTCTTTCTGTGACCCTGAGGGTCCTGAGACCACACTGTCCTGTGAGGGTTCCACCCCCCGCTTAGCCACTGGGGTGACATCCCTCAGCGGATCCAACTTCTAAAAGTTCTGATTTTGTGCTCCTCGGCTCTATCACTTGCCAGAAGTGGCCGACGGAGGCCCCCTCCCCCACCATCTATCCTCCCGAATATCACCGATTCACTTCTCTGCAAGTCCTACCTTCCAGAAAGTGGTCGCTTTTCTGTTCAGAGAGTTGCTGCTATTCTTTTCTTTGATCTCCTGTCGAGTTTGTAGGTGTTCAGAATGGTTTGATCCCTATCCAGCTGAATTCCTGAGACCAGACAAAATCCAGGTCTCCTACTCCCTGGCCATCTTGCTCGGCCCCCAGTCATCCTGTTTCTTTCTGTTGTAGTTGTTGACACTGTCTTAAGATGGAGGTTTGGACCTTAGTCCTTTCACAACTGCTCATCAGAGCATTCTCACCCTCTCTGTGCACAAAGGACCTCCTCCTTAGCCCCTCTTGAGCTCTTCTTTCCTCCTAGGTAGAGGCTTACAGTAGCCACAGGAACTTAGCTCAAAATGGAAACTTTGGGTTTTCCATGAAAGGTGCCACAACCACCCACCTTTGGAGTTCTGGCTTATCTGCTCACGCTGACATCACTGACTCAGACTCTTTACCCAATTAGGGAAGCCCCTGCCTCAACACTGCCTCCCTCCCCCCAATGTCCCCTAACCCTCTCAGCCATGTTAAGAGAATCCTAGACTATTTTTCCTCCAAGAAATCACAACCAGGATCTTTGGGGATCCCTGCTGACACTCTGTACATTCCCATGAACACTGGTCTTCACATATAAACTAAAAGTGTAAATGAGGAGGGAAGAATCTGTAATAAGCCCTCTGATTTATTCCTCCATGCCTCAGTTTATTTGTATGGGAGATAAGGTTGTCAGCCACCTTCCTCAAAAGGATATTCTGAGGTTTTACATTGAAGACTTGACATTTATTAACCAGGGTCACATGAAACCTCTGATTTAATCTTTGGAAAAATGCTTTGAGTGTTTCAGACATAGGGACCATATAAGCATAAAGAATTTTGCCCATAGCTCTTGAAGGAGGCAGCGGTCAGTCAACAGGGGTGTGGGCCAATCTTTGGTGTGTTCTGTTTACAGTTGTGTCCAGACAAATTTAACTGGAGAATTAGAGATCAGTATACACTATGCTGGGTTATTAACTATTAACTATTCATGTACTGAACAAAGATATTCCAAAAATAGTTATAATATCTTATAACAGAAGAGGATCCTTTTAGTCGACAGGTTACAGTTGGGCAACAACCTCTTACTAGGATAATACCATTCTTGGGGGACAAGAGCAAGAACTGTGGAACCTTTCATGTGCCAGTCATTACCCTATACCCTTTCATATAAATATCTCCCTTCGTCCCTTCAACAATTATTCCAAGTAAGTATTATTATCTCTGAGGCTCAGAAAGATTAAGCATTTTATCCACAAGCTAGGAAGGAACCAAATCAGGGTTCCAAGTTAGGTTGTTTGTATTAGAAAAAAAATCCATGTTCTCTCACTCTTATCAAACAGTAATAGTTGTCTTCTAGGTCAACAGCTATATTATTAAGCATTGACTATGTTCTTATGTGATGAGGTGGTAATAGAAGTAAAGACAAAAATCTTTGGACTATAGCTAATATATTTTAGAGTACACAGTTGGATCAGTAGCACACCTAGACTTATAAAAGAGCAAAAATATTGTCACTATTTTTGCCCATTTGTGAAACAGATTATACTCCTTGGAAGAAAGTTTGTGTTAATGGGAATTCTTATGAAAGGGAGGCCAAATACACCCAGTTCTGGGAAAGAAGCTCCAGGGAACTGAAGGATACACATGTTAAAAAAAAAAGCCAGAATCATCATTATTATTTTTTTTTAAAAGCCTACTTGTGCAGTAAAATCATGGTGTTTCAGACCATCCCGTTTCTGCTGTTCAGTCAGGGTCTAATTTCTATTTCTCCAAGAGTGAAGCATCACCAAGAATCCCTCACTGTTTCTTGTCCGTGGTATGTTGGAAAGATGACATTCCACAAGTAGTCTGTTTGCAGTAATTATCCAGATCTCAAATCAGACACCCAGTGAAAATCATTTTGTATTCAGCTTGAAAGGAAGGCATTAATAAACAAATGAGCATACACTTCACTCACATCAACAGTCAGCTGAGGAGATCACATGCGAAACCTTTCAAAAAGTAAGTGTTAAAAAGATGACATGGAAACAGTGAAGACAAATCCCAGTTGGCTTCGCCACATGGCACAAATTGAGAATGTATGAAGTGTCCTTCTAAGATGCTGAGGATGGAGTTGTATCCTCTAGGGCCAGTGGCAGGCCACAGACCTGGAGGGGAGAAACCTCTGGAGCTGTTCGAATGTGTTGTTTTAAATAGAGGCTTTCCTTGGTAACTAAAGATTGACTTTTTATTATTATAATTTTAACTGTCATCTAAGTCTTCCTTTTCTTTCTTTCTTTTTTTATTATGTCATCTAAGTCTTTCTACAGAGAGTAGGTGTTGTCAGAAAGAGGACCTCTTGTGCTTCTGAGCATTTGGATATGCAAAGTGAAGGAGCTGGAGCTTCTGGGGGGAGGCGAGAGGAAGCAGAAGGAGCAGGGAGGGGACAGTGAGTTGATGGAGTGTCATGGGCTGGGACTCCTCTCTGGGTCTCTTGCTGACATCATCGTGTCAAGTGTATGAACCTCAGCCCACGGTTTATGGGAGTGGATTTCTTGTAAACACTGGTGAGAAGACAGAGTTCAGCATCCAGCCTGAGGTAGTGCAGAAACAGAAACAGCTTTGCAAGGGAATAGGGAGGCAAAGGGAGTCCAGAAGAACATAGACTTTGGGAATTTCTGGAGATTGTGATGGAGGCTCAATTATACACACACATATACACACAGACACACAATGGAATGCTATTGGAATATTGGAACTATAATGGTATTATATGGAATATATATACCATATTTTCTTTATTCTATCATCCATTGATGGACATTTAGTTTCTTTCCATGTCTTAGCTATTGTGAATAATGCTGTGGTGAATATGGGGGTACAGATATTTCTTTGAGATCCTGTTTTCTTTTCCTTTGGATATCTATACCCAGAAGTGGGATTGCTGGATCATATATGGTAGTTCTATTTTTAATTTTTTGAGGAACCTCCATATTGTTTTTCAATGTAGCTGTACCAGTTATATTCCTGGTAATGGAGGCTTTAGACTTTTCTGGGCCATGGACTTGAGACTCCCTAGTAACCCTTTATAGGTTTCAATGGTTGAAAAGACCTCAGAGAGCACCTCTGTTTTGGAGACAAATTCAGTTTAACCTGAAAAACAGTTATTGATCATTCACTATATGTAGAGAACTGTCTCAAGTGCAAGGAAAAGAGATTCAGCTGGACATTTCACATTGTGTGTTGCTGAAAGTGAGAAAAATCAGTCCCTTCCCCTAAGTTGCTTATAATCTAGTCAGAGAGAGGGACATGTAAGCATCTAGTTTATAAAGCAGATGAGGTAGGAAGTTTTGGGAAGGCATAGAGAGCCAGAGAGCAATCAATTAAATGGGTAGTAGATTCAAGGAGGTTATCCTCACTACATACGTGATGTATATTTATAGATACATTTTACTGACTATTTACTATGTACCATAACCTGTGCTAAGATCTTCCTATTTAATTCTCTAAACAGTCTAAATGAGATGGGCATTATTTGGTATTTATTTTACAATTGAGGAAATGGGCTGTAAGCTCACCCAACTGGCAGGTGCTGAGCCAGATGGGAACACAGCTAGTCTGAGTGCAGAGCTGCTACCTGTCATGACACTGAATGAGGCCTGGGACAATTTGTGGGAACATCTGGGTGAAAGGCTCACAGTTTCTCCTTCTGGGTGCTAATGCAATCTTACTATTAATCTAAGACACAGACTTACTCAATACACTTTGCTATTAACATCACTCATAACTTGAGACTTAAAAATCATAAAATGCAAACAATTCCTATTCTTTCCCCTCATTGCCCCACAACCTGAGTTGTCTTGAAACGTGATGGAGGTGGAGGGCAGTAGATGTACAAAGGGGCCTTGTGGAGGCAGCCCTGTCAGCAAGTGCTCTTTAGGTTGTTTCTCAGGAGGTGATGATGGATCTGCAACATCACACCCTTACCTTGTGACTGGGACTGCAGCTGCATTCCCTGCCAAGGGACAGGACAAAACCCAAGCTCTAGTCCAAGTCTCGAATTTGATCTCTATCTTGGTGGGCTTTGCTGACCGATCCAATCTCTTATAGCAGAGGTCATGGTCATCCAGTGCCATGACCCTGATGTGCTAAGAGGTGGGATGGTGTGCTGGTCATGGTGGACGGGGCTGGGGATGAGTAATGACTCCATGGTACCCTGAACTTATCACAAAGAGAGTGTTTTCCTTCTCCAGGGTGATCCAGCCTAGCATTCTGCCCTCAAGGAGTGTAGAGTCTATTTACTGAAATAAACCTTAAAAATTGCCAGCGGTTGGACAAGAAATGACAGATGCCAATTGAGTGGATCTGGTCAAGGCTGTGTAGTTTCAGGGGTACTGAGGTTGGTCTGGGGTCATCAGAGAAGACTCCACTGTAGGGACTGCACTTGCTTCTGTAGACCGGGATGGGGGGACGGGGAGGGGCGGGGAGCCACTGGAGGGTTTTGAGTGGGGAAGCAACAGGATCAAAGTGATGCGTTAGGAAGATGATTCTGGCTTTGAGATTGCCTCTGAAGAACCACCACCAAAAAAGGTTTTGCAATGGTGGGGGAGCTGTTGAGCACACAGTGTCAGGATGAGGCTGCCAAGCAGGCTGGCTGACCTTGCTGCACTGCCACGGGTCCCTTGTCATTGCCCTATATGGCTACAGGCTCTGCCACTCAGACATGGGCCTCCCTCATCTGTAGCCTGCCCCCTCTCTTGCTCCTAGGAGTGTCTTCCCTTCCATTTCACCTCTCCCAGTACCAATTCTGTTTTTACCCCAACCCTTACAGAATATTGATATCACCCACATTTTATGATGTCTCATAACCCTCCCAGGGTTTTTTCATCTGCCTGACTCACCCCAGTTGTGTTATATTCTTCTTATTTTCCACAATCCATTTTTGATTAGACATCTCCTTTCCCCATGCTTTATAAATTACTTATTACTGTATTCAAGATTGATCTGTCTTGAAATATAAAGTGCATTTGAAAAACAAATTAGAGCTGGGAGTGGAGTTCCTAACATCTAACCATCTCCTTATCATGGCACTGGAGCTCACCTTTGCTCTTGTTACCTCCTTATCACACAAAGCCGAGGTCACTGAAACCAAAATCCACCCTTCCCCTCTGGGAGAAATAGAAATTGGGAGGGGGAAAAATCTTTTACATTCATCTCCGGTGGCTATGAAATTTACAATATACAAGAGAGTTGTTACTTCCTTAAGGAGGCTGGATTTTTTCTAGTGGGACTGGGTCTTGGGTGGTGGTGGTGATGGGGACAGTGGAGGAAGAAGGGATTGAAGCCAGCTGCAAGAAAAGAGAGGTCCAGGGGGGCTCCTTCCAGAGACCTGCACAATGAGACTCTGCTTCATGTGAATAAAACTAGTAAGGGAAAGCTTTGAAACCAATGAACTGAATCAAAGAACATATAACTGCTTAAATCTGTATCACAGCATAATATTAATTAAATCTGAGAATGTGTGTGTGTGTGTGTGTGTGTACACACGCACACACTCTTGGATGTACTCTTACTGGCCAAACTAAGACATCTTTCTTACTTTTCTCATCCCCAGAGGCTAATTGGTCTATTACTATCCAGGAAAGGAAATAATAGCTTCCCACACTGGTTGCATATTACTACCTTACTATTGCATTTTTCCTATTCTCTTTGGTTGGCTTTTTCTGAGTTTTGGGAGCTGTTTCTTTGTTCCTAATCTGTGTTTGCAGGCTTTGGTTCTCCTTGGCCATGTTCTTAAGGTGCAACAATGACATTCAGTTAGATTTCCCCCATTCTCTCTGCACCTTCCCAAGAGGTGGTGCGATGCCATATGTTTCTATTGGTGCTGGAACAAGTGATGCAAACTTAGTGGCCTAAGCAATACAAAGTTATTATTTTACAGTGCGGAGGTTAAAAGTCCTCAATGGGTCTCACTGGAGTAGGGCCCAAGGGTTCTCTTCTAAAGTTCAAGGAGGCTCCCTGGGGGTCCAGCTTGCAGGCTCCAGGAGCAAAAGTAAAGCTCTGTAGATATCAGGATCTACTCTTTCTAAAAGTCAGGTTAATATCAATCTGTTGTGACTTCAGCTCATTCCTGAGGGTCTCACACTCCTAGGGCTTGTAAAGAATTTCTTCCCTTTGCCAACACAGATCTCCCCTACAGAGTTCTGAGAAACATAGCGTGCAAGGACCTGCTACTTTGTTAGTGATCCTTTAGAGCCTGCTGCTGCTTCATCCCCACCCTACAAAGTGCCCCAACTGGAATCTCATCTGCTTCCTGCCCCTTCCCTTCTGCCCAAGTCCTGGCACACTCACTGACCCAATACCCTTTGCTGAGAGTTCATGATACTCCTCGAATGGTGATCCTCCTGGGTACAAGTAACATTTCCTGGTCCCCAGAGCCCATGGATTTCTTTATTTCCAGCACTGGCTTAAGAAGATTTGCCTTGCACTGCTTCATTGCATTGAATTTTATGGTTTTAATATCACATGTCTGTAAGAGTTATGGATTCTATAAAATCAATTTCTGAATACTTAAGATTTTACCTTTTTTTCCTGTGATTGAAAAAAGGAAAAGCAACTAGAGCACTAGGGTGAGCAATTTCATGGTCTTTCTATAGCAGGAAGGCTCTTGTGAGGTTCATCATGTATAAGGTAGGAATCTGGCCCAAATTACAGGATCTGTGATTTAAAAAAAATCCTTGTTTCCCCTGTTGTGAAGAAGTCTCTATTGTGTTTCTATTTTGAAGATGTTTTAAACTTTATTATTCTCTGAATTATTTTTCTAGGTCCTAGACATCAAGATTGATGTGGGATGAATGAGGTCTTACCAGATGGCTTTCTCTCCTTTGGACATTTCTCTGGGGATGAGCTCAAGAACCTAAATGCTCTTTGGAATAAGAGTTAGCATAGATAAGTAAGCAGCCTTCTCCTTCTATCACCACACCTTGGGCTCACCTAACCTTATCCCCTCCTCCTCACCAGCTCCTCTATCTCCCACCAATCTCCTACTAATACTGCTAATATTGCACAAACACTCAACGCTAGAGCCTGAAGGGAGCACCCTGCTGAAGAACTGGCTCACTTTTACAAAATATTGCTTCACCTGAGAAAATTAGTAAAAGGAAATCTTATTTAGAATGGTGTTGGGAGGTCATCAGGGAAAGTTGTCATGCCCTACACTCCTCATCAATTGCAGACCCAACAGGAAAAGCCAGAATCTTGCACCTGGATGCTACCGTAGCATCCCAGCAGGAGGAAGGCAGGCTTCCTCCTCCCCTGGTAGCAGTGGTTCAGCTAAGTAGAGACAGTCATGATGATTGACAGCCAATGAAAAGCCACTATACTTAGAACTCCCAGTTTCCTCCAATGGACTTTTTGTTTATTACAGCCTCCCCAACTGCCCCTCCCCTTTTCCTCTATAAAAGAGCAGTCTTCTCCTTTGTGCTGTATCTTGCTTATCTGGGATTGCAATTCTCTGCTGTTCCTGAATAAATCCATTTTTGATGGTAAAATAACTGGTAGTTTTATTTTTTAAGGTTAACACAACTTATCTCCACAAAATATCCTCCTTCATCATCCATAAATTCTAATGAAACTAGAGTGCTTCCAGTGTTGGTAAATTATAAAAAAGAGACCTGAAAAGCAGCTTTACCACATTCAGTCTAAAATTGCCTTTTGGAAAGCCAGAACGTTTTTGGCATGAGAGGTTTGAACTTTTGTAGACCCTGTTCCTAATGGAAGCAGCATAATTCTAGCATATTCTTGTGGTTCACTGTTCTTTCTCTATTATAGCACTAATTATACATTTTCAGTATTATTGTTTGATGACAGTCATTCCCAGTAGACTCCAACAAGTATTTGTTGAGTTCACTGCAAAAATGACAAGCATCTAATGACCAAAGAAACATCCATGTTTGAAACCAGCAGCTTGTGATTCACCATGTTGAGATTTAGACTCTTAGGTATGAATACATTTCATCAGTTTATGATGTGATTTCCACCCTTCCCAGTCTTGTGGGTGGCACACACTGGAGCTGTGATGAGGTCTTAGCCCAACAGTGATTGTTGATTTCACTGTAATTTTTTCTCTCAAAATTCCCTGACCCAATATTAAAGTTTTCTGAGAATATTTTTGGAACCTCTTCACTTAAAAGTGGGTCCTTTACTGTTTCCTCCAGGGAGTTAAAGAGAATGTTTACTTAAGAACTGACATTAGTGATTCAACCTAAATGTAAAAGGGGAAACTGTGGTGAAGAGCATTTCCTCCCTCCAAGGGCTGGCACCAAACAAGCAATTGGAGATCCTTGCAAGATGTCTCTTATTTCAGTCCACTGTTGTTTACTCTTGACTTCCTTGTCTTTGAGAGAGCACATTAGTAATCATAAATGAGAACACAGATGACCTGAACACTTTATTTAGCAGATACATATTAAACTTTATATACTATAGACATGAGTTCTCTTTTTTTACCAGCATCCATTGGACATTTCTAAAGATTAGTCATATATTAGAGCACAAAATGCCAATTAATTTCCTCAAAGCAGAAACCCTGTGGATCATATTTTCTGACCACAATGCACAATGGTTCTAATCACACACATATACACACACAAAATAAAAATCTATGAGAAAATCAAAAGTCTAATTACAGAGTATTTAGAAATGAATGGAAATGGGAACACTTTCATATGGTCAAAGCTGAACTCAGAGGAAAAGTCATAACCTTGAATGATTTTTTTTTTTTTACCTTAGTAAAGAATGAAAGTAAACTAAGCAAACAATTTTTAGGAAACTTGTTTAAAAGGAGAAGATAAAGAAAAATATTGCCATGCATAAAAACAGATGGGGTCAGGTGTAACCTGAGAACCTGAGGAAATGAGGCCAGTGGAGGAAATCTAAAGAGGATCCACCATTTTTCTTGGAAATAGGTATTGTATTTTTCCAGGGTGTATTTTCAGGATTTCAGTACATCCTGACTTCCATGAACACAGGGAAGATGTTTGACAGCTGTTTAAACTTAATGGTGAGATGATAAAAAAGCCTGCTACTTTTTCATTTTTAAAAAGGAACTATAAAATAAATTGCTATTATCTTGTTAATGTTTTGAGGTACAGTTACATTTCTATTACCCAGGGGAAGATTGAGGACTATTTAAAACTCCTTATTGGAAGCTAAGGAAAAAAAATATATTCTAAGGGTCAAAAACACCAGGTGTTCTACAAAACACACAACAGAATTGCAACTGAGCAAAATCTAAGACACCGTTATGGGATATCATTAAACCAGTTTTAATTTTTTTTTGGTCCGAGTTGTTCGTAAGGATTTTTGTTTTGTGTTAAAGCTGTGGAACACACCTACTCACTCAGTTTCCTGGGGAGGCTATTTTGGGCAATGCTGAACTCTCTTTTACTCCCAGATTTATACCAGCCTATGCCCTACTGCTCAGTATTTGCTAAAGCCATTAGAGCATGAGAAAGTTACTCTTCTTCCTGAGCTTTTCACCCACTGGGGACACAGATCCCACTTTCTCCTACTCCCTAAATACTGATTCCAGAGTAGATTGTCTTTCAGCCTCCATTTTTACTATGATTATGTACTTTTGTCCTTTTCAGTAATTCATGGGTATCTTAGTGAGATGTAGGAAGAGATAGAGGGTATTAGATGGATCCAATATTATATGAGAATTCTCTACCACAGCATTTTCCGAACTATGTGCCTTGGAATAGTCTAGTTGATCCTAATAGGTGTTCCATGGGTCTAAATCCCCTTTTATAGATTTACTGTGAAAATTAGGAAATTAAAGGCTCTGAGAAATCCTGAGTAAAGAAGCCTGGTTTATTTTATTTAAATCTAAGCTAGTTGAGCACACAACACTTTTTTACAGCTGCCTGCACCTGGTTCTAGGCTAAGGTCAACCAGTAGGTTTCCTTCCTGACCCTTTTCAGAGACCTCGACCGGCTTTTGGGCCTCCTTGCTGCTTTTTTACCTTTTAGCAGTACTTGACACCAGACTATTTACAAGTACCATGACCTTCCCCCTGATTTTATTTTTCCCCCTTTAATAGTGAAGAACACTAACTCTAAAAAGTGCCTACCATGTACCATCTCATTGGTTTCTTTAAATATATGACCCAGATGCTGGACTCTTCTTCTTGACAGGAGCATGCGTATGTGTGTGTTTGGTGTGTAGAGGTGAGGAAGGAGGTGGTCTGTGAAATCAACCCTACTAGTAGTCAGTTGGACATCTACACATGGGCTCTCTTTGTAGCCCATAGCCCACATTAAAGGAGTTTCAGTTATCTGCTGGTGATGGGGTAAAAAAAAGTTCTATTCTTTACATCCTGAAGTCCTGAGGAAGGTTTAATCAGTTCTTCACTTCAAATTCACCTCTATAGAATCCAAGTCCTACAGCACTGGTGATGGAATATAGGGCACAGCATCCCTGTTCCAGTTAGATATATGCCCTCCCTTAGCTGCAGGCAGGAGCAGGAGGTGAGGGGGCATAAGGCTGTTCTCTCACACTATGAAGAATATCCCCTCAGGCCCCCCTTTTTTCCCCTTCATATTAGCACTTCCTCTCCAACCCTCTCCCTCTCCAGAATCTGTCTCTTGAGGCCTTCATCTCACTCCCATTCCCAAACTGTGGATCTTCTCCCCGCCATTTCTTGAATCTCGGAAACCTTCAGGACTTTGGTAGGTCACAGCTGTCCTTGTTCTTGCCATTTCTGCAGACAGGCAGGAGGAGAATAAATGCTGTGGCTCCTAAAGTCTGGGTATGTATATGTGTGTGTGTGAATATCCGTGGCAATCTGCATTGAAGAATAGCTTTTTCTCTGATACCTGCAAGACTCCAGATCTTTAAGGAACACCAGATATCTTGCATTGGGAGGGTTCATTGTCCACCAGTACTTGATGTTTGTAAAAATTCTGGGCCTCCTTGTGCAGGATGTGTGTTTTTTCTTCTAACATTGGCTCAAATTACGAGTCCCTGTTCTAGATATCTATTTCTGTAAAACAAATCACTCCAAAACGTAGTGACTTAAAAACCACCAAATCGTATTTATTTTGTTCATAAATCTATCACTTGGGCAGGCCCAGCAGGGATGGCTGCTGATGTCCGGGATCCCAGCTGCAGACACATATGGTCTGTCCACTGGGCCTCTCCCACATGGTGGCCTCAAAGTAGATAAACTTACATGGTGGCTCAGGGTTCCAAGGGCGAGTGTTCCCAGAGAGCAAGACAGAAGTTGCAAGGACTTCTTCTGCCTAGCCTCAGATGTCATGTGGTAGGACTTCTGCTGTATTTTATTGGTCACATAAGGTCAGTCCTGATTCAATGTGGGAGTGGGCTACACAAAGGCGAGAATATCAGGATGTGGGGGAGCACTGGGGGACCACCTTGGGGGCTGGCTACAGCAGCCTCCTTCTATTTGGTTTCCAAAGGCAAACTGATTTTGTAATGCAAGTTAAATTTGTCTAGGATATGACGCCACTGTACCCAAAAACTTCAGTGGATACTCCACCAGAAAGATCAGGACACACGTTTTCTATGCTCCTTCCAGCCACTGTGTTGTCTTTATTCAATGGACTACTCAATTAGAGGCAGAGAGTGTTTGTACTCTGGCATTCCATTTTAGAGAATGGCAGTCATATTATCCACCCTGGTTCTCGGAGAACCCATCTTGACTCTGTACACTCAGTTTTGCAGGTTGTACTGGAGAGGGAGAAAATTCTGGATGCTGGCTTTAAAATGATAGTAAGGCAACCAAACTACTGTGAAACCAGCAGCCATCCCCTCTCAGCTCCCAACATCATGCTGAGCAGTAACAAAAGAAATAAATGGAGATTAATGATACTAGGGTTTGGGAAGTAATGCTTACATGCATAAGATGTACCCACTTAAGTCTTTTAAAAACCAGTTGTTCTAATGCTTTTATTGCTCTGTAACAAAATAAATTGAGCTGACATTGATCCCAAGGTCATTATGAATTGAAGTTTAACCATATTAATGACTAAGTAATCAGATGCAAGTTTGAATGCTAGGAGGAGGCTTGCGGAGGGAGGCATCACAGTATATCGAATGCTTGTAAACATTAGTACAAGTATAGAGTAAGAGAGACTCTCCTACTTGATGCTAAATAGGACCCAAGTTCCTCTACTTTCTGAGGGATGAAGCACTAAGGATTTGTTTCCATTTTACATCTGCTAGGGTATAATATACTGCCCTAAAGAAGAATGGATTTTGATTTGGCTACTTTTCTCCTAAGATGCTATTGGTTCTCCTCCATGTTTCTAGTTCTCTCCAGGGTGGGCTCAGCCTCCAAAAGGGGTTCCTCCAGGATGGCATGAGGGAAAATGCTGCCCCTAGTACAGAGGACGTGAAATGAAATGGGCTCATTGCTGGGACTTTTTGCCCCATTCTCTTTCCCAGGTTCATCTCCGCAGGGAAATGCTTTCCTAACTGAAGGGGCTGCATAATCTTCAATAAATCAGGCTCTCTGCTCCACCTACTCCCACTTTGCCCTCTGTATCAGTGCCTCATGTCCTTCTCTGGCACCTCTGTCAGTAATTAGAATAGCAGCTGGTGCCACCAGCTCAGCCCTCACATCTCACGGCACCCCTAGGACTCACTCGGAGGACAGAAGAGACAGCGCAATCACAAAGTGAGGGGGCTGCGGGGAGCCCTCGCATGTTGGGGGCTGGGAAGCAGGACTTCCTGATGCTCTGCAGAGAGACCGCAAACGTGATGATGCGGATGGGCCAGCATTGGGGACACGCGTCTGGAACCAGAATCACACTTGGCTGTGGGGATCCGAGCCTCGCCCTGGGCCCACGCCGCGAGCTGGAGCACACTCCAGTGGGCTAACTTACATCACATGGACGGGGATGAGGTGGGTCCTCAGGGACAGCTGTGGCTACCGCCCTGCCGCCGCCACCACCTGCACGGCACTCAGCTCTCTCGGCCCCGCCCCCACCGTGGGCAGCCCGGCAATGCTGTGAGATGGGGCCTCTGTCTTGCGGCTGGTACCCCAGTCTCAGATCCGTGAGTCTTGTCTGTTTCCCGGGGGGGCGGGTCAGTGCGGCAGCTCCTCTGCGTGGACACAGTGTGAGATGAGGCATGGCAGCGGAGCCCGGCCACTGCAAAGGCAGGAAGGGCCAGCAATCAGATGTTTTCTAAGACATCCAGGGGGACGAGGCCTCTCTTCTTTCCACTGAGGACTCTGATAAAGCCATCCTGCTCCTCTTCGGAAGTCACGCAGATCTGAATGCCAAGGAAGAAAACATCAAAGTGTCAACAAGGAGGAAATTAGGAGCTGCTTGAATCACTGTGGACTGAGGCCAGGAGCACCAAATTGGAAAAGGGAGAGCACTTTCAGGTGGGGGAGGGAGGGGGGAGACTGGCTCTGTAAGAAAAAGGTTGAATAAATATTAGGCAGAACCTCGGTTTGGAACTAGGCCTAGGTGCTGAATGTTTTCTGAGTTTTATGAATGAAGTTTTATGAATGAAGATCAATAAAATAGGATTAATCATATTGTGTCCCCCCTGAAGAGTCCCTATGAGGACAGAATGATATAATGCTTACCAGAGAACTTAGCATGTGGCATGCAATGAGTCCTCAATATATTAAAGATCCAGATGAATAGCTGGCTCCTGTCATGTGCTTGGAAGTTTATACATATCATATCAGGAAGTCAAAGGAAGCTATTCCATTCCTGGCCCCTAGCAAAGCAAACAGATGCTACCATCTCCCCTCACCCACCTGTGCTGGATTTAACAAGAAAGTGGTTAAAATCTATTTGGATACCCTTGTCACTTATCACTGCCACTTACCACTGAAGGGCATGAAGTGTGGATATGGTCAGATGGACATAGGGTTTTTGCAAATAGCTGATAGGGTGTTGTGAGTTTCACCCACTCAACCTGCTTCCATGGGTGGTGGGTTATGTCTTAGGTTGGATTCCCTAGAAACAGAGCCTGAGACATGAATCCTTGTGAAGTGGCTTGTTGAGGGCATGCTCTCAGGAGGTGGGAAGTGAGAGAAGCACGGGGGACAGGGGAAGGAGCTGAGCAAGGGTGAGGTCTCAGCTGGAGATGAGCTTCAGCCTGATCCCACAGGGAGCTCTGGAGCATGAAGTACCCCGTGGAGTGGTCCCACCTCGAGGCAAGGGGTCTGGCCTCTTGGGCCCCATGTCAGTCATCGGCCACTGGCTGACGTGGGTGTGAGAGGTGTGACCTGTCAGGTGAGGCAGCTCTTGGTCCTCGGAGGGGCATTAGCTGGGTAAGGGGCAGCTGTGAGTTGTTAGTTGACACAGCAACCAGGAGATGGGTGTACCCACCTAGTGAAGGGGATGTGGGCAGAGCATCAACAGAAACCATATCACATGGAATAAGGGGCTTTAACAGGACACTTAAAGAGCTTCATTTGTGACTCCTGGGGTTTGGGACATACAACGGACTGGTTTCTGGTTCATGTTTCAGAAACTTAACTGTGATAAACTTGACTGGAAAGAGGCTCACACAGGGAAGTAAAGAGGAGTTAATTTGTAAAAACAGAAGATGTGTTGACTGTT
The DNA here is from genome assembly GCF_004348235.1 of Phoca vitulina. Taxonomy (NCBI): domain Eukaryota; kingdom Metazoa; phylum Chordata; class Mammalia; order Carnivora; family Phocidae; genus Phoca; species Phoca vitulina. Next base: position 47,344,746 of record NW_022589713.1, read on the forward strand.
TCCCAAAGGCCAGAGGTGAGCTGTGGGAAAGAAATAGCCTTGGGGCCATGTTAGATCCTGCTAGAGCCTGATGGGTAAGGTGGCTGCCAAAAGGAGGGTGAACCACCTGATTTTCAAAGGCTAAGACCTGTCACTGCGCATGCCAGGAACACCACAGACAAGGGATCCTAGTGATAGGCAGGTTGTAGAAGAACCCATAAAAATGCCCAGTATAGGTCATAGAAGAACCCATAAAAATGCCTTGAGAGCAGGATTTACCTTTAAAACCTGTCAAAGACTGAGTTTCTTCCTTATTGAAATATGCCCCAAATTCAACAATCCTTACTAAATAGTCCAACCAATCAGCATCAGTAAAAAACTTTACACCTGTTCCCTTGTGCAGATTTGTTCTAGATGCTTATTTAAAAAATGTCCAATTGAAATATTTAAATAGAGAAATGAATATGAAAATAATTTACTGACATATATACACATAGATGCTGTATCATGTTGACGTCGAATACAGAGAACACTTGGGCAAGGAATCAGAAAACTGAAATTCTGGCGAGAGCTCAGAGCCTTACACCATTACCCCAAGCCATAGAACAAACAAAAAAATGATTGCAGTTTGGGTCTCCATTAGCTTTTTTGGTCATTTTCAGAGTTTTCCTGGTTTACATTAACAGTAAATTTCAGTTTGTCTAGTAAGAGCCCACTGACAGTTTAGATGCGTGTCCATATACACTCCAAACCTATATTTTCCCTTTTTCTCTCTAAAGATTTCATTGTAGAAGAGAAAAAGTGCTTGGTAGAGGCAATGGAAGAGTTGTTGGCAGGTGTCTCAAAAATAGGAGGCTAAGATGCACAAATGTTCATGCTTTGTTGCATGTACTGACTTGTTCTGCACCTCCTAGTTGGCATCCCTGTAGTGATTTGATTTGGGGAGACCTTCCAAAGGACAAGGAGTTCTGTACCCACCATGCACTGCTTGGACAGTCTTGGGAGCAGACAAAGGGTAAACAGATGAGGAAGCTAAAGGAAGTTGAAAAAGATGAATACAAAAGGTTGAAAATAGGCCTGTACTCTTCCCAGAAATGAAAGGTCTAGGATTTAAAATTCTGATGGTACAAATAGATAGCTCATCAGGCTTGAGAACCTGCCATTTTAGGAAGCAATAACCAGGTTGGAAAAATCTCCTTTCATTTTGAGGTGGAATGGAAAGATGAACCCAGAAGATTATGGGTAGAGAAGGGTGGGAGGTGAGGGAGAATCAGAGGAACTCCTTTGCTTTGGAGGGTCATGAATAGGGTAACCAACTTGTCTTGGTTTGCCTGGGACTTTCTCAGTCTTTGCACTGAACGTCCTACATCTCAGGAAATTTCTCAGTCCCAAAGTAGACAGTTGATTATCCCAGCAAATGTTTTACTGGCCAGGCCACGTGAGAGATGCCCCCAATGTCTGAGTCCCTTAATTCCCCACTTTCTGTGTTCATTCATTCATTCATTTGCTCATTCATTCATTCTTCAAGTTTTTATTGAGTGCTTACTGTGTGCTAGCTACCACTCCAGAAGCTGGGGAAAAAAAGGCAGATCTCTGCTTTCATGGAGTTTATTGGGGAGAACTGGGAGAACAGACATGTGTGATGAGCACAAGGGCCTTGTGTGTTTTAATCACTGATTACTTAGTGAACAACATTTAATAAGCTGACTATATAAATCATTAACAATTTTTTTAAAAAGATTATTTATTTATTTATTTGACAGAGAGAGACACAGCGAGAGAGGGAACACAAGCAGGGGGAGTGGCAGAGGGAGAAGCAGGCTTCCCGCTGAGCAGGGAGCCCGATGCGGGGCTCCATCCCAGGACCCTGGGACCATGACCTGAGCCGAAGGCAGATGCTTAACGACTGAGCCACCCAGGCGCCCCAAATCATTAACAATTTTTGAATGAGTTTCTGAACTCATGAGGGAGAGGGTCTCTTTGCTGACCTTCTGACCTATCTCATTGACTGGAACTGGGGCACTGTCCAACTACTGAAATCATTACCAGCAAGGATCAATTCAATTAGGATTCACCTGAGTCATGGAAGGAAGACATGGACAAGAGAACAAAAATCAGGTCTCTGCAGTGTGGGGAAAAAGGCAGAGATGACTACTAGTACTAACCAACAGTTGGGTGTTAGAGGATTTTAAGTGGAGGAAGGAGATGGCCAGATATATATAAACTGGTTTTTTTCCTCTCCTGTCCTCTCCTCTCCCTTCTTCTCTTGTTACCTGATGGTCTTCTTCCCTCTCTCCCTGCCTCCCTCTTTCCCTCTCTTCCTTCCTTCCTCTCTTGCTCTCTGGACAGCCAGACTTCTGAAGACTAGACTGATTTCCTTCCTACTGCTGACAAATCCTGGCCTGTCCACCCTGCTTGCTGGCAGTGTTGCAGACTGCCTGGGGGACATCATGTGTGCAGCAGGGATGGCCTGGGCATCTCAGGACCGAGGCGGGTGCAGCATACACAGAACAGCAGCAACAGCACCCACCATACTCGACACAGCACCTCCAGCAGCCTAGTGCTTACCTAGCCATCCAGCTTGACTCCTGCCAGCCCCAGGGCATCACTCAGACTTAGTGTCTTTTTTTTTTTTTTTTTGAGAGAGAGAGAGAGCACACATGCACTTGCAGGGAGTGGGGACAGCAAAGGGAGAAAGAGAATCCTACCCTGAAGCCGACTCCCCACTGAGCGTGGAGCTCTAATAAGGGTTCCAATCCCAGGACCCCGAGATCATGACTTGAGCCAAAACCAAGAGTCAGCCACTCAATCCTGATTGAGCCACCCAGGTGTCCCACTTAGTATTTGTTATTAATGATAACCCCAATCACACATGTTTCTGCTCTGGTTTCTGCATTTATGGCTTCACCCACCCTCCTGCTCTCACTCTCCCTAGTTCTTCAGGACTATAGGAGTGGACCAGCTTTTCCCCATTCTTGTCTCCACTTGATATCTGGTTGCTGACCTACTCCCCAGCCCTCTGCTTCTCTTATGTTGCCCCAAATTCTGCTCCCTGCCAGTTAAGTGCCCCTCTTGGCTCAGTCCCTATAGTGTAACCCACTTTTGGGAGCACATATGCTAATAACATCTAAGGTCTCCCAGGCCTTGCCTCCAAACTCATTAACATTCAAATGGGCTGCCACTTAAACTAGATGAGCAGTCATTTTATTTGAAAAGATTTCTTGCCTAGCGTTCTGATCTGTCTTCCCTCAAACTACCTATGAAAAGATAGGGGGTGGGGAGGTTGAATGTTCTAACACTGAGCACTGGGACTGGCAGCCATTCCGGAGGCTGACAGGCATTTCCCTACAACCACTGGAGCTCAACTCAATTGATGACTGAAGCAAGTTGTACTGCTGGATCTAGGATGAATCTTCCAGCCTAAAACACAGCTCCGCATCCAAGGTCTGCCCCAGGCACAGAGATTCCACAACTGCCCTGAGTAGAAAGTTGGGCAGTCACTTCTCTCTTACTACAGGCTCTACTTTCTAATATAGTCAAAATATACCTTTTCCTTCTTACACTACCCTCCTCCTAACCAATGCCTCTCTTTCTACATTTATTGGGAAACTGTGGTCCTCCAAAAAGAGGAAATGACAGGAAGTAGGGGCACATTAGGTGGCACCAGTGTCTCCTGGGAGGTAAGGTCTCAGCAAATAAAACAGTGGGTGGGAATGGAGACAGAAAGACCATGGGATCTTGCATGAAGGAGGAGGTAGCTTTGCATGTGTTCCAGGAGTTGAGAATGTTGGGAAAAAAGCAATGGCAATGGCAGTGACAGTGGAAAATCCTAACTTGACCCAGCAGACCAACATTGGATAAACGCCTCTCAGATAACAGAAGTTAGCATAAAAGCCATGCGTAATTACCTGCTCCTCTAGCTGAGGATACCTGAAAACCCATGAGTGCACGCTGAGTTGGACCCACTCTGATCCACTCATCTTTCAGCTGGGAATCCTCCGCTTTGCACCAATCTACTCTTTGTTCTAGGATAAGTAAATCACTTGTGGCAGACACTGCCGGTTGATATCAATGCTCATAATCTGTTCCTTTCCCATGCAGTAGAGCCTGGACTTTTGCTCAGTTGTCCATCCCTACCCTACATGACTCAAGAGAATCCTAACTGTCCCAAGTCTGTTTTGATTCTCCTTGCTAGTGATTCCCATGGGACTCAGTTCTAGCTAATGAAACAGGATGGAATATCTTCTAGGGGACTTCTGGGAAAGTCTGTTTTCCTCTTAAAAGAGATACATTAAGAAAAAAATTTCTTTCTTCATCTGGAAGGGATTCTTGGAGTGGCTGCAGCCATCTGTGATCACTAGAAAAGGAGGCTAATATTTCAAGGATGGCAGAGCATAAGGGTGGAAGGATCTAGATCCCTGACCATGGAATCAAGCTGCTGAATTATGAATCCCCGAATTTCCCTGTATCCAGACCTCTCATTATGTGAGTAAAATCTACCTTATGAGATTGACTCAATTTGAGTAACCTGAGATGTGTATTAGTTCGTTCTTGCTGTTTTAACAAATTACCACAATTCAGCAGCTTTAAACAACCCAATTTATTACATTTCTGTAGGTCTGATGTCTGGTAGGCTTGGCTAGTTTTCTCTGCTTTGGGGTTCATAAGGCTAAAATCAAGGAGTCAACAGGGCCCTATTCTTTTCCTTCCTTCCTTCCACTTCTCTAAGAGAGGATTAATTCCAGGTTCATTTAGGCTGTTGCTAAATCCAGTTCCTTGAGGTTGTAGGACTGAGTCCCAGTTTCCTTGCTGGCTGTCAGTCAGGGATCATCCTCAACTTCTAGAGGCCGCTTGCAGTCCTTGACTTGTGGCCCCTTCCTGTATCTTCAGATCCTGTAAGTGTGGGGTGAGTCCTTCTCACATTTAATCTCTCTCCAACCTACCTCTCTGCCTCATCTCTCTTCTGCCCTCTGCTGCTATCTCTTTCTGACTCCAGCTGGATATATCTCACTGCTTTTAAGGGCTCAAGTTATTGGAGCTGGCCAGCCCACACAATCTAGGACATCTCCCTATCACAAGGCCCATAACTTTAATCACAACTGCAAAGTCCCTTTTGCATGAAATCTGGATTAGTGTCCTATGGTTGCTGTAACAATTTACTACTAATTTGATGGCTTAAAACAACACAAAGTTATCTTGCAGTCTGGGAGATCAGAAGTTCTCAAATCAAGGTGAAGGCTGATTGCATTTCTTCTAGAGGCTCTAAGAGAATCTGTTTCCTTACCTTCAGCTTCTAAGAGGCATTCCCTGGCTCCTGGATCCTTCCTCCATCTGCAAGGTTAGCAGCATAGCATCTTCAAATCTCTCTCTCTCTCTGACCTCAGCTTCTATCCTCACATTTCCTTCTCTGACTCTGGCCCTCTTGTCTTCCTGTTCTAAGGACCTATGATGACACTGGGCTCACCTGGATAATCCAGAATAATTTTCTATCTCAAGATCCTTAACTTCACCACATCTGCAGAGTCCTTCTTGCCATGTGAGGCATATTCAATTTTGGGGATGAGGACATGGGGCTCTTGTTCTGCCTACCACAAGGTGAAAGGATCAAAACATTCTGTGGGTGGAAGGGGTTTGGTTGAGAAGAAAACATTACAGACAATACACATTAAATTCAATCTATGTTAGCAGCAGTGGAAGACTGTATTGAAACTTCAGAATATTAAAGGAAGTGGGGCACTATCTGAAAATATTCTCTCAGGAAGAAGTAGAGAGTGATGAAGTGGAAAGCAATCAAGAGGTTAAAACTATAGGGGATCACAGGGGAAGAGAGGAAAAAATAAAACAAGATGAGACCAGAGAAGGACACAAACCATAAGAGACTCTCAATCACAGGAAACAAATTGAGGGTTGCTGGGGGTGGGGGTGGAGGGATGGGATAACTGGGTGATGTACATTAAGGAGTGCATGTGACTGAGTGCTGGGTATTATATAAGACTGATGAATCACAGACCTGTACCTCTGAAACCAATAACACATTATATGTTAATTAATTGAATTAGAATAAAAATTAAAAAAAATAAAACTAGAGGGGAAATATGGTAAAATAGAGCCAATCCAACCAAAGAATTAAGTTCCCAAAGGAAGAAGCATTAAGATAAAAAGGCAAATGATAAACTGGGGAAATTTTGGCCACATATGGTAGACCAGATGTAAATATTTTTAAAAGATAGAGAACAGTGTAAGAAAATAGGCAAACTACATAAACAGATTATTCATAAAAGACATACAAATGTCTGAGTATGTGTGATAAAACTTCATCCTCCTTAACCATCCAGGAAATGCAGATTAATAGAAATGTTATTGAGCTATCAAAATGACAGACATCAAAAACAGTAATGTTTAATTTTGGGAAGGATGTGGTGGTCACCTGAGTATTCTCATAAACAACTAATGTGGGTAGAAATTGGCACAACCTTTTTGGAAGCAATTTGGTCATATGTATCAATAACTGTAAAAATCTTTTATCTATTTGTCTATAAATTCTAAAGTTTATCCTAAGGAAATAATCAGAATTATGGCAAAAGATTTTGGTTTAAACATGTTCGCTGCAATTATTAATAGTTAAAAAAATTAAAATGGAATATCCAATAACAGGGGAATACTGAAGCACATTCTTGTACATCTAGACTAGGGGTTGAAAAACTTTTTCTGTAAAGGACCAAACAGTAAATATTTTTGGCTTTGCAGGCCATATGGTCTTTGCTGCCACCACTCAACTCAGCTGTTCCAGTGTGAAAGCAGCTTCAGATAATACACATATGAATGAATGTAGCTCTGTTCCAATAAACTCTGTTTTAAAAACAGGACCAGATTTGACCATAGGTCAATACGCCATAGTTTGCCAAACCCTGATGTATGTGATAAAATGTTACAGAACTGTTAAAAACTGTTTGAGAAACATTTAGTGACTATGTTAAAAAAAAAACAAACTTAGAACACTATATAGAATATGATACACCAAAATATTAATTAGAAGAAAATTTTGGTAGAAAATATACCAAATTGTTTATGTCGATAATAACCTGATGCTTGAACTACCTATCTATCTTTATTTTCTTCTTTATACTTTTTTTGTATTTTTCAAATTTTCTCCACAATAAATGCATTTGAGTTTTGTAATTTAAAAAAAATTTGCTTATTTTTCTTTAAAGCTTTGACATAACACAAAGAATCAATAAAAACAGTTCTATTGGGATGACAGAACTATGGATGAATTTCAAGAAATACTTCTATGGTATTTAAAGTCGATTTAATAAGGACATTTTTTGAATTTTAAAAATGAAAAAAAACATACTATGGCATTAGTGCAAACTCTAGTTGTGTTCATAACAGAAGGATTACTTGATTCTCTTTAGAAACAAGAGCTCTGTGAAAAAATAATAAAATAATTATAAGACAAATTAACTCCAGAGGCAGAAATGTGATTTGATCAAAGAGACGCATTGCATTTATTTTCAGAATCAAATTTCTTCTATTTCCCTGCTAAAGAGCATTTGTCTCTTTATATTTTTAGAGTTGCAGATATCATACTGGCTATTTTCTGATGCTTACTAGGTAATTTTAGGTGGCATTGGCCATTGCAGATGAATCTGGAACTCACTCTGAATGATGCTGGTAGCATGGGGACCTTGCTAAGCATTGGTGGTAGCTAGGCACTGTGCTGGCATTTTACACAGGGGATCATGTTTAACCCTCACCCCATGTCAAAAGGGAGGTGCTACTATGCCGATTTTACAGATAAGAATGTTGACATTCAGGGATTACTTTGCCAAAATCACACAGGATATGGATCCATTTCTGTAGGACATTAGAATCTGCGTTCTTGCTACTATGTTATACTCTCCTCATTTTGACCAACATGTTTTGAAATTTTACACCTAAAAGGTTTAGTAGGACACTAAAGTGGAGCCAAATTTAAAAAAATTTTTCTCAATAGATCTTTAAAATGTACATTTTCTTTCAAGTGGCTGACATTTTTCCAAAATTGGTTGCCATGTTGATGCCAAAGATTGAAAATAGAGAATTTGTGTAGGGCTAGAGACCTCAGTGCCTTTTGTTGATCCATATGTAACTGGACATAAAAATGCCTTCAGTTGTCACAGGACTACTACAGGATTTAAAAGTGAGAGAATGGAAGTGAAGATCATTCTCAAACTTTAGCTTTGATCCTGGGGAATTTATAAAGAGAGAGATTCTCTGCTTTTTCCCTGAGAAGTTCTGCTTCTGCAGGTCTGGGATGGAGTCCAGTTTTCAACAAGCTCCCAGGTGATTATGATTCAGGTGGTCCAAACCACACTCTCAGAAATATCAGGGCTTATGGAACTTTTCTAAAGGATTATGGGCAGATCCATTTGGTTCCTGGTTTAGGCTGAAATACTGTGTTGTGTCTTGAACATGTCTAATTGAAGAGGTTGGATTGTTTGCCTCTCCCCTACCCACCCCCATCCTGGAAGATGGCAGTTCAACCATGAGAGTGGAAAAGGCAGGTGTGAGCCCATTCACAGAAAAGACAATTTTGGGGACTACAGCCAAGGAATTGGTAAGAGTCACTGAGTGGATGTTCTGCTTCTAGAAATTGATCAAGTTGAGCAAATTTTAATTTGCCTCTGATTTCACTGACTTGTATATTAATAACATAAAACAATGTTTAGTTTCAAGTGGGGAAGCACAAGATTATTCTGAGGAAAAAATCAAACATGCTAGCAAAATTATTTAATAACACTTTGCCAATAAAGATGGGTATCATTCTTGAATTTATTTCATTCAAAAGACCTTCCAAGTTTTTGGAACAGGGAAGATATAGTTGAGTACATTTGGAGAAGCACTGGCATGGGAAAAGTGCCTGTTTGCTGTGTGGGGTATGTGTGTGGCATTAGAGATGGGGTCTCCATCTGATGAGAATCCATTGCCTGGATTCAAGGATGACCCACTTATAGAAGCAAGAATTTATTCCCAAAGGGCTCTCTGGTCCTCAGATACTTGCCTTTATAACATTTGCCTTCCCTGGGAGCCAACCTATGCAAATGGTGCTGTACTGCTCAAAGCTGGTTCCACATTGTCCAGGGCACATGGCTCAGTGGAAAGCACTGGCTTGGAGTTTGCAGACCTATGTTTAAGTTCCAGCCTCAGGGCACCGGGGTGGCTCAGTAGGTTAAGTGTCTGCCTTCGGCTCAGGACATGATCCCAGGGTGCTGGGATCGAGCCCCATGTTGGGCTCCCTGCTCAGCGGGGAGCCTGCTTCTTTGTCTCCTCCCTGCTCGTTCTCTTTCTCTCTCTCTCTAATAAATAAATAAAATCTTAAAAAAAAAAAGGAAGTTCCAGCCTGGATACTTACCAGGTTTTTGCCCCCTTGAGTAAGGTATATAACCTCTATGAGCCTTTGTTTCATCATTTATAAAATATAAATAGTGAATAATTAATCAATAAAATTCTTAGGGCATGTATGGGATCTCAAGTAAAATGTCATAGGTTATATACTTTATAAATATATATGTATGACATAAATAGTAAGTAATAATAATGATGATACTTTTAATAATTATCACTGTGGCAATATCTAGGACTGTATTAATTTGTTCTTCTCTGTGAATCAGGGGCTAGATATAAAGAATTTTCTTTTAAGTAGCCATAAAGAAAAGGTAAATCATTATTCTTTGGGGGTGTACTTGTTAGTTTGAAGATGATCAAGCATTTGGCACTCTATGTGGCATATAAAATTGTTGACCAGTTAGGTAAACCAGTTCTTAAAGGTTATAAATCAGATATAAAGTAATGTAAATATAAAGTAATATAAAGTCTTATGGGACTTAGAAACTGTCTTTGTAGGCAATTACAAAAATGATATTTAAGATGTGTTTTGGGCAATGCTATTGAACAAGGATAGTATTAAAATTATTATCATTTTTTAAAGATTTATCTGAGGATCAGAGGGAGAAGCAGACTCTCTGCTGAGCAGGGAGCCCGATGTGGGCTCTTTTCCAGGACTCTGAGATCATGACCTGAGCCGAAGGCAGAAGCTTAACCGATTGAGCCACCCAGGCACCCTGGGATAGTATTAAAATTATTACTATGTTTTTCATTTTGTACCTCTTTGTAGGGTGAACCTCACCATTTCCAACCAGAGGCATTAATTGCCTTAGGAAGTATTAGAATTATCATACCAAAAGTGGAGACAGAAAGAAAGTCAAGGCTTTGGCTTCCAAAATTGGAAATCAGAGTTAATTGTGAGACTTTATTAGGAGACAGAAGAAATTTCTAATGTCTGATTTCTCAAATCATCCCCAAATACACCAAGAGCAAACGTGGAGGTCTTAGAGTATTATTATACTTTATAGTGAGGATATAGGATCTGACATGAGGAAGTTGGAGTCAGAGAAGAAGGGGCAGTAGGAAGCCCTCTCTCTGCTGAAAGAAGGCAAAGAGAGGCAGAGTTAAGACAAAGAGCTGACCGTGTGTCTTGTCCTTTTGTGTCTGTCAGTATTCCAGGAGTGAGATGGGGGAGCAAGAAGCATGGAGCTTGAAGACATACATGTGCAAGGGGTTCATACCTCACTTCTCAGGAAATTGACAGTGTCATTTATTTGCCGTTGCATGCTTAACCTCACATTCAACATGGCACTAGAGCAAGATGGCGCCAGACACCTCTAGATTAGATGTACAGAGACATCTGGGCACTGGTGTGAGACAGTCTCTGGTTACTTATGTCCTGACTATGTTTTATGCAGCAATGTGAAGGTGTCTTGGATTCCAGTGAAAAGGCAGAAGCTTAGAGTCTGGACAAGGAGACCTTACTTAGAAGGGCCTTTGTGACTAGAGGCAAATACAATGAACTGTGGAATCCTCAGCAAGTAACAACAAAGTATTCCCAAGAAACTATGAAAAATTAACCACGCATTGGTGGAGAACAGCACAGAGCCCAAACTGGAGTAGGTGTCCACATGAGAGACCAGCGGTCCTCAGAGAAAAGGACCAGGACCAGATAGATGTCCTTACGCTGCTGCTATAACTTTATGTACATTTCCTCTTGTGAACAGATACCACCAAAGGAGCTTCTTAACATTCTGGCTTTGCAGGTTTAGATTCTACTATACTACATAATACCACCAGAGTATTATCTTTTCTCAAAGTGAACACTTTGAATATGACCCCATTCATTCAGATTTATGTGTATTGTTACGTTTGTTAGTGACTATTTCTCTGTTTTGGTCGTACCTGGTATGTGCTTGCATGCTTTACTCACCTGATTCTCTTTCAGTGTCATCTGCCCCTGTTCTTTACACCCAAGAAAGGTCCTAACACATCTAAAAATCTTCTCGTTTTGTTGTACTCTCTGAACAAAGTTGGCCGGAAAGAAGCCAATCCTGTCTTGAATTTTCCCCTGAAAGGAAAAAAGAGGCATGCATCCACAATTGTAGCATTTGTTGTAATTACAGTTACCCAGGGATTCTTTTTTTTTTTTAAAGAAAGAGAAATACTTACTTTCCACCAGTCTTCATTGGTGTCTTCTAGAAGAGTAATCATGTCTCCTGGCCTATAATGAAGAATGAACGGGTTAAGTGGGGAAGGTGGGGAGGGGGGGAGAGAAAAAGATGACACTTCAGAGTCACGTAATAGTTTTTCATGTATACAAATAATCCTAAAATAAATAGAAGTAAAATAAACATGACTTTTTCTCAGTTCTTCCCACCCATGAAAATAGTTTTGTTATACACTCAAAACAAGTATTATTTCTGTGCTGTATTTTAAAAAATAATACTAGCTTTATTTTTTGAAAGTTTTTCTTTATTTTGAGAGAGAGAGAAAGAGAGAGTGAGCGTAGGGGAAGAGGCAGACCCAGAGGAAAAGAGAGAATCTCAAGCAGACTCCACGTTGAGCACAGAGCCTGACTCGGGGCTTGATCCCATAACCATGAGATCATGACCTCAGCTGAAATCAAGAGTCAGGTGCTTAACTGATTGAGCCACATAGTTGCCTCAATATTAGCTTTATTTTTACATATAGAGAAGGGTTCTTTATTATTTCTGGAAGGTTCCTATTCATATTTGCCACTTTCTGTTATGGATGTCATATTATAATAGATCTGGCTGAGGCTATTATTATGTTTTTAAAACAATATTTCTTTCCTTTATTGAATTCTTTGTTTCCTCTAGAATTGGTTGGCCTCCTCTTTATCGCTTCTCCTTTTTGTCAAGGAATTTTCTTCAACATCTGTATTTCTTGGTTGTTTCTTTACATTAATGGCTGAACACAGAGGTAGATGGGTGTGGACAGCTGGGCGAGCTTCTCTGCTATTACATGCATCTGCTTCTGCACTGTGTCTCTCTCCCAAGTACAAGGACTACTTTCAGGCTCTGCTTAAGAGAGCAGGGTGTGTCGATTGGGGCATCTCATTTTTAGATGCTTGAAAATGTAGCAGGCAAGCAGCCTGGAGTCTCCTACCATACTCCAATGGCTAAAACAGGGCAGGGCTCTCTCTTAACCTTGGTGAGGAAGAGGTCAGTTGATTCTCCTGTTAAATACAGCTGCCTTTTCCTTCCTCCCCCCCCCGCTCTCTAGATGGTCTGGGGTCTAGAGTTATTGAAACACAGTTCTTTGTCTTTCTCAGACTTCTGTGCTCACATAGGAGCCCTCCCTTAGGCATGGGTTCCCTTTCTTCTGAGTTTAGGTGTTCCTTTGATTCTGGAGTCAAACACCGTTGCTGCCTATTGCTCATTATAAGCAGTAATGTGGTGTCATGAACACAGCTGGGAGTCTGTATCAGTCATATATTGCCATGATAATGCTGTGTAACAGACAGCCACAAAACAATGGCTCACTCACATGCCTGGGTGTTGGCTGGCTGTTGGCTGGGATGACTGAGGAGACTTTGCCCTATTTCCTGTTTCTCATACCCCAGAAGGCTAATTTGCACATTCATGGTAATGCCAGAATTTTAAGAGCAGCAAATGGAAACATGCAAAACACATAAGGCCTCCAAGGCCAGGCTCAGAATCATACATTGTCACTTCTGCCTCATTTTATTGGGCAAAGCATGTCATGAGGCCGGTCAGACTCAAGGGTTGGGACAGGGTCTCCACTTCTGTGGTGACAGGAACTGTAAAGTCCCATGGCAAAGGGCAGTATAGGAAACGGTGAAGAATTTGGGTCATTAATGCAATCAAGCCACTAGAGACACCCTCGTGTTCTTCAATGAATTTGCTATAAGTTCAGTCTCCTTGAATGTGCCCCTATTTGCTGTAGTTTGCCAGGAACTTCTCACAATTTTGGGGTCTCGGATACTATTATTTCTTGTTTTCTAGTACTGTTATAGAGGTATTCTTAAAAAAATATATTTTCTGATATTTTAAGGGATTGGAGCAAGAGAGGAAGTAGATCTGTGGGCTCATTTTGCCATTCTGATTCAATCTCTTCTGCTGTCATTTTCAATTCTCAGTTAATATCTATCTTTGTAGGGGATTCCAAATAGAACAGGCTTGTTGCACCTGAAGCATTAAACACGAGTGGCATTTTGGTATTTCAAGTCACAGTTCCGTGCTGATGCCACAGAAAGCAAGATGGCTGAAAAATCACTCTTTTCCCAGGTGAGGGATTTAATTAAGCAGCAAAGATGAAAGCTGATGTAGAAAAATCTTTCTAGCTCCAGCAGATTTTACTTAACTTAATAACCTAAAGAAACCGTGTGTTAGCATCAAGTCCAATGACTTTGCTGATGGCTTGGAAGAAACGGGAAGTAAGGAATAAAGCTGGAGGTGGGGGGAGGCACCTTTTCCTAAGAGTGAAAAAGGATGCTGCCTGGATCCAACTGCTGGTTTTACAGTCTAGATAGAGACTCACTCTTTACCATGGCCAAAGGTGGGCTGTCCCTGAGCATATGGCCCATGGTAACTAAACCACATATAAGAATAAGGCACTCACTGGAACACAAGCTAAAATTTTATGAGCAATACCAGACACCCTCTTGACAGTGTGATGGGGATTGTCTTATCCTATAAAAGAACATTGCCAGGACCAGAAAATTGCTTAGTGAGGGAGGAGAGTTACATTCAACTATTTATTCCTTTTTGTTTGTTTGTTTACCAACTAATTCAACAAATATTCCAGATTGCCGATTCTGGGTATTCTTTGGAGAATAACATCCTCACTGGAGTTAATGTTCTAGTGAGAAAAATGGACACAAATAAGCAAATATATAACACAACGTTTAACAAGGTTATAAATAATAAGAAGAAGGTAATCTGTATTTCTGATGAATATATAATCACAAATTATCATAAGGGCTATGAAGAGAATAGATGGGATGCAGTTATAAAGCATAAGGGTAGACGACTGATATTAGCCAACTACTCTAATCATCTGGTGGAGACAGCTAATGTCTCTTTTTCACTGCAGGCAAGATCTTGCCCCAGGCAACACTTGAATCCAAGACAGCAATGCTCTGACATCTCGGTCAGCAAACCCGTGGCCCGTGCGGTTCGTCCTGCCCCTTGCCCCTGCCCCGCATCACCCATCAATCTCGGCACTGTTCCACGGCACCTGCACTCATGGGGCCCAGGCCTGTGCATCCGAGTAGGCAAGCAAGATAAAACCACTCTGGGTAATGTCATGTTTTTAATTTAATTAATTTTCAAAGATTTTATTTATTTATTTGACAGAGAGAGACACAGCAAGAGAAAGAACACAAGCAGGGGGAGTGGGAGAGGGAGAAGCAGACTCCCCGCCGAGCAGGGACCCCAATGGGGAACTCGATCCCAGGACCCCGGGATCATGATCTAAGCTGAAGGCAGACGATTAGCCGACTGAGCCACCCAGGCACCCCTTTAATTTATTTTTTAAGAGGTGTCTTGACTCAGTTTTGAAACTCTAGCTAGAGGCCAGTCAGTTCCCCTTAAGCAACTGGTTAAGTCAACACCTCAACCACTTCCCCTAGGACTCTCATAGTCCAGGACATGATACACCAGCCCCAGCCCTACCTGCTTTTGGGGCCAGGTACCAGACAACGAGCAACAGCCCTTATGCCCTGGAACCTGTGAAATTATTCAAATTTGCTAATCCACAGGGAGCCTGGGAAACCAGCTAACCCCAGCTGCTGGCCATACGTAAGCTGCCCCTACAGTCTGAGGGCGCTCTTCCCCTGACTCCCAGCTGCAAGCCTGGGTGGCCCTGGGTGGCTGCCCTCCACTATCAACCATAAGTTCTCTACTCAATTGGTTCTCAACTTCGTTTTCTTCTCCCAGCCATGGTGTTGGTGCACTATGTCCTGCCATCAAAGAACTAAGTGCAAACATTCTGCTCACTCGCTCCACATAGGGAGAGCCTGTCCATCGTTCCTGGAGGAATGGAGGCCTAATACCTAAAAATCCTCCTTCCCCCGGTTGGTCCTAGGATGGACACTGGCATGCCAGTGCATGACTCTTTGCCTTCAACCATTTCATGCTTCTGTGGCCCACCAGGCCCCTCTCCATGGAATAGTTCTTTCTCATTTTGGGGTCTCACACTCCAAAGTCCTGCTCTGGTCTAATAGTCCCTCTCTTTCTTTCAGGAGACCTTATGTTCCTGATCCATAATGTACAGATTTTATAATTTAACTCTATTTCCAAATTCCTGGTGATGAACTTGTCAGGCCCCCAAATATTTAAAAAAAGATTCCCTTTGCTTAATTCAATCAGAGCATCCTAAGTTCAGGTAAGCATTTTGCTGTACTTTACCCAAGAATGATACATGTACACAACATAATGTACATCATAAACAGTAAAGGGATCAGTTTCCTCTTTGGCACAGACTGATCAGAGCACCGCAGCTGGCCTTTTCTTTTGGTTTGCTCAGTAACATTGGTCTTGGATCCAGAGGATGATTTTCGGGTTGGTTATATAATGATTTTTGGAAAGTCTTCACGTGATGAGGGAACTGTGCGCTACCATCAAGAGCAGGAATAGAGTAAGAACAGCTAACTGATGAATCACCACTCAACAGCGAGGGGACAACGTTGATCCGTGAATGTGTGTGTTTGTGTCCGTGGGTGGGAACTGGATGGCTGCTATCTGGTTCCTTTTCAGCAGTCCTCTGCCTCCCTCATTTCTCAGTTTTGCATTTGGACATAGGAACCTCTCTCTCCCACCACAAGGGAGACTGGTTTTGGGGACTTAGAGGGCACAGTATCACTGAGCATATGGCTGATGCTAGCTGAGCCCAGCCAGCTTCAGGGAGCTCTTCTGCAAGGTGTTATGGCCATGGTTTGGTCTTCTAGGGGTGGGCTTTTGGAGGGTGGAGGGGGAGTTGTCCTGAGGCCCCTGCCCAGTCTCTCCATTCTCCATGGGGACCACAGATTCTGTGGTGCAGACACCGACACCTTCCTGACGAGGTCACTGCATTTGAGAAGCCCCTTCTCCACTGTCTCAGACAACCTGAGACTTTAGACTGGCCCTCCACTGTGAGGCACAGGGACAAGGAAGGATGTTCTGGGCCCTTTTTGTTTTCACAATGTTTGGGATATACTGAATATTCTGGAAAGCAAATGACATTTGTCTTTCTTTATTCCTCCATCTCTGCCTATTGAGCCAAAGGAAATTATAGGACATCTGAGTATTTTTTGAATGCTTGTGACATGGTAGGTTTTGGGTGTGTGTTGAGTGTACAAAATGAGAAGAGTTTTCTAAGCATCGGTTTTCCTATCTGTAAGGTGAGGAAAATAATAGTATCTAGCTAATCAATATTTTTGAGGATTAGGTGAGGTAATACTTCTACAGCACATTTAGATAAGCCCAGAACAGATGGTGGCTGGTATTGTTGTTAAGACATAATTACTGCCCTCAAGATGCTGGTACTTTTTTTTTTCTTCTAAATAGTTAAGAGATTTTATTCTAGTAAGATGCTGGTACTTTTTTCTTTCTTCTTAAGATTTTATTTATTTATTTGAGAGACAGAGAAAGTGAGAGTATGAACTAGGTGAGGGGCAGAGGGAGAAGCAGACTCTCTGCTCAGCATGGAGCCAGATGTGGGGCTTGATCCTGGGACTCCAGAATCATGACCTGAGCCGAAGGCAGATGCTTAACTGAGCCACCCAGGTGCTCTGATGCTGGTACCCTTAAAGGAGAAAGACATAGAAGCTGGTAATTTACACCAAGGCTCTTCGCTGAATGAGAAGAAACATGCTGGTGGGGGGGAGGGGACAAACAAGTGTGGAATTGACCGCCCCCCCCAAATCCCAACATATATGCTTCATTGAGACTCAGCTACCTCAATGATATTTATCTAATTCCATACTATACATAGCAAATACTTAATAAACTATATTTATTTTGCATAGTTGCTGTGTGGATTGGATGAGAATGCGTATGTGGAAGGCTTTCGCCCTGACTGATATACATTAAGGGCTCGAAAGTTCTAATTTCTTCCTGAAAGTGTAATTTTTTTTCACTTGGAAATGAGAAGATTAGTGATTATTGCCTTTCAAATGGGTGTTCCCTTAGGATTTTGGCAGGGATGGTTGGTTCACGAGATCATCTTTGGCCTCTCAAGCGGCTTCAGTGTGATTCAGAGCTTTGAAAAAGCTTTTCTCTCTTTACATCTGCCCCTCCCTCTTGCCCTCCACCCCAGGTAGTGACGGAAAAGGTGCGGCAAGGGCTGGGGGCTGGAGCTCCAGCCGCTGATTGCAACGGAGGTGTTGGAATAGTGGAGGAGGCCAGCCAACTAGTCTGGAGAGGGATAGCAGGGTCACTGAATGAAGCAGGCATGGCCAGCTGCATCTGTACACAAGTAAGAAGGTTCGGAGAGACTTCACCAGTTACAGGCAGGATGTGAATCCACTACTAACACCACTAAATCAAGCTGCCTCTTACACCACCCAAGCCCTATGAAACTCATCAGAACTGCCCATTTGACTCTGCCAAGTATTTTTCAGATATCTTTAGTATTTCTTACCCTTTTCTATTCATTAGGAACAACAACAACAAAAAATCAACCAAACAAACAACAACAACAAAACCCAAAGGACCAACCAACCAAAACCAAACAAAGGAACAAAAACCAAATCCGTCTTAGGGCAACCAGAGTCACTCAGCCAGAAGAGATGTCCTGGAAAAACCACGTCAGGGGAACATAAAAAGGAGCCAAACTGCTCCATTAACTTCAGATCGATTGCTTAATTTTTCGCTAGACCCGCTTCTCAATTTCCATAGTCCTGGTCCAGAGCCTTTTACAGTCTGAGCACACGGGTAGGTAACGAGGAACTCCTGAATCCGCAGTTTGATTTTGTCTTAATCCTGGCATCCGTGAGACTGTCTGCGCTTCCCCAAGTCCGGGGAGTGGCTCAGAGAAAAAGCATTCAGCTAAAGGGCCATTTGGATGGGATTTGGTAAATGTTCCTGAACTGTCCTGGATCATGCTCTCCAGAACCTAATTGGAAGAGGCATCTGAGCGAGAGGATTGCTGCTGAGCACATTAGTGGCATTCAGGAGGGTCTGGGCTTCCTGACATAGTGCAGCCTCAGAACATAATATGCATCAGAGACTTTCCTCAAATAGCCTTAATTGCATTTTGATGTCCTGGTGACTGTGAAGATTATTTTTAAATCAAATTGGTGCATTAGAATTACATTTGGTTTTAATTAAGTTGATGCATTTGCCAAGCGGTAATGCACTTAGAGAATGGAAACGAGACACCGAGGCAGTCTTATTCTGTCTTACTATGTCTCAAGGGCTCTCCTTTTCTTATTTTATGAAGGATTTATAAAGCCTCACAGAGTGAAGGACACAGCCACACAAGTGGCTGGCCGAAACCTTGATGCGGACCGGAGTACTGAACGTGACCAAGCATCAGGAAACCTGCCTTGTGGCCCTGGGTCTGTCACTGGCCCATTGTGTATCTTCAGATGTCACAGCTGTTCTGAAGTCTGGCAGATACTCAGAAGCCAGGGGAACACTTAGCCATTCAGATCTCCAAGTGGGATCTGACCGTGTAGGCCTGGGGGGAGCCCAGGAATCTCTATTTTAATAATATTCTCCAGGAGGTTCTTAGGGCTGGTGACAAGTGGTTTAACAATCCCAGCCATAGTTTTATCCTCTATCAAATACGAATTTCTTGGGTGACCTCACAGATTTGTGAAAAGAACTCAAGGAGATGTCAGGAAAAATTGGGAAAATTGTGAAAGACTTTGAAACAGGTACAAATATTACAGATCTGGGTGTTTAGCTCATCTTTCCTACCATCTCCCTCTTTCATTGTCTTTGAGCTATTTTACATATTTTCTACAACTTGTAGAAAACTGGTGATGATGCAAATGACTCTCGTCCCTAGAAATGCAAGTGAACTGTGTCTGGTGGGATGTAACCAGTTGTTGCCCTTGAGGACTGACCAGTTTGGCACGCATTTGTAAATTCATGTCAGCGCTCCTGATTGCCTACGTATGTGTGATGTTTGAATTCTCCTTTGTACCAGATGGGACATTATGCTAGTTCTCTCATTAATTAATGAGTCAAATAAAAATTTTGACATGTGTTCATTTTATATTTGTATAGACTCATGATTTTACCTCAATTTAAAAAAAAATTATTAGTGAACTAGAGTGACTTTTCATGAACACATTCTATAGATCACAAGCTTCCTGATCTTAAAAACAAGACTTAACAATCCTAATAAACTCCTAAGAAGGGATATGAATGGCCAACACGGGATAAATTAATACATTGTCTCAATCTGCTGATTAGAAGGAATTGTATACACAAACAGTGAATCATGGAACACTACATCAAAAACTAATGATCTAATGTATGGTGATTAACATAACAATAAAAAAATTAAAAAAAAAAGAAGGAATTGTCAACCTCATTAGAGAGCACATCCACATAGTCAATGCAAGATGAAAAGTGTGGGGTAAGAAAAAGACCAGTGGACTGGAAGTATGCCTCCCTGGGTTCCAGCCTGAGCCTCTACTTTCCACCTGACAGTTCTTGGCCCTGGTTCTCCCACCTGGCCCCCCAAAAGGTAAAGAACTATAAACTGTCTCATTGAAATATGAACTAAAACAGCTAGGTGTCCATTCACTTAGTTCTACTGAAGTTGAAGTTAGTCTTTCCAGAATGAGGACCGGAAAGCATGTAGTTATGAAAACATGCTCCCACCCAGGCAGTGAATTTGCACCACCTCTTTGTAATGGGGTTGATATTTGCCCCCCATCTCCTACCTCTTAAAGTCATTCTCATGTTCTGCCATTGAACCCATTCTTCCTTATCCTTTCCTTACTGGAAAGGGAGAATGACTGCCCACTAACCAAGCTGCACAGGCATCTGGGTCCCCTCTTGCTGGGAGACTTGGCTTTGTTGTGATGCTACCTCCTTGCAAAGCCTTTCCTGGCCTCCCACGGCTGCTTTGATGTCTCCTTGAGGTGCTGTGGCGACATCCTGAATTACCTCCCCACCCAAAAGACCTCACACTGAAGCGTGCTTTCTTGTCTACTCTTCTGCGCCCCCCCACCCCCTTAGCCCGAGGACCACTTGAGCTCTTCGTGGGCAGGGCCTGCGAACCGTTCACTAAGTCGATGCTCATTCACCATGTGGTGAGTGGTGAAGAGATTCAAATCCTGAGAACAGCCACATAAGGGTTAAAATCAGTTTTAACTAGATTTCAAGTGGTGCTTTGAAAAAAATCAGAAAGAGATGAATTCGGGCCATCCCATCTCCAGAGGTTCTCGTGAATATTAGCTAATGAGACGAATGGTTGCCTGGTTTCATTCAGACTCAACCACGGAAAAATCCGAGACTCGCTGATTCCAAGAAAGAGGCTGGCGATTCAAGAATCTAAATACTTATTTGGGATTACAAAAGAAAATACAGTTTTCTTTTAAGCCCACCCTCCCCTGCCCCATTTAGATGTTCGGACACACACTGAAGTGGAAATTAATTTGTATCTTAGAATTTAATAATATTGGAAAAGCAGTTGCCTCTTTCCCTCTCCTGGCTCCTAAGCATTTTTCTTTTTTCCTTTTTCTTTCCCCCTTATGAAACATGGCCATTATCATATAAATTTGTTTGGGGAGAACTAATAAAAATGAAAATGACTTAGATGTGGGAAGCCAAAATGGATTCTTTGGAATAGGCATTATATGGTCACTAGAATATGCATTTGAACCCATCAGTCTTTTATTTACTCCCCATCCTTTATTTCAGAGTCCCTAAGATGTTTTAGGGGTTTGTGTTTACTTGGGAGTTATTTACATCTGCTGCTTATTTCCATGATATACCGGTATGGCGAAGCCATAAAAATTATTCTTATTGATTTTTATTTTTACTTTCTAAAAAGATTTTTATTTGAGAGAGAGAGAGAGCGAGAGAGCGAGTGCATGCACACACAGGTTTGTGTGGGGGTTGGGAGGGGCAGAGGGAGAGGGACGAGCACCCTGTGCTGAGTGTAGAGCCTACATGGGTTCCATCCTACGGCCCTGAAATCATGACCTGAGTTGAAACCAAGAGTTGTCCATGCATGGAGGACATTAGGAGAAGAAAGGGAAAAATGAATGGGGAGAAATCAGAGGGGGAGACGAACCATGAGAGACTATGGACTCTGAGAAACAAACTGAGGGTTTTAGAGGGGAGGGGGGTAGGGGGATGGGTTAGTCTGGTGATGGGTATTAAGGAGGGCACGTACTGCATGGAGCGCTGGGTGTTATATGCAAACAATGAATCATGGAACACTACATCAAAAACAAATGACGTACTGTATGGTGACTAACATAACATAATAAAATTAAAAAAAATATATTCAAAAAAAAAAAAAGAAACCAAGAGTCGGATGCTCAACCCACTGAGCCACCCAGATGCCACTATTCTTAATGATTTTTAAAAGGCATGTTGGTGTGAATAATAAGCAAGGGCTCTAAGACTGTTTTTGCAGACTTCTGAGCCCAAGATCAGCGAGGATGATGAGACTGGTTACATTGTAAATGTGGAAGGCAAAAAGCTAAGCATGTGCTATCAAGCTCTTGCTAACTATGTGTGTGTGTAAGTGCGTGTGCGTGAATGAATGTGTATTTGAGTGTGCACGGGTGTATGAACGTGTGTGTGTGTGTGTGTGTATCTGTGGGCATGTGGGAGTGTTTGTGCATATGTAAGTGTCTCACCCACTAGGCTAGGAGGGTGACTGGGCACACGGCCTATGTGCACTCACGAGGCAGCATATATGACAACAGTGTCAGTGCGGATTATAATGGGGTTCTCTAGTTTGTGTTCCAAGTAGCATTTTACAAAGCTTGGCTCATATATTAAGCTGGCCATCCATAAAGTGTAATTTTCAAAGCCCTTAAAAAATTTGATAATAAGGGTTATTGGTGGAAACTGTTTAAGACCCGAATTTCAGAAGTTTATCTACTATACAAGCTCATTACACTCAGACAGAGGAATGGGGTGCTCTTTATTGTTATCAGACCTTAAATGGTCAGTGACAGTTCAGGGATCCTGTGCATAGTGGCACCATGTCTTTCATGTCAGTGGTAAAATGTCATACCTATAAGTCAGCAACTGCAAAATAGACTCAGAAGATGAGGGACGGGGTCTCACAGTCTCCTTTTGGCTGGACAAATTAGATGAAGTCCCACTGGATATGCTCAAAGGCCAGAGAGAGTCTTTGGCTGTGTTTTTTCAACTATTATATCCTTAGGGTAGTATTGATGAGATCCAGAGGACTTGGAAATAAGACATATGGTGAAAAGATGCAAATTAAGAAGTTATCTAAAATACACTGGTCACCTTGCTTTGTACTGGGCACGAAATCCCACCTTTTATATACATTATCTGGTTTAATACTTAGTCTCCCTAGGAAGGAGCAAACTGAGCCCCCCAAGAAATTACATCGTTGGCTCAAATAGATGCAGCTGGGAAGGGTCAGCACTGGAAGGCAGATCCAGGTCTCTGTGACTCCCCAGTAGTGCTCTTTTCTGCCCTGCTGCCTTGTTCTGTCCTGCTCTCCGCCCATGCTGGACAGATAGAGCATTATCCATGAGAGCTCCAGCAATTCGGGGAGGTAATGGATGACTTTATGAAGGACATTTATTTTGCACTGAAAGCCTCTGCCTTTAGACAGCATTTGGAGACCAATGATGGGACCATGGCACTTCTAAGAGGAGGACTCACTGCCCTAAGACTGAGGGGGCAGCGCCCTCGTGGCTCCTTTCTGAGGCCTACTCCTCCATTCCTAAACCGTGAGTGCTCAGTAAGGGCTTACCGGGGCTTCTTCAAAATTGTCTGAAACCCTTTGATCTACTTTTCTATCATTTCTTCTTGACAAATAATATTCATCGTAGGTTCAAGGCCCATCTCCTCCAGGAAAGAGGTCCTGGCTAAGCCCTCTGAGCTTGGTTTGCTTCCGCTTTTATCATTTCCATTATATTATCACGTACTTGATGTGCCCACTGATTGTGCATGGCAGGCCCAGCATTAGTTGATTTCATCTCCACGATACTCATGCATTCCTTCATCACGTATTCATTAAGCGTCTACTATGTTTCAAGAACTGTCTTATGCTACAGGGATATATAGCTGCAATGACAGGTGTGTTCGCATGGAGTTTATAAGAGAGATAGAGGTTCACCAGATAATTCCAGAAATATATAAATACAAGTTGAGGTGACTGCTTTAAAGGAAAGAAATATGGTGTCGTGAAAGGAGATAACAGAGGAATTGCACCCAGATTGGGGGTATCAGGAAAGGGTGTACAGAGGAAGTGAACTCTGAGTTGAGATCTGTGGAGGTCAGTAGAAAGGTCTGGATTGTTAGCTGTTGGCAGAAAAGCTTTCCCTGTTCCTGAGCAGATACATAATGGATGCTTGGTGAAGCAATGATTCAGCCGCTCTGAGTTACAGCTATTGGCTCTGCCAGTTGGGTCTTCTTTGCCCTCAAGCTTACACTCCAAACATTCCCTGTGCTCTCACTGCATGTGTCCTCTGCCCTGAGGACAATACCGCGTGCTCCCCTGGGTGAGAATGTAGGTGGATAAGAATGATATTTTGTTAAAAGGAATTTTTTTCTACCTTACGGTATGAGGATAAAAGGATAATTCACAAAGTGCCAGTTCATTCAAGGAATTATACCAAATCCCCAAAGCATTGTATTACACATTCTAAATCAGGTGCCTGGCATTTTAAATTGGGAACACACAATCTCTTGGCAAAAAAAAAAAAAAAAAAGAAGAAGAAGAAAAAAAGGAAAAAGTATGATTTATCATTCCAATCTTGCAGTCTATGTAACACAGGCATTTCACTCCTGGGAATGAATAGTCTTGTTTGCCTCAGAGCAGACTGTAAACGTTTGATTCGTGACCAGACAACTTGACCTTTAATGACCTGCAACTGTCTAAAGTAAGCACAAAAATTTATGACCACCACCAGGCAGCTAGACATCATTCCTCAGTACCCTAATAACATCCTGTATTTCTCTGGAATTGTTCCTTTCATATGCTGACTTCAGAATAACTTTCTGGTATAAAATGGTGGGACTGACACACTGGGAAGTTGTTCCAGTTTAAATTCTAGCTATCCAAATGACGGTCTCAGGAAGGACATGACAAACCGTATTCACTGCAATGTGAACAGATATCACCCTTGTCTTCCTCAGCGGAGAGCTGATTGTGGACAGTCAGCTGAAGGCAAGGCAGCCCCCAGCAATGACTCCCAGGCAGGCTCCAACCCCTCGGGCCGGTTCTAGCTCTGACAGAACAGAGCTTCCCTCGGTAAATGCCGTCACCTCCTCCTGCAGTGATGCCAGACTGTTTGGGTCTGTTTATAGCTCCAGCCAGTGAGTTCAGCATGGCGATTCTTACTCAATGATGGAGAAAACTCAGATTATAAGAGCCTACTTGTCTGAACAAATCCCAGACGCTAGGACTCAGGCCCTAAACTCTGCTCTGGAAAGGCCCAAGAATCACTTGGAAGAAGATGGCAAATGAATACTGAAACCAAGCTGACCTTGGGTACAAGCCAGACTCTGTCAGGATACACACATCGGCTATCAAGTCTTGCTGGATGAGGGGCCTAATGCTCTGGCCTTTCAATAGTTTTCAGTGCTACTTTAGCTGTCTGTTCTTTTCAGAAGAGGAAAGAACCTATCTCTGAGGGAACATGTGACTAGAAAAGCAGCCCCTTCTTTCCTGCTCCAGGGCTAAAAAACACCAAACCCTTATGTTTTGCGGTCATGCATGGAGGAAAGGAATAAAGCATTTTCTCTGAGATAGGCCAGTGAACACCACATTATAAAAATTGTAATAACTATCAGTTACTGAGTGTTTATGATGACGAGGAACTGTGCTATATGCTTAATGAACATTACTCATTTCATCCTCAAAAATACCTCATGTCATTGTTATTATTTTATAAGTAAGGAAATCAGAGCAATGAAATGTTTACACATTGCTTAAGGTCACACAACAAGTAGCATGTGAACTCAGTGCTGACTCCAGCTTCACTATCCCTGAAACAGGAACAACCTAAACTGTGTTCGGATTGCTCAAGGGTCCCAAAGCTCACCTTATCCTCCCCTGTGTTTCAGGTACCATGAAGTGGGATGGATCCTGAAACAAAAGCACAGCTCAGGGCGGGCAGCAGTGGGGAGCTGCCAGGATAAACGAACGGTTTTAGTTTGATCCTTTAATCCATGTCAATTTGGCCATTAAAGACAATTGATTTTGATTCCCTGTTAGACCCCACAGGATGCCAAGTGCATTCGACGCTCAAGCTTCACGCAAACACTCATTGGCGGTTCTGCTGCTGATGCACTAAGTGTGCTCCTTAAAGTGGGGTCCCTGATCAGCAGCATCAGAACCTCCTGCTGACCACTTAGAAATGCAAATTCTCAAGCTTAACCCCCCAGACCTGCAGAATCAGAAACTGCAGGGATAGGGCCCAGTAATCTGCCTGCTCACGAGCTCACGAGCCCGGCAGGTCACTGGATGCTTGCTCACGTGTGAGAATCACTGCTCCATAGCATTAGGAGGTAGCACTAATTGAATTCTTTTTTTCACATGGAAAACACTGGCTTTAAATTGTCTTTCTTTCTTTTTTCTTAAAAAATTTTTTTTTTACCTCATTTCCAAATCTTCATTCTCCTGTGGTACAAATTTGTACAAGGCAACATAGGTGTTCATCTGTAATGGTTCTTTGGAAAGAGATCCCTGGAAGAGAAAATAAAAGACCAATGAGAGAATGAAGGAGGAAAACAGAAAATGAATTAAGTGAATGCAATATAATTCTAGGGTACGGATCATGAGTGTTAAAATACCTAACTATTATTCGAGGCTTTGTTTCAACCGTAGGTTTATTTTCAATTTCTTAGCTAAGTTTGATTTCATTAGAAACCACAACCAATTATGTAGAAATCTGTCAGAAATAACTACGAATTCTTCAAATAAATTTTTTCTTTGCTACTGTTGTTCACGAAAGGTGACAGGCTTAGCCCCAAGAATGGGAATATTCGCGCTATAGAAATAGGGACATATGAATAGTAAACAACTTCCACTTCCTAAAATTGACTTTTTATCAGTTAGCCTAAAATTTGGTATCTAGCCTATCAAAGGGACTCCGGTATAGTGAGGGGCAATTAGTTCAAGCATGTTGTGAAAAAAGCATAGTTTTTGACATCAGACTGATTTAGTTTCTATCAAAGAAGCACCATCTCCTGACCATGAAATCTTGCAATAATGGTAATAAAAGCTACCATTTTTGATAGCCTACTGTGTGTGCCAGGCATTATGTTACACGCATTAGCACACTTGAACCTCACAACAGCCCCCCATTGTTGTCCTCAATTTATAGGTTATCCAAGAGTCTTATAAGTGTTATATAAATATTACCCATTATTATTATCCAAATATATGTCAATGCTATATAAATGTTTTCACTTTGTAATATATAATAAACACAAATTATATAATATACAAAATGTATATTACTATCTTATAATACACAATATAACATAAGCAATATATACACATATCACTATTTAACACGTTATATATGTGTATGTAAAATTATATATACAACATATAATTGTATAATATATTTAAATACATAAAAATATGATAAACATATACTATGTAAGACATAAAGAAAAGTTGTGAACAACTTTGACTCACTCTGTTATCCAAAGCTCAAGTACCTTATGTTATATACTTCTGTCCCAGTCTATCTTGTTCTAATTATATAGATAGGTATTTATAATTATATATTATATATAAATGAGCATAAAATGTAATAAATATATACTTACATACTATAAAATATGGTCATAATAGATTATGTAATTATGTAATTTACACACCTTACGTTATATATCAATTTGTATATAACATATACAATGGTAACAAAAAGAATACAACACAGTACTTATCCTTCTTACCTTCGATGCCCTGTGATAGTTCTGTTCAGCGACATCTATCGGTTTTATGCTATCTGTGCTATGGCACGTCATGCTACATTATTCTTTTCTGTTCTGTTCTACACTCTATTCTGTTCTAGGACCTACTAACTTGATTTCACAACCCACTTAGGTAGTGACCTGCAGTGTGATCTAAGGACCCTGCCTGGTCTGTTTTCTGCGACATCTGCGAAAATTAACAGAGGGAATTCTCACTAAAATGGAGTCAGGAGGTTGGGCAGGGGAGCTCTTACGCCCCATTACTCGTAGTCGTCAGTTTAGACCTTGCTCCGGACACTGCGTTAGCTACGACTTTACTATCCCAGCAGGAGGAGGGAAGGAAAACGGCTCAGCCAATGAAAGACAGACTCAGCTCAGCCAATGAAAATCCACTATATTTAGCGCGCCTAGTTTCCTCCAATGGACTTTTTGTTTATAACAGTCTCCCCAATTATTCCCCTCTTCTCTATAAAACAGCTTTTCCCTTCTTTGCTTGGTGGGATTGCCTATGGTTTTGCCTTAGCTTACTTGTCCTGCATTGACATTTTCTGCTGTTTCTGAATAAACCTATATTTTGCCGGTAAAACAATTTTTTAAGGTTAACACAGCGATAAATACCTGGTGGTTTATGTTCTTTGCTTGGTGTCTGAAATCGTCAGTGCCATTTTCTGGATAAGTAAAAACTGAAGGAGACAAGAAAAAGCAGGTGCTTTATGAATCCAGTCACCATGTTTTGGAATCATGCCTGGAAGATGTGGCTTTATGTGTTCCCTGTTCCCTAGCTTCTACTTTCCTCCTCACTGCCTTTTCCTCATCTTAGTGACACAGCTTTAACGTCATCTTCCACGTGAGGCTTCCCCTGCGCCCCCAGGTGGCATTCCGCACCACCTCCTCTGCATGCCCACAGCCGTGTCCATGCCTCCAGCGAGCATGCATCCTCCTGAATACTTGGCAATTGTGTTCACAACTTGGCCTTATTTGGCAGCGCATTTCATTCATCTTTGAAACAATGTTATTCATCTGTTGAATGTATCAAATCATTTGTTAATGGAACAGTGAGTGAGGGATGGCCTAATTGTATTTGAATGACCTTTTCTAAATACCAGATTCTTTTATCTATTTTCAATATCTTGATTCCAGTTTCTTGATATCTATATTCTATTTTGCACATTAAAGCTTTAGTTTTTTTTTTTTTTTTTTTTTTAAGATTTATTTATTTGAGAGGGGGGTGGAAAGGGCAGAGGAAGAGGGAAAGAGAATCTCAAGCAGACTCCCCACTGAGTGCTGAGTGCAGAGCCCCATGTGGGGCTTGATCTCACCACCCTGATATCATGACCTATGTCCAAATGGAATGGACTGAGTCACCCAGACTGAGTCACCCAGACGCCCCTAAAGCTTTAGTTTTAAACTGCAAAATATTTCCTGGATCACTTATTGTCAATGCATTGGGACTATTATTCACAATAAAAAACAAGTAGTGGTTTCTCATTTAGTTTGTTTTGAAATATGTAATTCTTTTCCTTTTGCATTGAAGCAGCCACTCTGTGGTCTTTAATAAAGAACAAAGCTTCCCCAAATGGGCAGGAGTTTTCACTGTCCACATGCACAGCTGGCGGAGATCTCTGATGGGTATTGGGGGGCTCTGCCTTAGCTAGTTCGGTCAGCCACATTCACCCCAGTGACCAACGTGACAGCCTTATTCTCACCGCATGTATCTGCCTCAAACAAAAATGTGGCAAGTGTTTCCAAGTGTGTACAATAGAGTTTTGGTGTCTAACCTACCAGCTAGATGACTTGACATTTAAAAAGAACACATTGCTGCTTTCTTCTTCCCTTTGGTCTCCTTTCAGATTATAAGGAAATACCAGTAAAGGAGGAGACACACACCACAGAAAACTCTATAACCTATTTTAGTTACTGCATTGACATCTCCACTGTCCTTAAAATGAACTCAATAACTGTGATGCAGAAAACATGCTTCAGAACAAGAGCCTCTGTAAACGTACTGATGCTCAGTAAACATCTATTCTCCACAGTTTATAGTTCCAGAGCCTGTGCATGAAATTCCATGATTCCTTGGAAGCCTAGGCATAAATATGCAGTCATTGGAGGAACTCTGGTTTGTAGGTAAGTGGAAAATGATCCTATGGGCCTTGTCTGCCTCAATATCTGGCTACTCACCTTACTAATTTGAACTGAGTGGAGGCCAATGATACTCTTCTTTGGGATTATGTGATTCCCTAAGAGCTTGGTGTAAATATTTGATCCCATAAGTATATAAAACTGGATACTTCTAAAAGAATATTGAATATCTGCAGGAAAAACGTAGAGAATGTTCCTAGAAAATTCTTGATTGGACTTAAAAAGGGAGACTTCATAGGCTACATATCAGTTTGAACTGATTTTACAATTTTGCAATTTCACATTTTAAGCTTTTTATTGAATATCCATTAACCATCTGGTTCAAAATATGTACCAGTTTTGTGAACTATGCCGAAAATTATTTGAAGTGACTCCAAATGTATTTTTAACTATATGACTGAAAGCAGACCACTGCAAAAAAAAAAAAAAAAAAAAAAGATTTAAAAACCCATTCCTATGGGCTATTTCTAAGACTTTGATTTGAGGGAAAAAGAATAAAGAAAGGTAACTATTTTACTACAAATATATACTTTTTCTGCTTGGTGCTTTAAATTTGTTTTATTAAAAATTATTAGGTTGCTGATTTCACCCAGGACAAGTACTCAGAGAATATATCCATTATGCAGACATATTTTCTAATGTTACGGAAGCAAATGAATCTTTAGTTTCTGCCACATCCCCAAAGGACTTTCTTCTTTTCCTTTTTCATATTCTTTTTCACTTTGTAGTCCTGTGAAGACCATGTCCACCACTTCGTTTTCTAATGAGATGGTTATCTGGTTTTTCTTCTTCAAGCTGGTAATGTACAAGTTATGTTACTTGCTTATCTAATACAAACACATATGTGCATCCCTGGAATAAATCTAACTTGGTTAATTATGCATTACTTTTAAAAAATAATTATCGGGGGCACCTGGGTGGCTCAGTAGGTTAGGTGTCTGCCTTTGGCTCAGGTCATGATCCCAGAGTTCCAGGATCGAGCCCCGCGTTGGGCTCCCCCCTCAGCGTGGCATCTGCTTCTCCCTGTGCCCCTCCCCCAGCTCATGCTCTCTCTCTCTCTCTCTCAAATAAATAAAATCTTTAAAAAAATTATTGGATTCAGTTTACTAAGATTCTGTTTCAGATTTCTGCATCCATATTCAGGATGGAGACTAGCCAGTGATTTTCCTTTCTCAAGCTGCCTTCAATTGGTTTTGAGGTCACAGACTAGCCTGATAAACTAAGTTAAAGAATATAGCAGCCGTTCTTCCCTGCAACTTTTTCATTTTCCTGAAAGAGCTTACATAATCTGGAAATTTTCCATTCCTTAAATATTTGGTTGAGTTTACTTTTAAAGTTGTCTGGGCCTGGTATTTTCGCTGTGCAAAATTTAAAATATTGACTCATTTTCTATTATGACTAGAAGCAAATTTAAGTTCTCAGATCTTCTATTTCTTCCTGAGTCAGATTTTGGTCATTGATCTTTTTCTTGATATGCGTCCATTCAAAAAGGTTTTAAAATTTATCGGCATGAAATTGGTCATGGGATTCTTTTATTTTCCTTTCAATCTCTGTCATAGTCATCCCTTTTCATTATTGCCTTTTGCTTCATCTCTTTTATTCTTAAAAACATTGTTAGTGATTGTAGGGATGCCCGGGTGGCTCAGTTGCTTAAGCAACCCGACTCTTGAATTCAGCCCAGGTCATGATCTCAGGGTCATGAGACTGAGCCCCTTGTTGGGTTCTGTGCTGGCTGTGGAGTCTGCTTAAGATTCTCTCTCTCTCCCGGGGTGCCTGGGTGGCTCAGTCATTAAGCGTCTGCTTTCGGTTCAGGTCATGATCCCGGGGTCCTGGGATCAAACCTGCATCAGGCTCCCTGTTCAGGGGGAAGCTTGCTTCTCCCACTCTCACTCCCCCTGCTTGTGTTCCCTCTCTTGCTGTGTTTCTCTCTGTCAAATAAATAAATAAAATCTTAAAAAAAAAACTTAAAAAAAAAGATTCTCTCTCTTCTAGCTCGTGCTCTCTCTCTCAAAAAAAAAAATTCTTAGTGATTTTGAGTTTTCTTTATTTCTTTTTTTTTAAGATTATTTATGAGAGAGAGAGAACACTCATGTGAGCGGGGGAGGGCAGAGGGTGAGGGAATCTTCAAGCAGACTCTGCACTGAGTGTGGAGCCTGACGTGGGGCTTGATCTCAGGACTCTGAGATCATGACCTTTTTATTGCCTTCCTACTGCTTTTTGGGGGCTTATTCTATTTCTCTTTTTTGACTTCTCAAATATGATGCTTAGGTTATTACTTTTCGGGCTTTTTATTTTTTAATAGAATACTTTTATTTATTTTTTAAAAATTTTATTTGTTTGAGAGAGAGTGAGCACATGAGCAGGGGAAGGGGCAGAGGGAGAGGGAGAAGCAGACTCCTGGCTCCGTGGGAAGCCTGATGCGGGGCTTGATCCCAGGACCCCAAGATCATGACCTGAGCCAAAGTCAGATGCTCAACTGACTGAGCCACCCAGGTGCCCATAGAATACTTTTAAAGCAAAATATTCTAGTCTCAATTTAGCTACATCCCACAAATTTTGATCTGTAGTGTTTTCATTATGACTTAAGTATATTCCAATTTTCATTATAAATTCTTTTTTGACACATGAGCTTTTTGAATGTATGTTTTAATTTTCGAAATGATGGGTTCTCCTATATCTTTTGGTGATTGGTTTCTATCTTATTTGCATTATAGTTAGAAAGGTGTGTTCTCTATAATATTAATGCTGTGGAAATTTATGAAGCTTTCTTTATGGTCTAGCAGGTGATCAATTTTTATAATTGTTCCGTGTCCTTAAAAAGAATGTGAATTCTCCATTTGTTAGATGGAGTGCCCTTTTTAAATCAATTAGACTAGGATTGTCAAATGTGTCCTCAGATTCTCTAAATACTGAATCTTTTTATGCATCTGCTTTGCCAATGACTTGAGAGGCATGTTAAAACCTCTCACTGTGAAGGGGAATGTCAATTTCCCTAATGCTTCTATCAATTGCTCCTTGAGTTCCTGTCACTTTGGGGCTATATAAGTAGACA
The DNA here is from genome assembly GCF_004348235.1 of Phoca vitulina. NCBI lineage: Eukaryota > Metazoa > Chordata > Mammalia > Carnivora > Phocidae > Phoca > Phoca vitulina. Next base: position 47,377,368 of record NW_022589713.1, read on the forward strand.
CGAGTTTAGAATTTATATCTTCTGATGAAGTGGACATGATCATATAATGATGCTTTTTTTTCCCCTAGTAATGCTTTTCTGATTTTAATGTCCATTTTTTTCAGACATTAATACAGCTATACAATCTATCTTTTGCCTTTTAAAATATATGTGTTTTTTTACTTTTAAACTTTTTATATCCTCATGTTTTAGACTGTTATAAGTAGTCATTTAAACAATCCAGTGTGTAAAGCTCTTTTATCTAGGGCTTAGTTAATTTACATTAATTTTGATTACTGATAAATTCGGATTCTCTTCTAGCATTTTATTTTGTATTTTCTATTTGTCTCCAATTTTCTATGCTTTTTCTTCTACTTCTGTGCCCTCTCCCCTTTCTTCTTTTTAGGTTATATGGCTAAAGCTATTTTTTTAATCTTCTAGTGGTTAGTCTAAAAATTTTATGAGGTATATTTAACTTAACAAAATCTAAAGTGAAAGAATATCTTTAATTTCCTTCTAGTTAATATGAAAATCTTTGAATGCCCATTTCTTACTTAAATACCCAGTATTTCAGTTAGTAAAACGTTTTATTAACAACTTTTTGCTAACATCGTTATGTTTTTATGTAGCCAATGTTCACTTGGTTCTTTCTTCATGCTTCATTCCTTGCTCCTCAGTCCTTCCTCTGAGGTCACATTTTCTTCTCTGAACTACATCATTTTGAAATTTCTTGAGTGGATCTTTCTTCACTGCTCTGTAGACACAGTGTTGGTCTGAATATATATTTTTGAAAGTTTTGCTTTTGCTCCATTTACAGTTCTATCTTAAGAGTTACTTTTCTTTTGGATTACTGAAGATACTGTTCTACTGTTACTTGGTTCTATTGTCACTTACAAGAAAGAGTTGTCTGTCTAGTTTTCATTCCTCTGCAGGTAATCTGTCTTTCAGTCTGCATTTAACATTTGTAATTCTGCAGTTTTGCTAAGATGGGTCTAGGTATAAATTTCTGAATTTGAGGAATGGTGTCTTTAATAAATTTTGAAACATATTAGCTATTATCTTCTTGAATATTGTCTCTCTCCCATTCTCTCATTATGTACCTTTTAAGTGTCAATTAGATGCATGTTGGACTTTCCTGCTCATCTTCTGTGTCTCTTTCAAGTCATGAATTCTATTGGTTTGTCTCCCTGGCTCTACAGTAAGAAATTTCTTTGCCTGTGTATTCCATGCCACGAATTCTCTCTTCAGCTATATCTAATATGCTATTAAATCCAACAAGCAAATTTCTTCTTCTTTTTTTAATTTCTAAAAGTTCTGTTTGGTTTTCTTAAAATTTGCCTGTTCAACTTGGATAGTGTCTTACTCTTTTGTTGTGTGTTCTAGTCCATTTTTTATATTTTTAAATAGATATAACTATATAGTTAGATATTTCTTTTTTTAAGATTTTATTTATTTCTTTGACAGAGAGAGAGAGAGCACAAGCAGAGGGAACAGCAGGCAGAAGGAGAGGGAGAAGGAAACTCCCTGCTGAGCAGGGAGCCTGATGTGGGACTCAGTCCCAGGACACTGGGATCATGACCTGAGCCGAAGGCAGATGCTTAATTGACTGAGCCACCCAGGCATCCCTAGTAAGATATTTCTTTATTTGATAATTCCAACATATATAATCTCTGAAGTCTGATCATAAAAAAGGTGGTTTTGGCTAACTCTTACACATGGTAGCTCATTTTCTCATGTATTTGGTGTATTTCAATTTTTAGCTCATGTCTTTTGGAAGTTCATTTGTGGAAACTTCTGAGGTCTGGGTTTAAATTCTCTTCCTCCAGAGGCCATTTGTATTACTTCTGCCAAATGTCTGGTGCATTTATCCAACTGGGCTACTTTAAAGAAATTCAACTAAAATTTTAAATTATTTTACTTTGTCCACAGAAGTAGTATGAATTCAGGCCCTAAACCAAATTAAGAGTTTCTTCCCTCCTTTGTTTTCTCTTTTTCTTCCTTCCTGCTCTTATTCCATTTCTTTCTTTTCTTCCCCACTTGAGCTAAGGCCAATATAGCATTTTTCTTTACTAAATTCCTCTGCAGGGCATTCTTTTTTCCTAGTGCTACTAAGGGTGCCTTTTGGGGTATCAGCATTTTCCCAAAGGGCCTCTCATCGAACCTATTACTCTGCCTGCTCGCCAGGTCTTGTTCCCTATTGACCATATAAGGAGCTTATTCTTCCCCAATCTGAGGCCCCAGGGATGTGCAGAATAAACAATAGCCTTCACCTGCTTATGTCTCTGGATTCATGCTTTATTGTCATTTCTAGACTCTAAGGAATTGCCTTATGTTGCTGCCAGCTCAGGCACGCATTAACTGGAACTTTCTTTTTAATTCTTTTTCCCAGCAATTTTAGGTGTGCTAAAGTAGAAAAAAATTTCTCTAAACATCCAGCCCTCCACATAGCTGGAAAGAGAGTCCTCTATGCTTTTAAAAAGACCTTTACCTGCTCTAGATATGAGACATCTAGATACTAGGGTATCTGTCAAAGAAGGCATTAAAATATTTGCTTCCTTTTCTGGGTGACAAATCAAAATGTGAGATATAAAATCAGTGTATGTTAAAGGCAAGGATAAATTTTCCAAATCCGAGCTTGCTTTTTTCCTTTCTGGGCAAAATTTCTTTGCTTCAGTGAAAAGTAAGGTATCATTGGGCTTTGTAATATCCTCCAGTGGATGTGATTAACCCCGTTCTTTTTGAAGAATATTTCTAGGTATTTGTCTTACTTATGTTCTCTTCCCTCTGCTTCTCTTCCAGGAAATTTATAATCACATAGAAGTCACACTGAAATGCAATTATTGAAGGCAGCCAATAATGTCATTATTTGGCATTTTGAGCTGAAATAGGCAGCCTAGATTTTACTTCTCCCTTTGCTCATCACATTGCTTCAAGTGGAGTTTCTGGCCAAAGGTGAAGAGAGCAACTCTCCCCTCTGATGCATCCACAAATAGTGTTGAAAACAACAACCAGAAACAGTCAGACCTGCCCAACATCTTTCATGAGAGAGAAAACAGAGACTGCATGCTTGGTAAAAAAGAAAGGAGTATGAACTATAACCTCTTCCAAGGTGCCTTTGGAAATCCTCCTCAAGGATTTTGACATGACACTTGGCTGGCATAAACAACACCTGTATGCACTGTGTAATTTTTAGAACATAAATGAAACGTGTCATGCAGAACAGCTTGTGACCGGAAGCCAAGTGCTGCTTCTGAAAAGCCAGCACCCTCCATGCCATGACTGTGGGGAGACCAGTGGGAGCCTGGACACACAAGCAGGGTGTTTTCTCTGCGTTGTTTCCCAAACTGCATGGACAGGGGATTAAATCCAATCACAAGAACATGTTTTGAAGCAAACTGCTGCATAATTAATCCCTCCAGCTTCCAAGGGTGCATTGTAAAGAAAGCTATTGCTGATCAAAGGAATAGCTAATAGATCCCCAAAGCTTTACAGAGGTTTATTGCTTGCTAAGTTCTTTCAACAGATTTCTTTGAATGAGGCTCTAAAAATGCCTCTTAACATAAAAGAAATGGCAAACATTCAACTTTGTGTCTTTGAGTGTATTACATCTTGCCTCAGTTTCCTTATCCACACAGTATGTGTTTGTGTGTGTATGTATGGGTGTTGTGTGTATTGGAGGGGAGGGAGTTGGACTAGATGACTTCTCATCCTGCTTCTTGAACTTTAATAAGATTAATATTCAAATTATCATTCTGCAGCTCTGGAAAGGCCTGAGGTTCTGCATTTCTATCAGCCTCTCTAGTGATGTCCAGGCTGCTGGTCCATGGGCCACACTTGAGAGTGGAGAGGCTCTAGGTTGCACCTTTGACACTTGATGACCTCATGATGAGTTTATTACAAGCAAACATGCTTCACTTTGATGATTCTCAAATATAACTCCTTCACATAAAAACTTATCGAAGACCACTTTCTGAGTAAAGAAATCTCAAGGGCAAACAGAGACCTTAACTACTTAGGAAGAGGTGAGCAAGAGCACCAATACCGCTGGCTGGGATGCCTGAGGCAGAGAGGTAAGCAGTGGGCACATGCCGGGAATGATTTTGAAGAGTAGAAAGTAAGATTTACTGACAGATTGGCTACAAGATGTGAGAAGAAGGGGGGAGTCAAGTCTGATGCCAAAAGTTCTGACCTGGAGTAAGACTGACTAGCAGAACGGAGTTCCTATTTACTGAGCAGGGACAAACGGGGAAGCGCCGGTTGGGGTGGGTGGGTAGGTGAGTGAATCAAGAGTCCAGTTTGGGTGTGTTAACGTCACGATGCCTGCTCCGCATTCAGATGGCCGTGTCCAGTGGGCGATAGGCATCTGGAGGCAGCAGAGGGGCCTGAAGTTTCAGATTCATCAATGTATGTATAGTATTTACATTCATTATTTCATTTAATGATCACAGCACCTTATGGATTCAGTACTATCATTATCTTCATTTCAGAGATGAGGAGATTGACGCAGAGAGACCAGGTCATTGTTTTGAGGCCATATGACCACTGAGTGAAGTCCAGTGGTCAGCCTCCAGAGCAAGGAGGGGCTGAGGACCAAATATGTCCATGCAGTTAGTGATGAGCAATTTGGTGAGACGTGTCAGGGAAGGATGCAGGCAGAAGTCAGACTCAGAGGACAGAGCAGCTGACCAGACTTGAAGTGTTAACATGAAGATCTGGCTTCATACCTGTGTCTGGTGAGTTCGTGCTCAGATGCTGAAGAATTCTGGCCAAATTCAGTTGCCGTATCTGCGGTGTTAGACAGACTTGGGCTGGGTGGCCCTGTAGGATTACTGCCCCGCTGTGAGGTTCTCCTGGTGGCCGGCACTCTAATTTGTCTCTCTAATGACACTGCTAAGTGCTCAGTGAATGTTTACATTGATCTGAAAGTGCAGTTTTCTCTATGTGATGCCAAAGAATCCTTAGCCTAGCAGTGCACTCTAGCAGATGTGAGTGGGCTTGGCAAGGGGGCCATGGTGAACATTGATGCTTATTTAGGAAGGAGAATCACAGAAGATTCTCATGTGGGAATCACAGAGACACCATCCTAACTAGAGAAGAGACATAAATGAACTCCTAGAGCTAAGGAAATGGAAGAGATACCTCATAAGACAGTTGCTGAGAAGGCAGCTTTGGGGTACTGAATGCAGACCTTCTGCTTCCAGTCTGGAAAGGGCAGAGGCGACTAGCCAAGTGAAAAATCTACCCAAGGCTGCACATCCCCATGCTTCCCATGCAGGGATAACTTCGACCAGGAGAACGTATTCAGCCCAGGTTAACAACGCAAATCAGAACCCGCAACTTGGCTAGGTTATGAGAGACCTGAGGAGAGCCTGGTGACTCATGTACTTTTGCCGGTCATAGTAAATACTTCATAAATACCTTTTGCATAAATGAGTGGAGATTAAGTAGTTGTTGACATCAGAGAGGCTCGGCAAGATTCCTCCATAAGGGGCTGGTTGTTTCTTTAAACTCTGGTTTAAGAGGTTGTTCTTTCTTAACGTTAGCAAGCAACAGTATGTAGTTAGCATTCAATAAAAATTCTAGAAATGATTGTTAACAAGGGCCTAAGCCATGAAAAAATGAAATAACATTTATATAGAATATTTGGCTAGATCATACAGATCAGTTTTTGAGTCTTAGTTATCTGTGCTGGGGAAGAGCCACGTGTGAGGCCGGTACTCACCTGGTGACCTCACCACCCACCTGGTCTGGGGTACTTCAGCTGTAGCAAGGGAGTGGCTTCTTTCCAGAATGGTTTGCTAATCTAATGTAGGTCAGTGGGGGAAATGATGTATTAACAAAAAGGTCCAGAAGTGACTCCTAGACCCCAATGAAGCTAAGTCCACAAGGGATGAGAATTCAGGGAAAGTTGCAGTCAAATCACGGAGATCCACTAGGAATTATGCCCAGTTTCCCTCCAGAATACTGAACACCTGCTCAGACTGAATTCCAGAGCTAGCAGAGAAAGAAGAGAACTGGAAGTCAAGTTTCCCTGGCCACGGCCCAGGATGAGCAGTGCTCTTCACATCCCTGCTGGGGGTATGACTTTCTCCCGCCCCCGCTCGCTCACTCACCACTGTTGCTGCGTTTCCGTGGGTCATACCCACCTCCTGGCCCGTCAGGTTCTTCAGGAACCTCCACGAGATCTGAAGTCTTAGAGAAAAGAGGGAACAACACGGAATGAGCAAAATCCTTTCAGTGGGCCAACTGAGCAGAGAAATTCGACGTCCGTAGAGGAATCAAGGTAGAATTTGCCTGACACCGTCTGAGGAATCCAATCACTGATCTCTGGTCTGTCTGGCTAACTTCAGAGAGGCTGTGTGTTCCCTCGTGGGTGCTGTAGCTCCCTTCCGGTGTGTCTGTAGGTTCGGGGGGCAGGGGGCACATGATAGGCACTCAGTGAGTGTTGAATGAATGTCTAGATGCACAGGTCATAGTCAGGCTTCTTCCCAGGAAGACGCAATAGGGAGAAATCAGAATTCCTGCCCATACCCTGTCATGTCAAATTCTCACTAACACTAGAGCTCTTTTATAGGTGAATTTTAAATACAGACAGTCCCCACGATGGTTCGACTTATGATTTTTTGACCTTACCATACGCATTCAGTAGAAACTGTACACTGAATTTTGAATTTGGATCTTTTCCCGGGCTGGAGTTATGTGGGACGATCCTCTTTGGGGATGCCGAGCAGTGCCCAGGGCTCCGGGTCAGCCACCCGATCATGAGGGCGGACAAACAGCAAACAGTACACTGACAACCCTTCTGCACCCACACAGCCATTGTTTGTCACTTTCAGCACAGTTTCAATCAATTACATGAGAGAATCAACACTTTATTATCAAATAGGCTTTTTGCTAGATGACTGTGCCCAAGTGTAGGTGAATGCAGTTGTTCTGAGCATGTTTAAGTTAGGCCAGGCTAAGCTATGATGTTCGGGAGGTTAGCTGTAGTGAATGCGTTTTGGACATAGGATATTTTCAACTTATGATGAGTTTATCAGGATGTAACCCCATTATAAGTTGAGGAAGATTTGTATTAATTATAGGGAACAATTGAGAGATGCATTACCTAGGTATGAGTTAAATGCTGTTTCCCTTGCTGCAAAATTATTTATGTAATACTTACTCTGCCTTTTCTTTTCTTTTAATATGAGAAGCCATAGCCATTCTTCCGCTTTGGTTACAGAAATAACAACATCACTCTAAATGGCTAATGGTTACTGATCATTTATCATGTGCTGTTTTATGTACAATTGATGTATCCATTTATTTTTCACAGTAATCCTGTGACAGACCTACTTTTCAGATAGGAATGTGGAGCCCAGGGAGGAATCAGTAACCCTTCTTGAGGTCCCACAGCTACTAAGTGCCAGAGCTGGAGTATGAACCCCTAGTGTTGTCTCCAGAGCTCATGCACTTGTGCTGGAGAGGCTCAAATGGGCTGTTGAGAGTCTTCAGGGCCATCACATTGGGAGCGTGAAACAGGCCTGGGTGGGAATATTTACACCATGGAAATTGGCAAATGCTGCAGATCAGGGTCTGGCCCCAGCTGGTGGTTAAACATTTATCAGCAGTCCACTGATTGCCTCTATCAAAGGACCAGATGCCCCGGCTTTCATCTGCGTGGCTCCCACCTCTTTGGAAGAGGAATTTAGGGGGCCTCAGAAGAGGGTCGCATTTTGAAAACAATTTGTTTACAACTTATTTCAGGGGAGCAAGTTTGCCTTCCCAGCCCTCTTAGTCAGCCCTAGAGCACTTTAGCACCACCCTCTAGAGGCTGATTTTTGTTATAATCTGGCTTTAAGCTTTTCCCCAGCCATTCTTACGTTCATGACACATCAGAAAGAAGAAAAAAAAATGTCACAGGATCTCTAAGTCACTTATACCCTGCTCCTTTGAAGCTCACTATTTTTGAATAAAAATTGCTATTATTAGGACCCTGGGATCATGACTTGAGCCGAAGGCAGACACTTAACCGACTGAGCCACCCAGGTGCCCCTGTGGGAGAGTTTTTAACTACAAATTAAATTCTTTAACAAATATAGGGCTATCCAAGTTATCTGTTTCTTCTTGAGTGATTTTTGATAGTTGGTGATTTTTGGGTAATTTGTCTGTTTTATCTAAAATGTAGAATTTATATTTTTTGGGGAAAAGATGGCGGAGGAGTAGGGAACTCTATTCCAACTGGTCCTCGGAATTGAGCTGGGTATCTACCAGACCACTCTGAACACCCACAAAATCAGCCTGAGATGTAAGAAGACAGATCTGGATCTCTACAAACATAATCTCACAGGCGGTTGGTTTTGAGGTATGAAGCAGGGAGCTGTGATTCCGTGGGCAGATATTGGAGGATAAACGGCAGTGGGAGGGAGCCTAGCCGTGGGGATCCAACACTGCCAGTGAGCGATAGCCTCCAGTGCTGGGGACCAGGCACAGACTCGCAGACCGGTAGCGGCGGGGAAAGGACTTTAGGGCAGTGGGGCTGCATGTGGAAACTGGGGGTGGCTGGTGGTTTTAGAAGCACAAAGGGCAGAGATGAGCCCCGACCTGGAGGCGAGGATTGGGAGCGCAGCTGAGGGGCACACAACCCAGGATGCCGCAGTTTATAGCAGCACAGACAGAAATGGAGATAGTGTGGCCTGGAGAGCTCACTGAAGAACAGACTGTGATCTCTCTGCTCTGAGGCAGAGGGTTGGAAACGGTCTCTTCTGCTCTGACTCTCAGAAGAGATGTGGAAAGCCGCCAGAGAACAAAAGCCCCCCAAAACTGGTTTCCACTGAGCCCATCCCCCACCACAGGGGGCAGGGCAACTCTGCCCAAACAGGGTTGCCTGAGTAACAGCACAGCAGGCCCCTACCCCAGAAGACAGCCTGGGAAAACAAGAGGCCAGCAACCCTAAGGTCCCTAGAAAATGGGTGCATCTTGCTTGGGTTGTGGTCAATAATTTGGACTCCATACATTCCCTCAACCACCCCTCAACAGAATGACTAGGAGTCGTCATTCTTATTTCCAAAATAGGAAAGACTCAGAGATTATGACTTATGTCACAGATTTACAAATGGATTCAGATATAACCAAGATGTCAGAGATGGAATTCAGGCTAGCAATTGTGAAGACAATAGCTAGAATGGAGAAATCGATAAATGGCAACATAGAATCTCTAAAGGCAGAAATGAAAGCTGAATTGGCAGAAATTAAAAATGCTATCAGTGAGATCCAATCTAATCTAGATAATCTAACAGCTAGGGTAAACGAGGCAGAAGAACAAATTAGTGACCTAGAAGACCAATTAATAGATAAAAAGGGAAAAGAGGAGGCCAGGGAAAAACAACTCAGAATCCATGAAAATAGAATCAGAGAAATAAGTAACACCATGAAACGTTCAATGTCAGAAGTATTGGAATCCCTGAGGGGGTGGAGAGAGAGAGAGGACTAGAAGATATATTTGAGCAAATCGTAGCTGAGAACTTCCCTAATCTGGGGAATGAAACAAACATTCGTGTCCTAGAGGCAGAGAGGACTCCTCCCAAGATCAAGGAAAACAGGCCAACACCCCGGCATGTAATAGTAAAACTCACAGTAAAACTCTTAGAACCAAGGAAATCATCTTAAGGGCAGTTGGGGGAAGAGATTCCTTACATACAGAGGGAGGAACATCAGAATAACGTTAGACCTATCCATAGAGACCTGGCAAGCCAGAAAGGCCCAGCAAGACATATTCAGGGTACTAAACGAGAAGAACATGCAGCCAAGAATAATTTATCCTGCAAGGCTGTCATTTAGAATGGAGAGAGAGATGCAGACCTTCCAAGACTGGCAGAAACTGAAAGAATATGTGACCACTAAGCAGGCCCTGAAAGAAATATTAAGGGGGGTTCTATAAAAGGAGAAAGACCCCAAGAGTGATATACAACAGAAATTTACAGGGACAATCTATAAAAACAAGGTCTTCACAGGCAACATGATGACAATAAATTAATATCTTTCAATAATCACTCTCAACATGAACAGCCTAAATGCTCCCATAAAAAGGCACAAGGTTGCAGATAGGATAAAAAGACAGGACCCATCCATATGCTGTCTACAAGAGACTCATTTTGAACCTAAAGATACATCCAGACTGAAAGTGAAAGGATGGAGATCCATCTTCCATGCCAACATACCTCAAAAGAAAGCTGGGGTAGCAATTCTTATATCAGACAAATTAGATTTTAAACTAAAGATTGTAGTTAGAGACACAGAAGGACACTATACCATTCTTAAAGGGTCTATCTAACAAGAAGATCTAACAACTGTAAATATCTACACCCCTAACATGGGAGCAGCCATCTACATAAGCCAACTGTTAACCAAAATAAAGAATCATATTGATAACAATATGTTAATTGTAGGAGACCTCAGTACTCCACTCTCAGCAATAGACAGATCATCTAAGCAGAAAATTAACAAAGAAACAAGAGCTTTGAATGACACACTGGACCAGATGGACCTCATAGATATACACAGAACATTCCACCCTAAAACAACAGAATACTTATTCTTCTTGAGCGCACATGGAACTTTCTCCAGAATAGACCACATAGTGGGTCACAAATCAGGTCTCAACTGATACCAAAAGACTGAGATTATTCCCTGCATATTCTCAGACCATAATACTTTAAAACTGGAACTCAATCACAAGAAAAAATTTGGCAGAAATTCAAACACTTGGAAGCTAAAGACCACTCTGCTCAAGAATGTTTGGGTCAACCAGGAAATCAAAGAAGAACTTAAACAATTCATGGAAACCAGTGAGAACGAAAACACATCGGTCCAAAACCTATGGGATACTGCAAAGGTGGTCCAAGGGGGAAATACATAGCCATCCAAGCCTCACTCAAAAAAATAGAAAAATCCCGAATTCACCAACTAACTCTACACCTTAAAGATCTAGAGAAAAACAACAAACGATGCCTATGCCATGCATTAGAAGAGAAATAATTAAGATTAGAGCAGGGATCAATGAATTAGAAACCAGAAACACAGTAGATCAGATCAATGAAACTAGAAGCTAGTTCTTAGAAAGAATTAATAAGATAGATAAACCACTGGCCAGACTTATTCAAAAGAAAAGAGAAAGGACCCAAATTAATAAAATTATGAATGAAAGGGGAGAGATCACGACTAACACCAAGGAAATAGAAACAATTATTAGATATTATTATCAACAACTATATGCCAATAAACTGAGTAACCTGGATGAAATGGATGCCTTCTGGGAAACCTATAAACGCCCAAGACTGAAACAGGAAGAAATTGACAACCTGAATAGGCCAATAACCAGTAATGAGATTGAAGCAGTGATCCAAAACCTCCCAAAAAACAAGAGTCCAGGGCCTGATGGATTCTCTGGGGAATTCTACCAAACATTCAAAGAAGAAATAAAACCTATTCTCCTGAAGCTCTTTCAAAAAATAGAAACAGAAGGAAAGCTTCCAGACTCATTCTATGAGGGCAGCATTACCTTAATCCCCAAACCAGGCAAAGACCCCATCAAAAAGGAGAATTTCAGACCGATATCCCTGATGAATATGGATTCCAAAATCCTCAGCAAAATCCTAGCTAATAGGATCCAACAATACATTAAAAGGATCATCCTCCACGACCAAGTGGGCTTTATCCCCAGGATGTAAGGGTGGTTCAACGTTCACAAATCAATTAATATGATAGAACACATTAATAAGAGGAGAGAGAAGAACCATATGGTCCTCTCAATTGATGCAGAAAAAGCATTTGACAAAATACAGCAGCCTTTCCTGATTAAAACTCTTCAGAGTATAGGGATAGAGGGAACATTCCTCAAGTTCATAAAATCCATCTGTGAAAAACCCACAGCAAATATCATCCTCAATGGGGAAAAGCTGAGAACATTTCCCTTAAGATCAGGAAGATGTCAAGGATGCCCACTCTTGCCACTATTGTTCAACATAGTACCAGAAGTCTTAGGAACAGCAATCAGACAACAAAAAGAAATAAAAGTTATTCAAACTGGCAAAGAAGAAGTCAAACTCTTTCTTTTCACAGATGACATGATACTTTATGTGGAAAACCCAAAGACTCCACCCCCAAATTACTAGAACTCATACAGCAATTCAGTAATGTGGCAGGATACAAAATCAATGCACAGAGATCAGTTGCTTTCTTATACACTAACAATGCAACTGTAGAAAGAGAAATTAGAGAAACGATTCCATTTACTATAGCACCAAAAACCATAAGATATCTCAGAATAAACCTAACCAAAGAGGTAAAGGATCTATACTCTAGGAACTACAAAACACTCATGAAAGAAATTGAAGAAGACACAAAAAGATGGAAAAACATTCCATGCTCATGGATCAGAAGAATAAACATTGTTAAAATGTCTATGCTACCCAGAGCAATCTATACTTTCAATGCCATACTGATCAAAATTCCAATGACATTTTTCAAAGTGCTGGAACAAACAATCCTAAAATTTGTATGGAATTAGAAAAGACCCCAAATCGCCAAGGAGATGTTGAAAAAGAAAAACAAAGCTGGGGGCATCATATTGCCCAATTTCAAGCTATATTACAAAGCAGTGATCACCAAGACAGCATGGTACTGGCACAAAAACAGACATATAGACCAATGGAACAGAATAGAGAACCCAGATATGGACCCTCAACTCTATGGTCAAATAATCCTCGACAAAGCAGGAAAAAATATGCAATGGAAAAGACAGTTTCTTCAATAAATGTTGTTGGGAAAATTAGACAGCCACATGCAGAAGAATGAAACTCGACCATTCTCTAACACCATACACAAAGATAAACTCAAAATGGATGAAAGACCTCAATACAGGAATCCATCAAAATCTTAGAGGAGAACACTGGCAGTAACCTCTTGGACATCAGCCACAGCAACTTCTTTCAAGATAGTTCTCCAAAAGCTAGTGAAACAAAAGCAAAAACGAACTTTTGGGACTTCATCAAGATAAAAAGCTTCTACACAGCAAAGGAAACAGTCAACAAAACAAAGAGGCAACCCACAGAATGGGAGAAGATATTTGCAAATGACACTACAGATAAAGGGCTGGTATCCAAGATCTATAAAGAACTTCTCAAACTCAACACCCAGAAAACAAATAATCAAGTCAAAAAATGGGCAGAAGACATGAACAGACACTTGTCCAAAGAAGACATATAAATGGCTAACAGACACATGAAAAAATGTTCAACATCATAGCCATCAGGGAAATTCAAATCAAAACCACATTGAGATACCACCTTACACCAGTTAGAATGGCAAAAATTGACAAGGCAAGAAACAACAAATGTTGGAGAGGTTGTGGACAAAGGGGAACCCTCTTACACTGTTGGTATGCAAGTGGAATGCAAGCTGGTACAGGCACTTTGGAAAACAGTGTGGAGGTGCCTCAAAAAATTAAAAATAGAGCTACCCTATGATCCAGCAATTACACTACTGGGTATTTACCCCAAAGACACAGATGTAGTGAAAAGAAGGGCCATATGCACCCCAATGTTCATAGCAGCAATGTCCACAATAGCTAAACTGTGGAAAGAGCCGAGATGCCCTTCAACAGATGAACGGATAAAGAAGATGTGGTCCATATATACAATGGAATATTACTCAGCCATCAGAAGGGATGAATACCCAAGTTTTACACCAACACTGGAGGAGTTTATGCTAAGTGAAATAAGTCAAGCAGAGAAAGTCAATTATCATATGGTTTCACTTATTTGTGGAACATAAGGAATAGCATGGAGGACATTAGGAGAAGGAAGGGAAGAATGAAGGGGGTGAATCGGAGGGGGAGATGAACCATGAGAGACTATGGACTCTGAGAAACAATCTGAGCGTTTTATAGGGGAGGGGGCTGGGGGGATGGATTAGCCCAGTGATGGGTATTAAGGAGGGCACATATTGCATGGAGCACTCGGTGTTATATGAAAACAATGAATCGTAGATCACTACATCAAAAACTAATGATGTATTGTATGGTGACTAACATAACATAATAAAGTAAAATTAAAAAAATAAAATAAAATGTAGAATTTATGGGCAAAAAAAGGTTGCTATTATTATGTTAATTTAATCTTAGGAAACTGAAGATTATTCACAAACTAGCCAGCCGACTTCCAGAAAGTTTTTGAATTTGGTTTCTGCTGGCCTTCCCAAAGCCATCCAGCCTTTTATATTCCAGAATATTTGAAAACACATTAAAGAAACATAACGATTTAGAAACAGCCAGGCGGTGACTTCCCCACAATGTAAAGGCCAATGCCCTGACAGCCCTGGAAGAAAATAAATGCGTGGGACAGAGTTTGCTATGTGGGAATATGTTAACTTTAGGACATAACAAAACTGCAAGAATGGCAAGTGGCTGAAGTTCATTACCATTTGACCCTGCAGGAAGGAAGCAAAATCATTTTAAAGTACCAATCAATTGTTTCTGTTTTCTTCATTGAAGCAAGTGGGACTCTGGGGAAAGAGTGAAGTGACAGATATTTAAGTACAATTTGATTTGTCTTTGTCTCCCTGCAGCCCTGAGAACAATGCCTTCACAGAGCACAATTCCGAGAATATTTACTGATAGAACCAGTGTCAGGAAGTTTAAATGGACTGTGATGAATGGATACCTTATTGACATTCAGAAAACCATGTCTTCTGCCCTGAGAACCAGTCTGTAGGGGCCAGACATGGCTGGAAACAAAACCATTTCAGACAGAAAAGCAAACTGGACATCCTTAAATTGTCTCTCTGATGTTCTTGCTACTTCTACCAGGAGAACAAACTCTGGAGGCTAACATGGTCATTGTCTGCTGTGGAGGGTCTGAGAACATTGTGAGTTTGACACAGCTCAGGATGCAGGGGCAGCCATCTGCTGCTGGGGTGGGAACATCAGGGCCATCCCTGGGGAGCCCCCATCTCTGCTCTTGCCTCCCTAGGTTGGCTTTCCATTTGCCTTTCCACGAATGCCGGCCTTAGACGAGCATGAGAGATGCAGGCACTGGAAGCGGATTGAGGAAATACCGGCTCTCCCCAGAGACAAGAGAAAGGCCCACTCAGCATGCAGGGCAAGTGGCCAGAGCAGTTCGTGTTCTTCTTTTGGGCAGAAAGTCTTGATTTGTAAGGGGTGATGGCTACAGGCTGACAGCCAGCTCTATGTGGCTCTGGGGGAAGTGACGGCCCTCCTCAGGCTCCTACAAAAGAAAAATGTAACGTGGTATGTGGGGTGAAGGACATGATCTATAGATCAGTGGTTCTCAAACTTTGGTGGGCATCAGAATCACCTGGAGGGCTAATCAAGCACACAGAGGCCCAGGCTTGTTGTAGTAGGACAGGGCCTTGATCTTTCTAATTTTACAAGGCTCTTCCGTGGATCCAGATCCCCACCAAAGTTTGAGAATCACTGGTATAAAACAACAGAAATAAGAAGGGAACCAAGAGTCCTCGTGTTTGAGCAGCTTTGTCTAGTTGGGTAGGAAACTATAGGAGAGAGAGAAAAGTGAAATGCAAAAGGGAAAAATACCAAGTAATCTGCAAATCACTATGATTGATGAATTGGTTGCTATGGGAGCCCAGGGAAGGGGTACCCTACCCAGACCAGGAAGAGAGATGTTGTCTTCATAGAGGTAGAAACAAGATGGGGGCAAGGCCCAGTAACTGGGCAGAACATGGTGGTCCAGAGAGCTACAAAGTATGCATGGGGCTGGGGGCATGAGCATCAAAAGGTCAGGTTGAGTTTGAGGGTTCTGAAGTCAGTCTTTAAGAATCCCCGTTACTTTTTCCTCACTCTTCAAGCATTTCTTGAGCACCCACTAGGTGCCAGGGCCCGGTATAATGAGACGAATAGGGAACACGGCCCTGCTGTACAGTCACTCAGTATCTAGTTTAGGAAAGAGAGGCAAAAGCAGAAAATTACATTGCAATCGTCTCTATCTTATAAGAAAGGAATTTTTTGAAGGCCTGTGGGAGGAGCAACTCATTGTGCTTGGGGGAGTCTGAGAACTCTTCATGGTTTGTGTCAAAACCAAGCTGTTCTTAAAGAACTTCAGCTGGGGGAACAGCATGTCCTAAGGTACGAATAAGTCAAAGAGCCTGGCATATTCAAGGGAAGGTGGGTCTTCAGGGCAGTGACAGGCCTCACATGCCATGCTGGAGTTTACGCATCGTCGTTCGGGCATAAGCAAGTCAATACAGTGTTTCGATTTGGAAAACTGCACAAGGTCTTTCTTTAAAAGATGATAAATCTGGAGGTATTGATAAGAGTAGACTCAAAAGGAAGAGGGGAACACAGCTATTTCTTTGAAATAATCTGGGTGAGATGATGAGATTCAAATCTCCAGCACTGGGGACAGAGACGAAGGGCACTTTTGATATACATTTCTGGGTTCTGAGTTAGAGGACCTGATCACCAGTGGCGCATCATTTGAGCTTGGACATGCCAATTTAGAGATATCTGTAGGACCCGTCTGGAGGTTAGGACTAGAAGTATCTAAGGAGTCATCAGCTTGGACGTGGCGGTAGGACCAGAGGAATGTGAATGAGACAACCATGAAGAACTGGTGGCACAGGAAGGCCAAGGCAAAGCAGAGCCCTGGGAACATCCTTGACTTAAGGAGTGACTGGAGGACACATGAGAGAAGACAGGCTGAGCAGGACAGCAGGGTGGAACCTGGAGTGAGTCCAACCTCTTACAGAGCCCAAGAATGAGCCCCATGAATGGCCTGGGAAATGTCCTCAGAGAACATATTTACCTTTCTAATGGATTACACCCTTGTTTCACTTTGTCATAACTCAAACCCAGCCAAGGGCTAAATGCTTAATGAAAATTAAATATCAGCAACTTCCATTTATTGAGTGCCAGGCTCTGTGCTAGAAACTTTCCTTATATTCTTGTTATCATCCAACCCATGTCGCCAGAACCAACATTATCATTGGGACTGCCAACTTGATGTATGGCCTCCCTAGGGAGATCATCAGGATCAGGTACCTTAAAATGTCACAACTTATACCTGCACTGCTTTGAGGGCAATGTCTACTGAAACATTTTCCTTCTTTACTCTGAAATCCTGCTGTGTTCCTATGCCATAGCTATTATAATACACTTAACATGTATGTTATGTTCCAATTCTTAATACAAATAGCACAAGACAGATAAAAGTGTATTTCTTAAAAAGTGCCAAATAATGCTGTCATCATCTGCTTTGTGCTCTACTGCTTTGGTCTTCTGAAATAAGTTGTGAATTCTGAGAGTAAGGAGTCATGTCCTCCCCTTCCTCTGTGTCCTCTACAGTACTGGTGAACTCAAGGCACTTAATTCATGTTTGCTGAGTAAAAGAGAGAACTAATTGACATCAATTTTAGGGTCAGCAAGGAAAAAGAGTACAATATGTTTTGGTTCTTCCTTCTTAGAAGTTAGTGGGATGCACGAAGAACAGGGCTTTCAGTGAGTTTAAAGGTGGCATCTAGGGGCGTCTGGGTGGCTCAGTTGGTTAAGCATCTGTCTGCCTTCAGCTCAGGTCATGATCTTAGGGTCCTGGGATCAAGCCCCACGTCGGGCTCTCTGCTCAGCAGGGAGTCTGCTTCTCCCTCCCCCCCGCTCATGCTCTCTCTCTCTCAAATAAATAAATAAAATCTAAAAAAAAAAAAAAAAAGGTGGCATCTAGGATGACCATGTGGCATCAATCTGAAGACCTTCAAACCTACCTACTCACCCACATGACCTACACATCCACCCACATAA
The DNA here is from genome assembly GCF_004348235.1 of Phoca vitulina. Lineage (NCBI taxonomy): Eukaryota > Metazoa > Chordata > Mammalia > Carnivora > Phocidae > Phoca > Phoca vitulina. Next base: position 47,395,159 of record NW_022589713.1, read on the forward strand.
CATCTCAGTTATCCTGTGGATTGACCTGCACCCATTGAAGGAGCTGCTTCTACTCAGCCCCTGACAACCCCTCTGACCGGTACGCATCCCCCTTCTCCATTCACCCTAATCACTTGATGTTGACAGGACCCAGCTGGGCAGACCACCTGGTGGCTCATCTGTGCCTTGCCCTGAAATCCTTATTTTAATAGGGGCTGCAACAATGGAACCAGTAACTGGGTGCAAGCCATCCTAATTGGCAACATCAACTGGAAGGTCCTTGTCTCTGCAGGAGAGATGTTGGCCTTCAGCATGAGTGGCAGAGTTGTGTGGCATTGTGGGGTATTTATAGAAATTCTGGTTGGGACAGCCAGAGATAGGATGATGAGAGCATGTCACAGAGATGCACGGGGCAGTCATTTTAGACCAAATATAATGTGGGAGAGGTGTCTGGGAGGCTGAGTGTCCCATGGAGACAGGTCCAGTGCTCTGGGGAGGGCAGCTTTTGTGTGAAACCAATTGGGAGTACCTTGTCTTAGCGAGAAAAGACTGAGAAAATGTAAGAAAGAGCTGTATTCTTGAACTGGGATGTAGCCGGAAGGAGATTTGGAAAACTGGCCACAGCTGGGACTTCCCTGCCTCTGCCACTGTTTGGGTGAAACCTTTCTATGTTGACTGCCATGCAATCAAATATTGGTGGGAGGGCAGGGAGGGGGAGTACATGGAGAGTCGAGGATCATGAGGCCAAGAGCATGGTCTTTGAGGATGAAAGTAAAATGATCCCTGGGTGTTGGCAACAAACAGGAAGTTAACCTTTAGTGGCCCAAGGCACCTGGGCTTTCCCTTCAGAGGCTGCCTGACTCCCAAAGACCTGGCCTCACGATGCATTTATGGGGAGCCCCTGAGGCTTGCCCTTCCCAGAGCACTGCAGGTGGACTGAGGGAGGAGGAGTATAATTACAGAGGTTCTATGAGGCGAATCAGAGCCACTGCCGGAGCTGCCCTTCTTGGTCCTCTGGGCCAGGGAAGTGCCGAAGCGGAGGGTCTCATAGACAGGGTCCACCTTATTGCCACAGGCTGCAACAGAAGAGAAAGGTCATCTGAGTGACAGGTTTCCTCCACTCACCATCAGGAAGGCAGCCAAGAATTTATCAGACCTCCTGGGTCAGCGGCACTTGAGAAGAAGGTTCTGTGCCACAGACTCACTAACCCCTGGGAAAACGGAGCTGTGCGTGGTCAAGCTTTCCCGGCAGGTGGGCCCCCCACAATATGTGCCCTTTGGCCAGGTCTTTCCCGTGCACCCACCACTTACATCCAGAGCTCTCTGCTCCCAGACGCTTCCTGATTTATTGGTTTTCCTCTTTTGTTATCCATCCTCAGGACTCCAATGTCAAGGTTCTGCCCGATACCAGCTTTATTTCCCCTAGTGTGAAGTTCTGCTCACCAAGGGACAAAGCCTTGAGCGAGACTAAAAGTTTGCAGTAAGAGGCAAGTCTTTTTGAAAGAATTTGACATTACCAGGCCTCATGAATTTCTGTTTAAAAGCTTTCTAGTTTAAAGCTTGCCCCCTCCAAAGGCAAAAAGAGATGGAGATTCTCAGGGAGAGAGAGAAAAATAGAAGTAAACTGAAAGATATTGTTAAAGAAAATTTCAAGCCAGAAAGATCTATAAATATAAGACATTTTTTTTGTCCTCATTAAAGAAAAACTGATATTCACAGAGTTCGTTCCAAGCATTGGTCTATAATTTACATTTATTTTTTTGCAGCAATTATGAAAAGCAGCTTTTGCTGTTCTTCATTTATAGGGTCTGACAGTTTGAGTAACTTGTCCAGACACACAGTTAGTGGGTCAGTGGGGGAGCTGGGGTCTGAGCCGGGTTTGTGGGATGCTAGGCTCCATGCTCTTCCCACTCTGCCATGATGCTGAGGGATGGTATAGCATATCAGCAGCCTTTGGGACATGAGTGTTTTTCAAGCTTCATCGGGGAGGGGAGAATTTGCTCCTCCTTATGTTTCCTCTCCAGCAAAGCAAACAATCATAATACCATCAGCCACCAGACAGACGCACAAACATAGCCTGCTAGATCTGCGGTCCTGAGACAGCAACAGCTGTTAATGCTGACATTGCTGCTCAAAACCCAGCTCAACCCATCAGCGTCCCAACTCACCGATGGGCATAACTTCTTTAATGCATCCAAACTGTTCATGGATGAGCAAGGGGGAACTGTAGTAACGCCGAAACCCTTTTGGCTGGAGAGAGAATGAGAAAGAGAAAGGCTTAATGTCACTGAGGAGATGGAGAAAACCACACAAGAGCTCTGAAAATCATACCAGCTGGTTTCTCCAGGGGGCACCGCTCTGTTGCCCTTGAAGATGCTGGCTTATCCTAGAATTTATCCCTGGGGGGGGGGGGGGGGATGGGAGGTACAGGTGGCAATAAGCAAGCTATGCTCCTCCCAGAAAGCAAGCCCCAGCCCTGCCCTTCCCTTTCCTGCCTCTCTTCCGTGTGCAGACCATAGCAGCCTCCCTTGTGTTCAGGCTCCTCATTATCTCCCAGGATACAAATGGACTGGCACGCATTATTTCACTGCGGTTTACTATTGAGGTTTATTAAACTCATAAAAGGCCTGGGCAAGGGGAAGCAGACCTCAGAGAGAGGCCAAAAGGACCTTGGATATATGATAAGCTCCCCACAGAGTCATTTGCCTTGTGTTCTAGACTCTCTGCTATGTTTTTCTGATCTCTCACTCATGGTCTTTGCCTTGGCTTGTGGAAATCATTGGAGGAGGAGGAGGGGGAACAGGTGCGGCAGGGGTTTTAGAGAAGAGGACACTGCCAATCAGAGTAAGGAGATGAACTCTCTAAGAACCTTGAGTTACTATATGCCAATGTTGGAAGGGAACTTTGTGGCCCGGCCCCTACTGGAATTTCAGAATCCTCGCCCATGTTCCTGGCAAGTGGTATCTTCATTTTTTTGAACACTGCCACTGCTGGGGGGGGGGGGGTGGTGGTGGTGGTGGGAGGAGCTCCCACTAGCCATGGAGGCAGGTCTTCAGTGACATTAGCTCTTTGTTAAGACTTGGTATCTACTGATCCTAGGTCTTTTCCCTGGAGCCACAGGACAGGAGAGAATTCCTCTTTTGTATGACAGGTCTTAAATTTTTTTGAAGACAGCTGTCACAGCCTAAGTATCTCTAGGGTAGACATTCTTGGTCCCTTTGATAGTTCTCTGGTCATCCTAGTATCGATACCCTCAAAAGTGCTCTGGGTTGCTTTTTATCCACATGTGGCACCAGTACTGAAGCCCACGCTCCCAAGATGCTAAGACCAGAACTAGAATGGGCCAGGGCCATCTGACCTTCCTTGGCTTGGCCACCATGATCTCTTAAAGTGGTGCGTTGATTTTTATTATTCTCTCCATTTTTAGGGGTGTGGTTAATATCTCTCCCCTTCTTGACATCCAGTGAGCCGTCAGCCAATTTAGCACTGAGGTGACCAGCCACCCTTGTTTTTATGGGCTGGGAAGGTTCCTGGGATGCCACACTTTCCTCTTTAAAACATGAACAGTCCCAGGATATGGGACTTGCAGTGCTAAAATTGAAAAAGTTCCAACCTGGGACAAGTTGGTCACCATGTTAAGGACATGGAGTCCTTTTCACATGGGGAGCATTTGTCTCTCAGGTTGATAAAGCTCCTCTTCTGCTTGATCACTATGCCAACAAGGAAACCTTGTTGGTAGGCCAGGGATTTGGGGGCTGCTTTCCTAGTGTCTGGCTATCAGGGTGCCACGGGGAAGGAGTTTGGATGGGCAGGGGGTTCTGGGCTCACTCCTGGCACCAGCCCTTACCAGCTTGCCCATGCACCGCTGGGGTGCTAGGCCATCCATGCACTTGTGGTGGATGCTCATCTTACAGGCCTTGCAGCGCAGCCCATGCTTAGCGTTTGCTCCTGTCAGACATGTGTGAGCTTTGGTTAGGATACAACCTGCCTTTACCTGGTGACTAGCATGAAGTCCCTAAAAGAGTGGTTACTCCCTAAACCCGGGTCATTCTTCTTCTCTGTGACTTTAGCATGATGTTTTCGAAACAGACAAGATCTTATGGTAGATTCTTTGACCTTCTCCTACATCTGGTACCACTTAAGGTATCAGCTCTGGTTTCTTCCTACTCCTTTCCTCTTCATTACTCCAGAAAATCTCAGCCTCCTCCATGTCACCGTTCAACTCAATTCAAGCTAGCAAATGCCACTTTCTTTGCCCGTTTCTGCTCTTCTGTATGTCTTGCCAAGGAGTGCAAGTGCTGAAATTTTGCCCATTTTTTATCTGAGTTTCTGTCACAGAGTCTGAGCTATTGGGACTCTTGGGAAAATGGCCAATAAAGGGGGAATGGCATGGTCTGTGTGAGAGAGGGCTGAGGATACTTAAAGTGGGGACAGAGGGCTGGATCAGACAGCAGCTCCTGCCTGGTGGAAGAGGAAGAGGAGGTGGGTGGCCATGAGAGCACTGCTGCAGAGAGTCACCCAGCCTCCTGGGACAGGGTGCCTTGATGGGGTAGGAAGAAAGGAGGCAGAGGAGGAGAGGCTCCTTGGTGACCCTGTGCTGCTTCAGTGAGGCTCAGGGCAGCAGTGCTGGGGGGCAGACAAGAGGGTGGGCCCGGGGGGCCTCAGGGACATGGGAGGGATGCTGGCCACCTGCATTCATGTTCTACACAGCAGCTGGAGGGAGGCGAGGCAAGGATGTCAGAGTGGGACATTTTCTGTCTCCACTTGGTCCAAGACAAGAGGTGCGAGACAGAGTGAGTGAGCTGATAGGCTCCTCACAGGCCTCCAAAAATGGGCTGCCAAAATGGGAGTTTATAGCTCTTAGATGGCTAAGCACATCAAGCACATTAGAAAAGTGAAGAAGGTGGGGGCTGGGGAGGGTTTCTTTGTGGAGCTGTTGAGGTCCTACTCCTTTCATCCTGCTCCTCCCACACAGTGACAGGGGTTGGACCTTCTCTACTCAGTCCTACTTAGAGAGGATTCAAGGGGGTTATTTTAAAAGCTTGGCTTATGTCCCCTGGAGTCTGTGGGACACACGGCTGTGGCTATACCCACATAAAGAATGCTGACAAAGAAGACCACTGGACAGGCAATGGGACTCCCTACATCTCATAGGCATTGATATGTACATATACCCAGAGACATGAGGCCACAGGTATCCTGCTGCATATGCAGCAGACTACAGAAGCAAAATGAGGACACCCCAAGATCGTATGTGAAAACCACCCTCTTCTCCGCCATCCAAACCACCATTGGCCCTTGTCCAGACTCATTCCTAGTTGAACTAGTTTCTCTGTTTTTGTGTTCCTCCAGTGCGTGCGCAGTAACCAGAACAATCATTTAAACAAGACTTGAATCACCTCCCTTTCTTGTGTAAACAGCTTTCAGTAGGTTCTCCCTGCCTTTCTGGTGTTATACAAAATGCGCAGCATGGTGGGGAGGCTTTGTATGATTTGGTGGAGCCCATATCTGCCTCTATCTCAAGCTAACCCCCTTGTTCGCTATACTCTAGCCACATGGCCTTCTGCAAGTTCCCTGAAGGCACGAGCTCTTTAATTCTTCAGGGTCTTTCACACACACTGCCCTAAATGCCCGGAATGTTGTCTCTATCACTCCTCACCTGGCTAGCCAATCCTCATCCTTTGGGTCTCTTGTCATTCCTCCCATGAAGCTTTCTTGGCCACATTCCCCCTTTCCTTGTCTAAATTATCTTTATTCTTCTTCTTCTTCTTTTTTACAGCACTCTGTTGTTGTTTTTCACAGCATTTATCGCAATTACTCATTCAAGAGTTTGTTTTTGTATGCCTTTCCTCCTGGACTGTGAACCCAATGAGGCTAAGGGCTGTGTTTGTTCATCGGCCACTGGGTACCCAGCTCTGAGTATGATGTCCAATAAATATGTGTTAAATACGTTAATCAACAAATTCTCTCACAGTCATACATGTACTGAAGCAAGGGTGACCGACTGAGATAATTAAGTGGAGTTGATTCATTGATGGTGTAGAAGCAGCATTCAAGAGGTCAGAGAGGACTTGAAGATCATCTATAGGGATGATTTTATTCCACAGATGAGAAGCCTGAGGGTCCAGGTCAGAAGAGGTCCTGCCTAGTATCACTTTTCTTCTGCTTGACCCTAAAACTTCCTCCATTTATTGGGGATAAGGTACATGAAGATATGAATGGGGATAATTAGACATTAAAATAAAGGAGAGTACAAGATATTCAGCTGGGAAAAGCCACAGGCAAACTCTTGTCTGGACAAAGATCCACAATACCTTCAGGAGGTATTACCTGCAAACTCCCTTTGAGAAGGTATCATTTAACACAAAGTGTGTCTGCTCTTACAACCACAAAAAGGCAAAGTGACATATAAACAAACCATAAATTACTGGGTATGTGTGCTTGTTCATAAATACTAGTTGGAAAGGCTCTTTTCCTTTTTTGAGAGTGGTTACTGCAATGCCTTCCAAACACTGGACTTTGAAAGCAATCATTTATTTTTTTGTTTTCAAATTAGAGAATGCTATTTGTGCCCTATGAGAGAATAAGTAAAAGCTTCAAAGAAGAGTTATTTCATTGTGTACTGGACTCTGAAATAGCACTATTATATATTAAGGTATATTCTCCTTCAGGCCCGAACACTAATTTCAGTTTTCCTTGTCTGTTCTAATACACTCCACTATTTGAATGAATCAGATCACCAACAATAATTTGGTTTTAGGTGTTCCAATTTCTATTGTGGAATAGCAGGAGTGACTGAAGAGGAAAGCTTGTATTCTGTGGCTCATAGAATAGTTCAAAGGGATAAATCACATCACTCACTGGTGTTAGCTTACTGTAGCAGGATATGGGAAAGCTATTGTCTGACCCATTACTAGTGACCTCCATCACAAAGGCATCACTGAATGTGACCCTTAGGCTTCAGTAAGAGTGGGAAAAACATGGTTTTAAATTAGAATCTGTCTCATGCTGGCCCTTTAAACTTAAGAAAGCTACTATCATTCCTGGAGCCTCAGCTGTCTCCTCATTAAATGGCAATACTTCTAAGTCCTCCCAGAGTTGCTAACAGTAGTAGTGTTGAAATATATGCAAAGGGGATTGCATGGATTTAAATACTCATAAACATAAAGATGTCACTGGACTTTGAATAAACATGGTGGATTGGCCACATGAGAGTCCCATTTACTCATACCAAAGCCCACTAAAATGTCAGGCCAATAATAAAAAGTGGTATAAACCCCAAATAACAAGGTTACTGGGAAGAGTGGCAAGTGTAGAAGAGAGTTCAACATGTATTCAGAAGATAGAAAGCAACTGGAGGAATGGCAAGGAATTTAGCAGAAAAGGGGGGAGATTGGATTTCCCAATAACAACTTGGAAATGGGAAGATCAGGGACCCTCAAAAACTGCGGAATTTTAAAATTCTGAGAGAAAAGACTTTCCAACCTTGAATTGTATACCCAGGCAAATAACCAACGATTATGTAGGCAGAATAAACACATATTCAGGGATTCAAAATATTTGCTTTCCATACACCCTTTCTCAGAACATTAATGAAAAATGTGCCTTAGAAAGATCAGGGAATAAATTGAGGAAGAAGAAATTGTTGGATCCAGCGCACAACGGAGGAATTGACACAGAGGAAAGGTAAATGATATGCCCCTGGGACAGCTCTGCAGTAGCCCTAGACAGGTGCTACAAGATGAAGTAAGGCCATACCCCTGGGGGAAAAATGGAACTTAGAAGTTTATTGATGCTTTTCAGGTTTTGATGCTGTAACAGATATGGCATCTGACAGATACATGAAAGCATTTGAAAAAAAAAATAATTATAGGTGCATAAAAGGTCAAGGGAATTAAAAAGGTGATTTCTAATTGAGGAAATATAAAACTTGTGTAAGGAAAGAAATGTAATCCTAGCACAATATTTGAATCAGAAATTAGCAATAGTCACAATAGTGTATACACTATCAAGTTCACACAAAATTGTGACGGAACTAGTTGTGATGATGAGAACAGAGGAACAGCAAAGATTGTGCTGTAACTCTTGTAGGAAGGTGAGAGCAAGGCAGAGGGGAACGAGTGGGGGTGCCAGAGGGGTGACAACCAGAAGCCAATAAATGTTTCACTAATCAATAAATAGTAAGTGCAGCATTTAGACATATTGAAATAAATGCCAGAAGAAACAATTAAAGAGGATGAAAGTAGCTGCCTTTCAGAAGTGTCATGGTTATAGGATGAGAAGTTTTCCACTGAAGTATTCTCAGTACCATCTGTATCATATTTAAACTATTCTCATGTCCTACTGTGGCAAAAAGCAAATAAAAATGAAGCTGCTGGAAGCTGGGTCATATCAGCCCCTTGGATTGATGTGGTCTGTGGTATATGGAGATACAGGGAAAATATGGAGCCAGCTTATCACATAACCATCAGTTCTTCCCTGGAATTTGAACTTCTGGGATAAATCTAAGATAGTTCTATGAGTTATGGTGGAAAATTGTTAAGGATGTTAGTTATGATACTCAAATGGAATTTGGAATGGATCAACACTGACTAACTGTCCGGCACTGGGCTATTTTATGAGCATGGTAGGATTTACCATTATGGATAAGTGAGCTGTCTCTAGAGGAACCAAGTGTTGAAGCTCTTGTGAATAAAGGAGTCTCTATATAGATATTGGCAGAAATATAAAAGGGGTTTTCTCAATGCAAATGGCTACTCAACGACATTGGATGACAGGCTCCTTTTTTTGAAAAATAAAATTGATTACACATATCTACAAAATAGCTGGCCAGAATCGTTTTGATAACATTTGGCCATTGAGGCATTGTTTACTCCTTAGCCAAATTTCATATAGTATCAAAGATAAAACAGGATAAACCAAGGGTTTACAATCAAGACCCCTTAACCAGGAAAATAATATGGAGAATGAGTAAAAATAAATTTGTGTAGAAAAAGAAATGGAATCATAATACAGTACTTAATTCCGCAGAGAACAATCATTGTAATTATTATTAATAATTAGTTTGCTTTCAGAGTCTACAACTATGGAATTACTCCTACAATTTATTTGATTAAAATTAATGTCAGATAATAAAAAAGACTCTTTACTGTGATTTGGGAAAAAACTTAAAAAAATTTAGAACTATATACATAAAAATAGAGTATCTATAAATAGTTCCATAAATATTTCTTGGATTACATAAAATACCTATAAATAATTCAGAGATAAATACAGGTCAAAAAGTTCAAAGACATACCAGCCCCTGTTCTTGTGGGTTCAGGTACTGGGGCCACCTTTGCCCTTCCCCAGTGCAGGGGGCCACACCATGGCTGGGAGAGGAAACTGCACGGATGCTTATATCAAGAGTGTGCAGACACTAGCGAGGACCAGAAGTCCATGTTACAGAAGGTTCTCAAAGCCAGAGAGATGAGAGCAAAAGCAATAAGTGAATTTTTGGTGCCTGGGCAAACCAGAGGCATTTAAGGGCTAGAAACTATGCAAACAGTGGAAAGATGACAGTGTTTTTAAATGAGAGGCTGTAACAAAAAAATCTCTACTGGATAATAAAGACGGGCATTATAATGCAGCTAACATTGTCCATGGGCCCTCTACCCTTAAATGAACACGACACAAGGGATGGGACAGAATTATGGGGGAATCTGTTAAGAAGCCCTCTGTGATGCAACCCCCTGCCCACTTGCCTTGTCTCATTTTCAGTATATTCCACCTTGACCTCCTTTGTTTTCCTAGATCATTTGTGGTTCTTGGCAACGGGGGCTGGATTAGGCTTCTTAAGGGTTGCTCACACAAACTCTTCTGCCTTTCTTGTTCAGTTGCTAAACAGCTTCTCATCTCGAACCCCTTTTAAATATTCTCTGAAGCTGCCTGCACACACACCCTACCCTCTTCCATTATACAGGACCCTCCACTCTCCACAGCTCCCTCACTGTTCCTAGAGTACCTTTCACAGCAGGTCCTCAGCATGGGATGCTGGGTAATTTATTCACCTCTGGAACCTCTGCAGCCAGAAAGGTCCTTGGCTGGGACACTGCAGTCCATCAGGAATGATGAGCCACCCAGGCCTGGGCCAGAGAAGTGTTCAAGCTAAGAGAATGCTGGGGGTCCACCCCACTCATTCTGTGGAAAGAGCTAGATATCTCCTTGTGGCCCCAAATCCTGGAGGCTTGTGCGACTATTGGGTTCTACTCTACTTGCAGATCCGCACTGTATGGGCCCCCACCTGGCTGGGTCTTGTTTTTCATACCCTTGTTCCAATGTGACTATATCCGGCTTTGCTGGGACTCAGACCTCCCAGGTCCTGCGTGGCCCTACAGTCCAGGCCAGATACTGTTCCATGTGATGTCTGCCTGACCTAGGAAGTGAGCTGAAAGCTGATTCTGGGAATCACTGTCTCTGTGTCTGCTACTGGCTCATCATATCTTCCTTGGAGCAGATGCTGAAAACTATCTGGACTGGAATCAGATTAGTCATGCCCCTTGACTCATGTCCCTTTGCTTGTGGACTCCTTGTAGCTAACAGCTTACATTGGCCTCTGAGTCTTCCTCCTGGTATGAGCTCCCATGACACCTCCCAGAGGACCCTACAACAGTGTCTGTTGAGTGCTCTGCTGTCCCGACAGAGACGCTTAAGATTTCCCCCATTGCCTTCATGATTGCCTTCAGTACGGGAATACTTAAACTCTGTATCTTCCGTGGCTTCATTATTAAAAACTGTGGCTTCAACATCTAAATAATAACAGGATGATTTGGAAGAGTCAATGCTCCATAGTGGAATTAAAAATAATACATGCAGAACATGGGAAGTATTTCTGTGACTTTCACATGCTACTTCTTTTTGATGTCAAGTAATGGTGTGGAGACGATCTTTAAGACTGTGAGGCCACACGAAGCCAACTAAGCTAAATGGAGTCACTGGGCATGATTCTCTCTCTTCTCATGAGGACAGAGGGGGACTTGAGAGAAAAACAAATGGATGGAGGAAAAAATCAGTACAATTAAGATGGGAGGAGTTTGGCGGTCAACACACACACACACACTTGCGCACACACCCTCGTGTGCGCACACATACACACTTTTGAGATGAAAGAACATTGTACTAGAAGTCAGAAACGAATTCTCACCCTGATCCTGCAGGAAGGAAAGAAAGCGGGAAGGAATTAAAAATTATCGAGCTCTTGTGCACTGTTAGGCAGTTTCCTGGATGTTTCTTCATTTTATTAATACTTGTTACCTGTTATATGCAAGGTATCATTTTAATTGAAGGAGGCGGGGGTAACTGATAACTTCGATGGCAAAGAATGGACAAACACTGAGTTGGGGTGAATATGTAACTCACTAGCTGTGAACTCAATACTGCAATTTTCCCCCTGTTTTTATCCACTCAGTCCTGTGAGGTAAGGACTTTTGTTCTCTCATTGTTACAGGGAGTGAACAGAAGCCCAGGGACACACAGCTAGTGAGGACAGAGACGGGACGAGGGTCCAGGTCTATACAACTTGGAAGCTTGCCTCTCTTCCCTCATCCCGTCCCCACTGCCTCCTGCCAGCCATCTGCACATCAGCACATCTCTACCCTCACCTGATCTGGATTTCTCCTATTGAAATTGAAAGAGAAAAATTACAAAGGCATTCATGGTCCTCTCAGCTCTGTTTATGATAATCATAGAATAAAAATACAAGTATGTTACCACAGCCATTGAATATAAGGTTGGAAGGTTGGAGGAGAAGGGGCTATTATGTTATGTCAGTAATATTTCCTGTCCCAACATCCTCTTTGGAAGAGGCGTTCTGATCACATATGCGATGGGTAACAGATAGGCTCTCATAGCGGACAGATGTGAACAAGAATTTTTTGGATGAGCCGGCCACTGCAGAGATGCAGGTCCATGTAACAGATATGTATAAGATATTACAGGCTCCACTGATCTTGAACACACGCAGAAGAAAAGTGTGGGAAATACAGAGTCTTTCCCATTGCAGACATTGCCAAACCCGCCAAGCTGGCAATTACTCATGCAATCAATAATGCATTAGGAATCAAGGCTGCAAATGCATTAGCCAATATAAGTGTACACTGCTGTTTCTAGTTTTCATATGTCCTTATTTGGGGACTTATTTTTGTTTTGAAAATGACACTGATGTCATAAATGTTCTCATCTTGGTTGATTCTTTTTAAAAGGAAGAGTGGAGCCAAGGTGGAGAAATAGAAATGTAAGAATACAAAAGTACAAAAGCAGGATAGCTGTTCTACAACTTATTATAACTTTCACACGTAAATTGTCTTATATTTGTATGTTCGATCTGGGTATGTGTGTATATACATGCGCACATAATACATAGATGTACCATGGTGAGGTGGAAGAAGTTGGACTTAAGGTATCAAAAGCCTGAGATATTAGTCCTTAGCTCTGAGACCTTGGACGGACACCTGTCCTCTGATCTCAGTCTCCCCATCTGAGAAAGGGTGTCACAAGCACAAAGTGGAAAAACCAAGGGACCCTCTTTTTAATAAGCACAACTTAACATGCAAAAGTAAATGGTAACAGGACTAGAAAGTGTATCACCTGTAGCTCTAAATGGTGGCTTTCCCTGAGGTCACGATTTCCAGATTCCTTAAGGCTGAGCTGGATATTCCAACTCAGGATTCGATGAGGCATGACCCAGATAGAGCACCGTCTACATTCTACTCTCCTGTGTGTACTACACCGAAATCCCCACACTCACTGTACAAATAAGCAAGGTGACCCTTGCTCTGTAAAGGTTTACCTCCAATACATTTTTTTTTTAAGATTTTATTTATTTATTTGACAGTGAGAGAAACAGCGAGAGAGGGAACACAAGCAGGGGGAGTGGCAGAGGGAGAAGCAGGCTTCCCGCGGAGCAGGGACCCTGATGCAGGGCCCAATCCCAGGACGCTGGGATCATGACCTGAGCCGAAGGCAGACGCTTAACGACTGAGGCACCCAGGCGCCCCCCTCCAATACATTTGAAACACGAATACAGCATCAAATACTAAAGAAACGTATTATTTATAGAAGAATTCGCTCCATCGATCTTTTATAAATAAGATTCATACTTATTTATTAACTATGTTACTACTTTATTTAAATAATACTTAAACATTTAAATATAATAATATATAATGATTATATTTTCGTTATGTATTAACGTCATAAGCTAACCATTTAAGGACTTCTAGCACCTGATGCAGACCAAGCTGATGAAAGTTTTAGCAGCCGTGGCCAACGGGAGAGAATTAGAACCAAAGGTTAAAGCCCATGTGGACTGTCAGTTGCATGACATTGATCCCTCAGCTTTCTAGGAGAATGTCTGCAGGGCAAAATTGGGCCTTCATCTGGAGCATCTCTGTATTAAAGGGCCACATATATCCCTGGAGGATCTGTATCAAAGGACCACACTGGGAAAGGTTTGAGATTGAGGAGAGAATATTTTTTTTAATTTTATTTTATTATGTTATGTTAGTCACCATACATTACATCATTAGTTTTGGATGTAGTGTTCCATGATTCATTGTTTGCGTATAACACCCAGTGCTCCATTCAGTATGTGCCCTCTTTAATACCCATCACCAGGCTAACCCATCCCTCCACCCCCTTCCCCTCTAGAACCCTCAGTTTGTTTCTCAGAGTCCATAGTCTCTCATGGTTCATCTCCCCCTTCGATTTCCCCCCCTTCATTTTTCCCTTCATACTATCTTCTTCTTTTTTTTTTTTTAAACATATATTGCATTATTTGTTTCAGAGATACAGGTCTGTGATTCAACAGTCTTACACAATTCACAGCACTCACCATAGCACATACCCTCCCCAATGTCTATCACCCAGCCACCCCATCCCTCCCACTCCCCACCACTCCAGCAACCCTCAGTTTGTTTCCTGAGATTAAGAGTTTGAGGAGAGAATATTAAAGCAAGCAAACAAACATCCCCCAAACAAGACAAGACAAATGAATGGGTAGGCACTTTCATCCACACTCTAGAAAGATGGGCCACTGAGATGTTAAGTTTCACATTTCAGCTCTGACTAGGATTTGGGAAGCTCTGGCAGGGATTGTGGAGAGAAGCTGTCAGAACTGAGAAAGTCAGTTCTATTGACATGGGTGGGGTCCTCCCTTGTCTTCACTTGCCACTTTGATTTTAGGGGAGCAGGGGAGAAAAAAGAGGCTGAGAGCTGGGGAGGACCATGGAGCTTAGCCTTCTCTGGAGTTTACCCTTTCAGGATGGAGAGGGGACAGAATTACTTGTCTGGCCTTACTCTCTGGTAAGAATCTCGCCCATGCTGAGCATGCCACCAGTGACATTTTTACAACATTCACCACAGCATTAGAAATGCTTTCTTGTCATCTAGTGTAGGATTTTTAAAATGTAGCTTACAAGCTAATCAAGTGAAGGCATAATTACCAGGAGGAAGGCAGATGACCCCCAACTCCTTCTTTGAAAAACACTATATTTCAAGAATCTGGAGATTCTGGTAGCAGAATGGAGGATTTCTCCAGAAGAAAACTCGTCAACCATGCAGAGCTTGGCCATAAAGGAGTTTTCTTGTTTTTTTGGTTTTTGTTTGTTTTTTTCTTCCTGAGGAGTTAGACTAGGGGCCAGAAACGTGTCTCTCTCTGTAAAGGGCAAGAGAGTAAGTATTTTAGGTTGCTCCTGCATCTATTCCACTTTGCCGTTGAGGCATGAAGCAGACACAAATAACAAGTAATCAAATGAGCATGGCTGTGTCTCCATAAAACTCTATTTAGAGACACTGAAATTTAAATTCATATAACTTTCATGTGTTATGAAATATTCTTCTCTAAATTTTCTTTCAACAATTAAAAAATGTAAAAACCATTCCTATCTCGTGGTTCAAAATAGGCAGTGGGCCAGATTTGGCCAGTGGGCCACAGCTTTTTCTTTTTCCCAGTATTTTTTTTAATTGAGGTACAGTTCACATAACATAAAATTGACCACTGTAGAGTGAAGAATTCGGTGGCATTTTGTACATTCGCAATATTGTGCAATTATCACCCCTATCTAATTCTGAAATATTTTCATCATCCCAAAAGGAAATCCCATACACATTAAGCAATTATGTCCCACTCTTCCCTCCCCCAACTTCTGGAAACCATCAATCTGCTTTGTGTCTCTATGGATTTACCTATTCTTGCTATTTCATATAAATAGGATCATCAATCTGTGACCTTTGTGTTTGGGTTCTTTCACTTAGTTTGGTCTTGAGGTTTATCCACATGTATCAGTATCTCATTCCTTTTTACGGCTGAATATTCCATTGTACACAGTCTAGTTTATTATTAGAAATAGCTATTAATCTAATTACTCATAGAAATAGATTTCTCATTCTGATTTAAGCTCTTAGTGAAGATGGAATAGAAGGATATTCTATAATATAATAAAGGATACACATCTGACATGAGTTTGTCTGATGCTTAATGAGGAAACATTAGAAACTCTCTCTCACCAGTAAACTGCTCTCATCGTTACCAGACACCAACATCTGGCTAAATCTGGTAGTCAAAGTTCATCCCATAATTGATCTATCTACCAATAGCAGCATTTGATAAGGTTGATCATTCTCTTTAACATTTTCTTTCTTGGCTTCTAAGATGGTATATCTTCTTGGCTTATCTCTACCACACTAGGCACTTCTTCCCGGTCTCTTGCTGGTTCTTCCCCTTATACCCAACTTTTTAAGATTGGATGGCCCCAGGGCTCAGTCCTTGGTCCTCTTCTCTCTTCTGTCTGTACTTACTCCCTTGGTCATATCATCCAACCCTATCCCTTCAAATACTATTTACATGCTTACAACGCCAGTATTTATATCTTCTACCTAGGAAAGGCCCCTCAAACTCCCTATCTCCTGACTTCTTGACATTTTCCTACTTGGCTACAAGATAAACATTTCAAACTTCAACGTGTCTCAAACTGAATTAGTGATCTTTTCCCTTCAACACCTGCCCCAGAACCTATTCGACCTGCAGTTTCCCCATTTCACTTGATGGCAACTCCATTTTTCCAGTTACTTGGGCCAGAAGCCTTGTTGGCAGCATTCCTGTCTGCTAATTTCCTCATGCAGCCCACATGCAGAAAATCCTGCTGGGTATTTCCTTCAAAATACATCACGAGTCTGGCCCCTTCTCAGTTCTTCTGCTGTTCCCTGATCTTGACCTGTGCTGCTTTGACAGCCTCCTGACTGTCCTCTCTGCTTCAATCCTTGCCCCATCCCTCCAAAGTCTTAGAAGCCACTATTCTTTACATAGCAGCTAAAGAAACCTTTTGCAAATATCATTAAAGTCCTATAATTACTTTACAGAGTAAAAGCTGAAGTCCTCTCAATGGTCTACAGTTACACTTTCTTCTGCCATCATTCACACTGGCTACTGGGCTGTTACTTAGCTTACCAGGCATACTCCTTCCTTAGGCTTTAGTTCTAGTTGTTTCTTTCACTTGAAATGCCCTTTCCCCAGGGTTCTCCCACCTTTCACAAGTCTTGCTCAGGTCTTATCTTGACAAGCTTATGCTGACCACTTCCTGTGATACTGCAATCCGTCCCTTGCCTCTGAACTCCTGATCCTTCTCACCTTGCTTTACATTGCTCTTCCTTCCACATCACTTGGAACCTTGAAAACTCATCCATGAATCCATCCATCCATCAATCCATCCATCCAACCATCCATCCTATCCATTGTCTCTCCGACGAAAATGTCAATTTTACAAGGGCCAGCATCTTTTCCTGGTTTATTCACTGTTACATCCTAAGGGCTTAGAACAAAACCTGGTAGAGAGGAGATACTCCACAAATATTTGTTGAATGAATTCTTTTTAAGTTTGAAAGAAGACAAAGATGCCTGATGTTATGAATACTCAGCATGGTATTATTAAATAAGAAAAGAAAAAAAATATGTGTTGAAGGGATGCCAATTTTCTCCAAATAGTTTTGCAAATTCACCAGAATTCCAGTTGAAGTCTCAATGGGATTTGGGTGGGGGACTTCCTAAAGTGATTCTAAAATTAATCTTGAAGAATAAATGCTTGAGAATAGCAAAACATTTTTGAAAAAGAATCTATGATAACCCACAAGAATAATTAAACCAGAGAGCTATTGGTGCTGAACAAACAAACAAAATAACCAATAAAGTGAATTGAAAACCAAGAAATATACTTAGGTATCTTTAAAAATTTAATGATTGATAAAAGTGACTTTTGAATCAGCAGTGAAAAGAAGGATTATTCAACAAATTTTGGTGAATCACCTGGTAAATTATTTGGTAGAAAAGATCAGATATTTAATTCATAAAATATTCTGAAATAAAGTTTGGATGGGTTAAGGAATTTACAGAGAAGTTGAAAGTATTAGGGGTACCTGGGTAGCTCAGTCAGTTAAGCATGTAACTTTTCATTTCAGCTCAGCTCATGATCTCAGAGTCCTGAGATTGAGCCCTCTGTGTTGGGCTCCATGCTCAGTGGGGAGTATGCTTGAGATTCTCTCTGTCCCCTTTCCTTTGCCCCTCCCCCTGCTCTTTCTCTCTCTCTCTCTAAAATAAATAAATAAATAAAACCTTAAAAAAGTTAAAACTATTAAGTTAATTGAAGAAAATATAAAGCTAGCTTATTTATTCTTGAATAGAGAAGCTCTAAGTATGATTTTATGAGAGAAAACAATATACAAAAGATTGATAAATTTGATTACATTAAAATATACTCACTCATAAAAAAGGCTGAAAGGCAGATAAATTGGGAAAAATATGTGCCTTATAAAATTCAGGATATTATACTGTATTATATTGGATTGATGAGCATTTCTTACCAATTAAAAGGGAAAGATAAATAAACCAAAAGATATATTGCGCAAGGACATAACCTGACAGCTTATAAAAGAAACGGGATTATAAAGCAGGAAAATATATGCAATGGAAAAAAGACAGTCTCTTCAATAAATGGTGCTGGGAAAATTGGACAGCCACATGCAGAAGAATGAAACTTGACCATACACAAAAATAAACTCAAAATGGATGAAAGACCTCAATGTGAGACAGGAGTCCATCAAAATCCTAGAGGAGAACATAGGCAGTAACCTCTTTGACATCGGCCACAGCAACTTCTTTCAAGATACATCTCCAAAAGCTAGTGAAACAAAAGCAAAAACGAACTTTTGGGACTTCATCAAGATAAAAAGCTTCTACACAGCAAAGGAAACAGTCAACAAAACAAAGAGGCAACCCACAGAATGGGAGAAGATATTTGCAAATGACACTACAGATAAAGGGCTGGTATCCAAGATCTATAAAGAACTTCTCAAACTCAACACCCAGAAAACAAATAATCAAGTCAAAAAATGGGCAGAAGACATGAACAGACACTTGTCCAAAGAAGACATATAAATGGCTAACAGACACATGAAAAAATGTTCAACATCATAGCCATCAGGGAAATTCAAATCAAAACCACATTGAGATACCACCTTACACCAGTTAGAATGGCAAAAATTGACAAGGCAAGAAACAACAAATGTTGGAGAGGTTGTGGACAAAGGGGAACCCTCTTACACTGTTGGTATGCAAGTGGAATGCAAGCTGGTACAGGCACTTTGGAAAACAGCGTGGAGGTGCCTCAAAAAATTAAAAATAGAGCTACCCTATGATCCAGCAATTACACTACTGGGTATTTACCCCAAAGACACAGATGTAGTGAAAAGAAAGGCCATATGCACCCCAATGTTCATAGCAGCAATGTCCGCAATAGCCAAACTGTGGAAAGAGCCGAGATGCCCTTCAATAGATGAATGGATAAAGAATATATACAATGGAATATTCCGTATATACAATGGAATATTACTCAGCCATCAGAAGGGATGAATACCCAAGTTTTACATCAACATGGATGGGACTGGGGGAGATTATGCTAAGGGAAATAAGTCAAACAGCGAAAGTCAATTATCATATGGTTTCATTTATTTGTGGAACATAAGGAATAGCATGGAGGACATTAGGAGAAGGAAGGGAAAAATGAAGGGGGGGAAATCGGAGGGAGAGATGAACCATGAGAGACTATGGACTCTGAGAAACAAACAGGGTCTTAGAGGGGCGGGGGAGGGGGGATGGGTTAGCCCGGTGATGGGTATTAAGGAGGGCACATACTGCATGGAGCACTGGGTGTTATATGAAAATAATGGATCGTGGATCACCACATCAAAAACTAATGATGTATTGTATGGTGACTAATATAACATAAAAAAAAAAAAAAGAAACGGAATTAAAAGTTAAGCATTTATTAAGTGGGAGACTTAATTAGTAATCAAAGAACTGGAAATAAAAATAGCAAGATATCCATTTTTACTCTATCAAATGTGAAAAGATTTAAAAAATGGAAAAGAAAACCATCAGTGCTTGGCTGTGGGGTGATTGGCACTCCCACACACTGCTGCTAGGAGGGAGGAAATGGTAGCCCTTAATTTGGGGGCTTAATTTGTTAATTTAAGAACATGCACCAGTTAATTTGGGACCATGTACCAAAAACTTTAAACAGATGCATAATTCTTTGCTACAGCAATTTCAATTTCAGAATTGGCCTTAAAACATAACTAAATATGTCTGCAAAGATTTAACTACAAAGACGTTTGCCATTGCTTTGTGAATATCACAAAACAGGATAATAACTAAAATATCACAGAATAAGGTATTAGTTAATAAAAGCTTGGAAAACCCATAATCAAAATCCTTTTTGGCTACTGAGGCAATTTTTGATTTAATAACGATTGACATAATAGAACGCTCACAGTATAATGTTAAAGTGTCAAAATATGGGTAATATACCACAATGCTTAGAAAACCCTCATTTAAAATGAACATTATATACATGTCAAAAAGTCTGGCAGGGCATATGCAAGACTTTGATAGTATTTCTATCTGGGTGGTGGAATTATAAATACTTTTTAGTTCTTGTTTTTATCTGTATTTCCTCATTTTCTATATGGAGTACATTTCCCTTTTGTAATGAGAAATAAGATACGGCATATTTTTGAAAGGAAGTGCAATTATTTTTGAAGAATTATAAAAATAAGGTCATGTTGAGATGAGAGGAATCACCCTGGTGGTGTGGTTTCGGGAGTTCCCACTGTGGGGAATTTGTGGTTGGGGTCCGGAGCGTGAGAGCTTGGGGCAAAAAAGGTGACAGCAGCTCTCCCCCATCTCCACGCACCACGACCTTGGCCTCAGTAGAATGGAGAGTGTTATCCTGGAGGCCAAGTCCTGCCAATTCCGCCAGGTGCCAGCTGCTCACTCGCTCCATGCCGCACGCCCTGTGCATGCTGACATGCACGGCGGGCTTTGTTTTGCTTTCCTGGAACAACATCCTTCGAGGTGGGGCCTTCTTCCGGGTTCCTCAGAGCACATTCTACAGCAGACCTCATAGACTATTCCATCTCAGTTACCTCTGGTTGGCAAGGGAAAAGTGCTCATCGACTCCCCACCCCCAACCCCTCCTTTTTTTTCAAAATTTAGTGGATAGCTTTATTGCTTTCTAGATTCCAAAGTCTTTTTTTTTTTATATATAGAGAGCGAGAGTGCACATGCACAGGCATGAGTGGGGGGTGAGCAGAGGAAGAGGGAGAAAGAATTTTAAGCAGACTCCCTGCGGAGCACTGAGTCCCATTCCGGGTTTGATCTCAGGACCCTGAGATCATGATCTGAGCTAAAATCAAGAGGCGGACACTTAACTGATTGAGCCACCCAGGGGTCCCTCAAAGTCTTTTTTTTCAAATCCAAGTTTTTTGAGCAGAGTTTCTCAGTCTCTGCACTAGTGACATTTGCAGCCTGTAAGTTCTTTGCTGCGCGTGTGTGTGATGGGCTGTCTTGTGCACTGGGGCATGGTTAATACATCCCAGCCCTCTATTTGCCTGGTGCCGTTGGCACCCTCTGTCCAGAACTGTGATAACCAAAAACAACACCAGGCTTTGTCAAATGTCCTGGGAGATAAGGCTGCTAGATAAAATAAAGTCCAGTTAAATTTTAATTAACAAATTATTTTTTTAATATATGAATACCTCAAATATTGCATGGGATAACTGTGTCCCAAATATTGCCTGTGATACACTTACACTAAAAAAATCATCGGTTGTTTTTCTGAAATTCAAATTTCTTTTTACTTGCTAAATCTTGAATCCCTACCTGGGAGGTAAAATCGCCCCCTAGTTGAGAACCACGGATGAAAGGCAGCAACTATTTTCAGCCCTCTTTTATAGCTGAGGAAAATGAAGCTTTTGGGGAGGGAAGTCCTCAGTTTAAGGTTTAAGTCCTCATGGAGACAAGGGTGGAGAGGAAATCTGAACCCAGTTATCCTGATTACAAATTCCCTCTTCCTTTCTGCACACAGAGCTACTTGTCTTTTCTCCTGGGAGGCTGAAAACTGAGAGACCACTGGGATCAGAACCCCTGGATATGTAGCCTGTGCTCAGGATCACCAAGAATTAGGTTCTTGCCATATGTTCTCTGTAACACAACAATCCCTTCAAGTTAGTTATTATTCCACACTTAACAGATAGAAAATTAAGGTTCAGAGAGTTTAAGCAATTTACCCAAGTCTATTTAGCTGGTAAGTGGTAGGGCTGCAATCCTAAAGCAGGTCTGACTTAATCCATACTCAACATTGCATCTCTGGCTGATGTCCTTTGTTTATTTATTTCTTCCCCACAATCAATTAGGTTTCACTGAAATCTTTTAGCTATATTTTCTCGTTGCATCATGGTACCAGATCTTTGATCCATCACATTTAAAAATCAGGGATAAAAGGATGAACTGGTTCAGAACTCTTTTCTTTTCATTTTTAAAAAGATTTTACTTATTTATTTTGAGAGAGGGAGAGAGCATGAGAGAGAGGGAGAGAGAGCACGAGCAGAGGGCAGGGGCAGAGCGAGAGGGAGAAGCAGACTCCCCGCTGAGCAGAGAGCCCGATGTGGAGCTTGATCCCAGGACCCCGGGATCATGACCTGAGCCAAAGACAGACGCTTAACTGACTGAGCCATCCAGCCGCCCATCAGAACTCTTTTCAAATACTATTTCAGGCAAAAACCAAGTAGTGTAACCACCCGGTTTGTTTTTGGATATGGTGCCTGCCATGTGAGAAGTCTACCAAAAAAACAGAGAGGCAGTGGTTAACCTGGACAAATCTGCAGGCTTTATCATCAGTTTCTGAGACATTAAGAGTTGACTCCCCGTTAACATTTTTTTTAAAGAAAATATGGCATACTTTGGCTCTTTGTACTCAATGGGGAGGTCTAAGACTTATAATGAGTTTGGTAGGAAGCCTACCTCAAAGGCCACATTCTTTATGGAACTTTCATTGACCTCTTCCTCCTCAGGTAGAACTATTGGTCCCTCAGCTGGGTTTTCCTGGAACTTTTAATATGCATTGGTGCATGTATTTACAAGTGTATGTGTATCCCCAATTATTTATTAAGCTTTCCATATTTATTATCTATGGAAAGAAAGATACATATATATGCAAGAGACAAAGTTAGAAATCTTATGAAAATTTAAAATGAGCTCTTTTCTCTATTTCTGTACTTCATTTCTCTTTCCCAGGTACCTATGGCAAGGCCTCCCACATAAATCTTAGTGACTTGCTGAGTTAAGAGTGTCACAGAATTAATTAACTAATTAATTTTTGTTTTTCTTTTTTAGGTGTCCTTTGTTGGGAGTATAGTTCTTTTTAAAATTTTTTTATTTGTTAAAGATTTTATTTGTTTATTTGAGAAAGAGAATGAGCGCTTGCACGCATGAGAGAGAGAGAGAGAAGGAGCAGGGGGAGGGGCAGACTACCTGCTGAGCAGGAAGCCTGATGTGGGACTTGATCCCAGGACCCTGGGATCACGACCTGAGCCGAAGGCAGATGCTTAACCAACTGAGCCACCAGGCACCCCAAGAGTATCACAGAATTTAGTCAGGAAGATCCTTAGTGCCTTGTGACTTAAAATGTGGCCCACAGGTCAGTATAATTGGCATTACCTAAGACCCTGTGAAGAATGCAGAATCTCAGGATCCAACCAGACCCACTAAATCAGGATAAGCATTTCACCGAGACTTCCAGGTGATGTGCATGCATATTCAATTTCTGCGAAGTCCTGCCTTTGAGACCAGTAGCCTAAAGACGGCAGATATATAGTATATGTACTGAAGAAGCGCTTCATTTTGTATACATGGCAGACACCACTCATCAATCACAATAATTTTCTCACTGAGCAGCTTTAGAAGTTTCTCTGGGCAATCACTGCCAATCAATTAGTATGGAAGCCAATTTGCACCCCCCCTTCCCTGATCCAGCCCAACTCCCTCATTTTACAGATAAGGAAACGGGCTTAAAGAAGCAAAGTGATCTGACAAACATTACACTGTTCCTTCACAGCAGAGCTGTGTTAAACTCCGAGTGCCCAGCCCCCTGTTCAATGTTCTTGTCTCACCATGCTGGGAAGTTAGGCAGACATAGCTCAACCCAGGACCTACAATTCTTTCTCACCATCCCCAAAAGAGCCCTAGGTTACCTGTCACTGTCCTCACAATGTGGTGTACTGGAAAGAGCTTGAGCTTTGGACCGAGAGCAAGGCAGCTTAAACTGCCCCCAAACTTTGGATATCACTCAATACTTAGAAAGTTTTCTGCTAACGGGGAAAAAAGGGAACATATTTTCCATCACAGTTGAACTCTAGTCATGGGACCCTGATTAAAAATAACCCATCCTATCTCTCCCTTACTTCACTTGAACAAGATGGGTTCCAAGTTTTCCGGGAAACTCGCTAATAGAGTAATTTACCAGTGACTTGAAATGCCATTAAGCAAGCAGAAAGGGCCACTAAAAAATGGGAAGACCCCTCGGCCATCTTTCCCTGCCTATATTCTCCACTCCTTGCTACACTTACATCTTTCCAACCCCCTCTTAGCTTAAAAAAAAATTAATGGCATTCATTGTTTATAAATGCTTCTGTTGATCTTTCCTATTTCGGTTCCTGACTGCTAGTGGAAAAACTCTCCCTACTTCCCCCGCCCCTCACCCGCACCGAGCTTTAAAAATAGCAATGGGAGTTGGGTTGGCTCGGGGCTTTGTGTTTGGAGACCATAGCCTTTGCCCTCTGGGTCATTAGTTCACATCGTAATACCATGGCCACCAAAATTTCCTTCTCTTAAGTGTGTTTGGCTTCAAATGTTGAGAGAAGACATCCTCCTCAATGATCACTTTCCCATGACCATTTGGGAACTATCTGAACTTGACACCCTTATCAACCCTACTGATAATCACTGCACAAGGGAGTGATTATCTCCCTTGTCTGGGGTCTGACGTTTTTACAGTCCCGTTTGCTTTCTTCAGAACTGTTCTAGCTTAAGGCTTGAGAATTTGTACTTCTTCTTAGGTCTCCCCAGAATTGATAGGCCAGTCTAGGTTCTACTCCTTCTCCCCATCCCCAAAGTGTTTGCCTAGGAATTTGGCATACTGTTAATATCAACCTTTTGTACATAAAGATGGCTTTAGTAACAGTGACCAGTTTTTGAGTTTCATAGTCCACAAAGAATATTCACGTGGGTCACTCTATGTAGTTGTCAGTAAATTCTAAGAAATAGATAGGTATTGTAATTTTCAATCCTGTTTGAAAGACACTGGGATTGAGAGAAGGTCCATCAGCTGTCCGAGGTCACTCGATCTGCTAAGTGCAGAGCCAGAATGCCATACCCACCCGATTCCTCCGCACCATTCCTCCTCTCTCTTGCTCTCTCCCGCAGGTCCACATTTTGAGTCTGTTTGCAAAGATTCTCTTACAGATGTTCGCTCGTACCACTGATGACGACTGCCAGGGGTAATGAACAAAGTACCACTTTCTACAAATCTGATGGGACAAAACCTCATTGCTTCTTTGCTTTTATTGGCTCCTGGAGGTTTTAGAGTAAGTGTCAAGTCAGAGAAGCGTGAGTGTAATTCTTTAGGCAATGAGATAGTGAAGCATTCCTGAGAAAAGCAGTAATTCGATGTCAGTTTGTTTTCAGATGAGGTTTGGCAGCAGTGTGTAAAGTAGATGAGGAGGTAGAGATGGAGAGAAAGAACATGACTGGGGTAGTTCTTGAAACAGTTCATGTGAGATGTGCTGGACGAAGCCTGGGCTGGGGTGGGAGCAATGGGGGAGAGAAGAGGGGCCTGACCTGACCACAGAGAAGTCACAGAGTGTGTGCATGGATGGGGTTTCTGGATGAAGGGGCCAGGGGAGTCAAAGATGGCCTGGAGGTTCTGGCCAGGAGCTGAGAGCATGCAGGTGCCACCTGCCCCAACAGGAGAGGTCCTCAGTGATGTGACATCTTCTATGAGGAAAGGAGCTGCTCTGTGCCACTGTGGACATATTTAAGCATGTCAGCATTGCCAAGGCATCTGGGCAGCCAAGTTCTGGCTGCTGAAGTGAGAGGAAACAGGGAGAAGCAAGGAAAGTTACTATAAGTGGACACTACTGTTTTTGGGTACTGTCTCATTTAATCTTTATACCAAACCTACCAGATCGGCATTTTTTATTTCTATCTTTAAAATAAGAAAATGGATGCCCAGAAAGTGTTCCTTAAAATGTCCTTTTCAAACAGGGATAGTAGGCTGATCTCATGCAAAGTGATATAGGCCTTCTGGATCAAACTGAGTCAGGCTGGTTCACTGTCCTTCCTCAGTTTTAATAAGTCATTCTGGTTACTTCTCTTTATGGCCTTAGAACAGGGTAAAGGTGGTGCCTGGATGTCGTGGGCAGGCTGAAGTGACGTGAATTCTTCAGACAACATTCTTGCTGTGGCAATGCAAGCACGCATTTCCCTGACTGAAGGTATGAATGCGTGCGTGGTGTGTACATGTGTGCACTCCCACATCTCATTTGTTTGTTGTTATGTTGTTGGGGTGTGGAGGAAAGGGTCATGAGAGGCTTTTGGATTTTCTTTCCAGGTAAGTTTAGCATGTGACAAAACAGTCTATGCTTTGTTTTTTCTCCTTCAGCAACCAGGTGGTGTTTGATAAGCTACTAAGAAATTGCTTTAGTAGTATTTAGCCATGTAGGTCTCCCCACCTTGCTCACCCCCCCCACCCCATCCGCAGTCCTGAGTAACTAGGTCACAATGCACAGGTGTCTCCGATACACACACACACACACACACACACACACCACACCCTGCTTGATGCTTTGAGCCCCAGACACACACAAGGAGCTGCCCTATATTTTACTACCAGCCTAGTTCTGTCATCTTATGATGCAGTATCCACTGTGGCTGACAACCAACGGGACCATTCTAAAGTAGGTCAGTGGAACATTCTCCATTAAGGCGGCTGAATGAAGTTCGGGCTACACATTTTCCAACAGGTCTGCATCGCCCGTGTTCACCTGAAGATGGCCTGTTCCCATGGTTCCCCAGCCTCCAAACACAGAATTAACAATGGGTCCAAAGGCAGGCGGCCTCTCTACATTTGTCTGTCATGGCTTAGTCTGAACCTCAAGCAGGAAGGCATGAATCAGCAGCATCATAGTCAGGAAAAGGTTCTGCGGCTTCAACTTTAGAAAACTCTCAAAGCATATCCAGGATTCACAGCAGTGTCCACTTTCTGACTGCTCAAACTCTGCCTTCAATGATTCCTCCTTCTTTCCTTCTGCCCTGGGCACCTTTTTTATTTCTTGGTGGATGGGTCAAGGAGAAAATGTATGAAGCACAGTGGGTCTTGGGAGAACACGGAAACACACATATTCAGAATATATTTGCTATGATATTACTATACCTAGCTGGTGATACATAGGGAAGGCCTAAAAATTAAACAAAAGACCACCTGAAATTATCACTCCACCGCTCTAGTGGGTTATTTACACAGGGAAAATACTGTCCTGTGTTGCCCTTTCTTTCTGCTAAATTATGATCTTAAAAGGCTCCTAAAATACAAATCTCTTCTTTGGGGCACAAAAAACATTATTCTTCTGGGAGATCATTGCTATGCCATGATTCAAGAAATCACCAAACCGTTTGCAGACATCATGATCTATAACTTAAGACGGACAGTCTCTGTCCTTTGTCTGACTTTCCCCCCAGATTGTAACATGTAAGACTCTGGTCCATTACTAGTAAAATAAACACTTCACAGGAATAAAATCTCACATTTTCTTTGTAACACTGATTAAACAGTGGCAGTATCTGGCACTTGAGAAATTTTTATTTTCTGGAGACCTTTATGCATATAAAGATTCTTCCTTCACCACTTGGTCCCTTTCTTTTTCTTCCTAGTCATGAGATGTTTAAGGATGGGATAGAGGAGGGAGGCAGTGTCCATGTTTTCCTAATACCAGCCTATGTGTACATCATGAAAAACAGATTTAGGAACATCTGCCTAAGTATGACCAACCTCATACTCATGTCTAGACAAATTAGACTCTGATAGTTCCTCTGGCTTCCTGACTTCCCCAAACTGGTCCCCAAATGGGGTTCAAATATTCTCCCAACAGTGATCTGGCTTCAGGACATGCCAGTTGGGTCCCCTGGATGGGGGTGGGGGGAAGGCCCTGGAAGGCTAGTGACAGCATCGCGAGGCCTGTTAAACCCACCCTGTCCACCAAACACCACAGTCTGTCACCGAAGGAGGCCCAGTGCCTTCAGCTGAAAGTGGCAAGGGCTCCTTCTCAATTCCTCCAGTTTCTGGATAACGTCTATCCCCTTTCCTTTGCTACCTCCCAGGCTCCTCACTTGAATTCATGCAGATGTGAGATGTCAGCACTGGGCCTGGCGCACAGCTGGTGCTCAGTGTCTAAAGGACACATGGTTATTGAGATTACCTGCAGTTCTACCTTATTTCTGAATATTTTGCTTTGTGTATAACAAAAATGATCCTAGCCATAATTCTGATACTATTATTTCTGATTGGTTGAGGACTCGTTTATCTATTCATTCACTCATTTAATAAATTTGCACTGAGCAACCCCTACAGCTTGGTGCTGAGGACGCTGCAGAGAACGCACGCACCACAGCGTTCATCCTCTGTAAGTTATGCTGTCACACTTGCCCTTCGTCAATGAACGTGACCGCATTCCATAACCTGCCCTCTTTCCACAATGCCTTAGGGAAAGACACACTTTGGAGGATTATACTATATTAAACAAAAGACAATTAAAAACAGCATTTGCTTTGGGTTGACAACAAAATACAAGAAATCCTGATACTTTGATAAAGGAGTCAAGAGGAGAAATAAAACAAAACAACAAAACAAAACCCTGGAAGAATAGTGTAGGGGATATAGGGAAGCAAGAAATAAAATGTCACCATCTAGTAGAGGTGGTACCGGACAGAATTGCCACTCCCGATGATCTAATTACTGTCATAAAGCAGCAATTCCCAGATTTTTGGACTTTCCAGACTGAGAGGAAAGGAGAGGGTGTACCACTAGCTTCAATGGAAGCAGAGTGGGCAGCGAGACAGAGACACAGGACACGGCTGAGGGACATTTCATAGAAACTACAAGAAGCGCTGAGTTGCTCACCAATCTGCCTCAATCTGCAAGAGATTCATTAGCCAAGCAAGTGGGGCCCCTGGCAATTCACTCCCATATGCTTTTGGTAGTGAAAATACACACTGAACAACCGAGAAACAAACAAGAGCTGAAGAGTAGAGATGTCATGTAACAACAGAACAGGTGGTAAATACTGAAATCAGTTAAAACTAGAAATGTCTAAATAGATGTATAAATCTTATTATAAAATGTATATCTATCTTAATATTTATTCTCAAAGGTCTGACTTGTAAAACATTGGAATAACAATAAAAGTCTGAATTAACAAGAGTGGCATACTTGAGTCAGGGTTAAAAGTTTGGTTAAGTTATGGGGCGCCTGGGTGGCACAGTCAGTTAGGTGTCCAACTCTTGGTTTCAGCTCAGGTAGTGATCTCGGGGTTGTGAGATCAAGCCCCATGTTGGGCTCCGTGCTCAGCATGTAGTCTGCTTGGGTTTCTCTCTCCTTCTCCCTCTGCTCCTTCCCCTCATGCTCACTCTCTCTCTCTCTCTCTCTCTCTCTCTCACTAAAATAAATAAATAAATCTTTAAAAAAAGGTTTGGTAAGTTATCTGGAATAATAGAGAAATCAAAATGCCAGATTTATTTTTACTTTTTAATAACCTGACAAATGTAGAATAAAGAGTGTTTATTCAAAGGTAATCAGTAGGAGAAGAGTATATTATATATCTTCCAAAACACAGGAGGTTATAAAAGGAAAGAACACACAAACCACACATGACTAACACACACATGAAATGGAAGGACACAGAAAACACAAAATAGAAACTACATAGTAATAGTTTCTTGTTTCCCTTCCTTTAAGAAGGAAAGGCAAATATTTCACTCACAGCAATGAATACGAATCCATAAATCTCTTTTATTTTAGAATAAAAATTCAGGTTGGGGAATAAAGGAAATCGAAAATCCAATTATGTTTATTTGCAAAAGCAGCATTTAGACAACATGACCAAAAACGTTTAAAGTCAAAAGTAGGTAAAGGCAAATATAAAACAAAAACCAAACTAAGGTGGAAGTATGACCATAACAGTGGGAGTTCAGGACACTAGTATTAGACAGAATGGGATGGCACTCTATTTGTATCTGGATATAATTCGAAATGAAGAAGATATCCCTGTTATGACCCTTTGTGCACTGAGTAACGTTGTGTTAAAATATGCAACACGAAGGGGAAATGAAGAGGAAGATCACGGAGGAGGAAACAGGGCTTCTGTGTCAAGTTTCCTTTTAGGCAGGCTGTAGCCTCAATATACCTGGAAATAACTTTCAGAGGGATTAGGAATTTTCCATGTTCTTCCCCTATTTTTTTAAGAGATTTTATTTATTTATTTGAGAGAAAGAGAGAGAGCATGAGTAGGGGGAGGGGCAGAGGGAGGAGGAGGGAGAAGCAGACTCCCCATTGAGTAGGGAGCCTGACATGGGGCTCAACCCAAGGACCCTGGGATCATGACCTGAGCCAGAGGCAGATGCTTAACCGACTGAGCCACCCAGGCGTCCCTCCTATTTTGTTTTTAGTTGGCTTCTATTTCTGTTGGTTGGTATTTGAAGGCAGACTGGTCTTTTTCCCACCCACGAACTACCATTTTCTAAATACTCAGTGTGTGCCGGCTGTGTGCCAGCTGCCATGGGAACGGGCACATAAATGAGACCTGGTCATGTCTTCAAGTTGCTTACCGATGTCTAGTCTGTTTGAGGAATGATACGCAAGTTCAGAGAAACAGTGGTCACCAAAGAACTCAAGGAAGCACTGTAACTGGCTCTGGATAGATTTCGGACCAGAATTGATGGAGAGAAGCAGGAAAGAAGGGCATTTGGATGTTCCACAAGGAATGGCAAAATGTCAGCACACTGAAAATGGGCTCCAAAAACACTTATTAGGACCTTCCCCAGGGAGTAGGATGTCTGAGGGAGGGTGGTGAGAAATATGGTAACATCCTCTCCACCTCCCTCCTCTTGTTCTATCTTCTCTCTGATCAAGGATCTTTACATTTTAAAAAGGTGATGATGTGCAGGCCCCATGTGATGCTCCAGAGCTGAACACTAGCCCTTAGACCCTAGTTGCTTCTACTTCTGTGTGAGACTCCAAAAAACCTTTCCTGGAGCCCACCAGCATCCATTTCTGCTCAGTCTTTGCTGGAAGGAATGTGGATTACTTTCTCATGTAAGGAATTTCCAGTGAGAGATTTCATAAAATCCTTAGCACCTGGCGGCAGGCATCACATTTTAGGAAGCTGACAGAAGACGCTAGCTTAAAAGTATTTTGTGCCCCTTTCCTTGAAAGGCGCTGGGTGCGATGTTCTCTGAGAACACTGGACCTGAATTGAAGTCTTAATAACTCTTTAATGAATTTGCCTTTGCAAGCATTGAAAAGGCTCTCTGAATTATGTACACTAAAGAGGTACAAGCCAAAAACTGTTAAACAACAGCCAAGTGGAATTAGGGAAAAGTAGATGTTGGGAGAGAGAACTCTGTAGTTATAATCCATTTGATCCACTGTCTGTTCTCCACTGATAACACTCAGTAGTTTTCAGAATAGCAGGACTTCAAAATGCTAACGTGTGCTGTCAATATCCAAAGGGAATACAGTGTACAGCATTTTCCAAACATATACTTTATTGTGGAAAATCCCCCACTCCCCAAATCTGTAGAGCTTCTGGAATTATTTTTAGAAGCTCTCCCCTTTAAAGTCTTCCATCATTGGGCACTTGGGACACTGGGTGAGTTTAAACCCTCTTCCAGATGAGATCTGTTCAGCCGTTTGAGGACACTGACCATGTTCCCCAAAGTCTCTCCACGCCAAACGTCGCCACGTCCTGCAAACATTCCTCATCTGGTAGGATCACAATCTCCTTACCCCGCTTGTGCGCTAGTTTTACTGACTTTCTGTTACTAGAGTCAACAGGATTCTCTCACGCGGGTCAGCTGAGCAAAGAAGACAAAGAATTACCTCTATTGGACTGGGCATTATACTACCATTCTGTCCTCTACAGAAAAGTAGCAGTTAAGTTAGTGCTACTTTGAAGCAGTCAAAATACCAGAAGTGAACAATCCTCTCCGACAAAGCACTGAGGTCTGGGTACTGCATTTCAACATGGATACATACCATGACCCAAAGGAAAGGATCTATTTGAAACTTAAGAAAAAGCTTCTAGAGAGCATTTGTATTTTCTTATCTATTAGCTGTACAACTTCTAAAACAATTGTCTGGCTGAGTGATTGATGGCACCTCAGAGTTTTAATTCTATTCTGAGAATACACAGATTTGACATTTGCTTTTCAATATTCCCCTTGATTTCTGTTTGGCCTTTCCCATCAAGAGACAACTTCATTGGTGGGCAAACACTGCCTTGTCTTTTTAGTTTTATGTACATATGTATGAATGTGTGTATGATTTTTTTTTTTTTCTATTCAAGGTTTGGTTAAGGTTTTATGGCTTTTCTGAGCAATCAGATGAGGTCAGGAAACAGTTAAACTAGTGGTCAAACAAGAGCATAGCAGAAAGGTCCTGGACTCAGTGTAATGTAATATTTCCTCATCTTATAATGTTACCATATTACCATTCATTATGATAGTAACACAATGTTACTGGTACAATGCCAAGGTCCCTCTGCATTTTATATTCATTCATAATGGAGGATGTTTTTATACTGCATCTACGTTTACAGATGTCGTGATGCTGCTGGTGCCTTGTCCAGATCTGGTTTATCATGCTGATGTTGTGACTGTGGGCTGCTAATGGCTCACAGGTGCTTCTGTTCAGAGAATAAACCGTTCTGAAGACTGAGTGACAGGAGATACAGGCCGGCCCCCTCACCCCAAGGTGGGACTACTAGGTAATAGCAATCTGTGTCCCAGAGCTCCCCACGGGTGGTATCAGTTTGAAGCCAACTCCAACCGAGGGCACATCCTTGCTTGGCTCCTTCCCCTGCCTCTTCTGCTGAGAGCAGCAGAATCTGAATCCTCTCCTGAGGGCACGCCCCACAAAAAACCACTTTCACAAGCATCTCTATCTCAGGCTCTGTTTTAGGGATGCTGACCTGAAACAAAGTCATTATTACTTTCCTCTGTGGTTGCCACCTGGAGAGTTTGAAAGCGAATGATTCTTCGTGCAGTGACTCTGTAAGCAACTTGAAATTGTAAGCAATGAAATCCAGCTGTTTTGCTAAATATTTGTTTAGGAAATATGAGCCCATTTAACATGCTGTCTTCTAAGTGGATGCTAACTAAGAACATGTAGTTAATTTAAAAATCGTTATGGAAACAATGTATCTGACAGTAAATAGGATTGAGTCCTTTGGAAAAACCTCCTTAATTGATGGAGTAGACTCATACATTGAGTCAGTTATGTTAATAGTGCATGTTGGCTTGTTCAAGTCTCTGAAATTTCAAGGAGAGGCAGATTACCACAAGCAAATTCAATGCTCTCCTGAAATGAGGGTGCCATAGATGAAATACATTTAAGTTGATGTACAATGAAAAGGAGTCCCCACCCATAACAGTCCCCATCGCCAAGGCTTAAGGATTAGAAGAGTGGATCTGCTTGCTGGATAAAGGATGCCCATCAAGCCAGGAGGATTCTCCTAGCCTAAGACTGGGTCTTCAGTCCTCTTGACTCAAAGGCTGGGAATTCCAGCATTGGGGCTGAGGTACACCTAACTGTCTATTTGTCTCTCCATGGAAGTTTGGGTTGACCATCTTTGGCTTGCATAGCTAAGTTTTCTGGAAAGGGCCAGTCTAAGGAGGTTATCATAAGGGGTAGCCATGTCCTGGAGGCAAGATTAGACTTGCAGAAGAGCCTGCCACAGTGCCTGCTCAACCCAAGGGCCTGGGGGCCACATTGGTGGGGGAGGTGCAAATCCAAGGGGAAGGGCGAAGCTGGCAACAGGGAACGAGTTATAGAGTGAAAGAGCTGAGGAAATTAGAAACTTAGAGCCAGGGAATGAGACTGGGGTCCTAGTCTACTTTTCTTAGTCACTTTCTTGTGGCAAATGTGTAGCCTTTCCAGCTTTAGGGCTCAGGCAGTCAGGCGAGGAACAAATGTGAGGCTTGTCAACCGAACTCTGTGTGTCCATTCCAACTCAGAAATCCTAGACAGTGAGAATGCCAGATTCCTTTTATTTTTAAACAAACATCCATCATCTAGGAACCTCACACATGACTTTTGACTTTTCTTGGCCATCATTGTATAACCTTTGGTTCTCAATTGAAAGGAAAACAAAAACTGCTCTAATATATTTTCTAAAATGTCACTCTCAGGGGAGAGCAGCAGGTGGCCTTTCCCTAGAACTTGGGATATGAAGAAGAGCTGGGGCTTGAAGCAAGCAAATCTGCAGGTAATACCTGTGGAGACAGGAGGCTAAATTTGAAGAGCAAGGAAAGGGAAGGAGGGCAGATCAACTGTGCTCTGGGATCACCGACCAGCGTCACCCCTGCCTCCTTTCGGGAAGTTAGAACATTTGCCAGTCTCTGCTTCACACGTTGCTTGCTCTCTTCACCTCCTCTCCCCTTTCCTCCCACCTCACATAGAGCTCTTCACTAATTCTCCTTCCTCTTTCCTAGAAGGAGCCTGCTTGCTTTCCTTCACTTTCATCTTTGAAAAGAGCAGAGTGCCTGGCTGACTCTTTTTTCCCCTCTGTCTTTTTAAAGATAAAATGGCAACTAGGATATAAATTTAATTCTAATAAGGGGGAAGATATAGTAAGGTTCTCTTTAGCACAGGGCGCATCTTTTTTGTGATTTTCAAAATGGAGTCCTTCGAAATTGTGGCTGGTACTTGAGAAGTTTCTAAGCCCCCCGCTCCCCAGGATAATGATTGTGACGTTCCTCAGAGGCAAACTCATTTCTGTTACTCATTTTAAAAACACACGTTCCTTTGTCTTTTCACACTCGTCACAGTGAGATTTAAAATAGAGACACATCATCACCTATTTAAGGGTTATGAATAGCACTGCCTTGAAAAGGCCTGGTGGGAATTTATAGGGAATTGAAAGTGACGCAGCAGACTTGGAAGACAGCTAGGCAGACAGGAAAACGAGGTTGGAGGCCAAGCTGCCTCCATATCCTGAGCACGGGACATGAGACCCTCTTCCCGCCACGCTCACAGTCAGATTCGAGGCATCACTTCCAGATGGAGAAGTGGAGTGGAAGGGTGGGACAGCCCCAAGACTTGGTGCCATCTACCCAACAAAAAAGTTTCAATGATCCAGAGGTCACCCTCAGTACTGCGGTAGGTTGGATGATTGACCTCAACTTCACCCCTCCCGTACCCATGTCTTTTGCCAGGTGGCTCTGCAGTCCCTGCTATTGGAGGTGTAGTTCTCCACCCCTTGTCATGGGCTGGGCCTACCCACACTCTGGAGGAATGCCACCAGATGGGATAGCGTGTCACCTCCTATCTGAGACCTTAAAAGCTCGGTATGTTTCCCCTTGTCCTTGCCATGGGAGGAACACACCCCGGCTAGCCCACTTGTCCAAGGAAAGGGTAAGAGATGAGCAATAGAACATGTGATAGCAGCCCAACCCCAGCTGATCCAAGGAAGCCTGAGTAAGAGTCAAAGAAAGCTACTCTAAGTGCTGGGGCTCGAGAGCACTCGTTACCCAGCAATACTGTGGAATCGACGAGTGACACAAACACTGCTCTGAAATGGGGCTTGGTCACAGGAAGAGCGTGAATGACCGTGACTAGAAAGTGAGTGTGAATAGAATACGGTTTTCTAAAGATGAGGACAGTCCTTGTGTTTATGGTCGCTAGATGGGCAGACGTTGCTTCCCCGTTTGAACATCCCACCCCTTAACTGGGTCTTGGCCAGGGGTGAAGGGAACGACAAGATCCCGCCTTCCTGGCTGTACTGGAAACCACTGATACGTCCCAGTTCAGTGATGACAGACGTTGGCTTCTTTGGGAAGCACAAACATTTCAAAGACTATCAGATAATTAAGGAAGAAAAGACCTTCAGATGACCTCTGCCTGACACAAGTTAAACCACGCACTACTCACAAGGAAAGCCATTCATTCAGTCAAGTGCATGGCTTAAGTGGTTATATTCTCACTGAAATTTGCCTTTTAACTTTACCCCTTGTTCCCAACCCTCCCCTCTAAAGCCACATTGCATGAGTCTCTTAACTCTTCCAACATGGTACGTTCAAACACAGCCGCACATCCTAAATCTTTTCCACGCCAAACTCCCAGAGTTTCCTCATTCTTTTATTTTGACACACCACTCACCATTCTGATCACTCTCCTCCAGACACATACCTGCTTCTCCAGGTCCCTCATAAAATATGAAATGCAGAATTATAGACAATCCTTGACGTGCACCTAAAACATTGCCATGTACATGAGGGACTAATTACTTCTTGTTACCTGGATGTTATTTTTTTCCCATTATTTATGCCTATTAAGTTTAATTTCTTTTTCTGTAAAACTAATTCGGTTTATCCTCTGAATATATTTCTCTGCTTCAGGAGAGTAATGACTATTTTCTCCTCTAATAATGATGGTGATAATACCAACTCCAATGGGCTCATTGTACCAAGTACTCATGCCTGGTACTTCCCCTCTGCCAGTTCACTAATCCATTCAAAACCCCTGAGGGTGGTATTATCATCTCCATACAAAATGAGGACCCAGGCTCAGAGAAGGTGAGTCACTGGCACTCGGTCACACAGCTGCATGGGGTTCAAGTCCAGCCTGATTCCATGCACATGGTCTTTCTACTATCCTCAATCCCTTACATTGTTTTATCTGGAAAGGGAAAGGCTAATTATGTCATGGGAGTAGCCACAAGCAAAACATGGGTCAGCATTGTCCCCACTCTGTGCACTGAAGAGAAAGGTGCCTCTTTGCCCACTCTGAATGAAATGCCTCTCACCATGTGACATGACACAGCCATCAGCTGTGTGAAAGCCATCAGAGTGCCACAATCACATGATTGGCATCAAAGCCAGGATGGAAAGGAATCAACAGAGGCCAGTCCTGTGATCTTCAACCAGAGTTTTCTTCTACTGTTGTGGTGGACACTGTCGATGCTCTGCCCAGATACCCCTACTGCGTGTGCACAGGCAGAGGGATGGCCCCCTAAAGGTGTCCACCTCTTAATCCCCGGAACCAAAGAACATGTTATGTTACAAAGCAAGGGGAAATTGAAGTTGCAGAAGGGAGTAAGGTTGCTAATCAGGTGGCCTTGAGATGGAAAGATTATCCAGGTGGGTGTAGGAGGGAGAGTCAGGACCAGAGAGAAGGTGGTGTGAGAAAGATGCAACCTGCCATTACAACTTTGAACACAGAAGGGGCCACAAGCCAAGGTGGGGGCCGTCTGTAGAAGCTGGAGAAGGCAAGAACGTATATTCTCCCTTAGAACCTCCAGGAAGGAATGGAGCTCCTGACGCCCTGATTTTAGCCCAGTGAGACCCACTGTGCACTTTCAACGTCCAGAAGTATAAGATAATGAATCTGTGTTGTTTGAACCCATTAAGTTTGTGATACTCAGTTACAGTAGCAAAAAGCCACTAATACACCGGAGGTGTGTGTACTGGCTGCTAATGACTCACAGCTACCCCTTTCTCCAGAAAATTGCCTTCAACAGAACATGAGCCACTTGGCCCAGGGGGTTCTGAAAGGGCCTCCGTCGTGGGAGGAGGAGGGAGGCCCACAGAGAGTAGGCTACGAAAGGCTGGCCTCAAGGAAGGACCAGCTGTGCGACCCATGCGCCAGCGCTCCTCCAGAGCTGGCTGAAGTAAGACGCCCACTGAGACCACTTTTGTATTCAGCAACTTCCCTGCCCCAATCCGCTTCCTCCCTCTCCCTTCTCCTGAGAGCGCCCCCTCAACCCATCACGTGCACCCAACTCCCCTCTCAGGCTGTGCTTCTAGGGAATCTGGCCCGAGACAACAGTCAGCCTCAGAAGAGATGCCAGGCTATAGGAAGCTGGTCCTGGAGGGGAAACGGGGGGGCTGGATGGTGTGTGTCAGGCATGTGTCAGGGTAGAGGAGCTAGAAGACGAGACTAGAGGGCATACCGGCTTTTCCCCGGAGCGTTGCTGGGCCCTGGGCCCAGCTTGATCTTAAAAGTGTCCTTCCCTGAAGCATTCACGCCAAGCCGGACGCTGTGGCATCCGGGCTGTGAGCGGGCGCCACAAGGTGGGGAAGGCCTCAGGGTGCTTCCAGGCGCTCCAGGAATTCGATGGGCTACACTTCTGGAGGGTCAGCACCATCTCGGGAAGACAGTCCACATCTGGATCTGGATCAGCCCTGCATTTTTCATTTTTCAACCTCATTTCCAGTCGTGATACCCTTAAACTTCTCCTAACCAGGGGTTGGGGTGGAGGGGTGGGGGGGGGGGTTTACATCCTCACGCCCCCTGAGAGCAAACACAGGCCTGTGTTCTGTGGCCACTGGTCAATTACCAGGATTTAGTGCTGCTCTTGAAACAACTGGTTTAAACTCACTCTGAATCCCACCCAAACTGCTTTTATGATTTCCTCCATCTGTTTGGTCACTGGGTTCCTGACACTGGAGAGGCAGAAGAGTATGAACTGTGGAAGTTCTGTGCGGGTGGCTCTGAATGGCCTACTTTTTCCTTGTAGCTGGGACATTTTATGGATCATTCTCTTCATCTGGGCACAACCCCTAAGACTCTCAGGCTGCCCCCATTTCTCTGAGGTACCATGAGTGAGTCCGTGCCTGGTCCAGACTTGTAATGGTGGCTCAATCACCTTTCCTGCCCGGTTCAGTGCCTCCCCCAGAATCATCCCCCCCACGCCTGTCTGTCCGGGTCATTCCCCTATAGTTCACCCAGCCACAGACTCCCTCTGCAGGCTACCCCAGAAAGACAGTGCCATGCGCCCTGTAGTGGATGCTGTGACGTGTCACTCAGGTCCCCCCGCGGTACCGAAGTGTTCCGTGCCCACCTGCCCAGCGTCTTGGTTGCCTCCCACTGATTCCCTCTCTGCCCACTGCCCTTGGCTGAAAAGAGCTGCTATGTCCAGGATTATGCCCTCTCCCCAGGGGCTGCCTATACACAGTGAGAGGTGAGGCAGGGCTACAAAGGCCCAGACCTCTAGCCTCAATGCAGATGACTGTCCAGGGCCCTTGGGGGATTAGCTGAAGGTGCAACTGTATCACCATCCAACTTCTCCCTCTGCCCAGTCCTGCTTTCCCTTCCCTGTGCACAACGATCGTTCTCCAGAACATTCCCGAACAACCTGCCCTCATGTACATCTCTGAGGCTCAGAATCTGTCCTGGGGCCTGGACTCGGGCTACACCACTCTCCCTTGTCCTTCCCGGGGGTGCGGGGACCTGGAGGTAGGGGTGGGGGAGGCCTTACCCACGATCATGTGGTTGCAGACATCACAGAAAGTGGGCTTCTTGAAGATATGCTCCTGAAAGGCGTGGGCCTTGCTGCCAGCCCCTGGGTACAGGCCGGTCCTGGTGGGTGTGGATGTCAGGCTTCCAGAGGTGGGGAGTGGGCTGGAGCTGGGGCTGACCTCAGCCAGCATGTCCCCCTGCAGCTTCACGTCACTGTTGGTTCGCTGGAAGAAGTTGTCAGCGCTTTTGCTCCGTAAACTCTTGGTCTTGAAAGAAAGTGATCGTTTTAGTTTCTGGAGCTGCAATGCAATGACAGAACACTCTCTTACGATCGATCATGCAGACTCATGCTTGGGGGGTGAGGTCTGCTCCAGGCACTGCACTGTTCCAGCTGACACCCTCCGCCCCAAGGAGGCTCACAAATGTCCCTGTGTGGGTGGGCAAGGTCAATGCCTAAAGGGTATGTGGCAGTCCCTTCTCCATCCCGTGCTGAGCCAGACTGCCCAGAGAGGCCCCAAGGTGCCTTTGCTTCTGCCCCTGCTCCTCCTCCCCGCCTCCTTGAGGTCCTACCAATGTGCTGTCAAAGTGTCCCATGACACTGAACTTTTGACACCATTTGCCTTCTGAATCGGAATCATTGGAAATATTAGGTGAATGACCTTCTGGGCTCAATGGCTGTGTCTGCCATGCCAGAGCCTCTGCCAGTCTTTCTCTCTGATGGTCACTTAGCAGCTACTTGTCTCTATACATGGCAAAGCAGAAGAGGCCACTGTCTGCCTCGAATCCATCTGGGTGAACTATCCACAGAACGGGAACCAGAAACTCTCAAGCCTGCTTGGGTCTGAAGCATATGGATGAGTAATATGTGTGGATGTGTGTGTGTTTGCGGAGGACACGGCGTGGGATTACTTGTTTGACTTTCTCTGCTCTTCTCCCTGCCTTGCTGCTTGTTTTCGGCCATGGCAAACTGGATCATTTCTCCTTTGCCTTGGAACTTATGAAGAATTAAAACCTGGGTTTGGAGAACTAATTACTGAAAGGTCTGGGTTTGGTGCGGTCTGCACCACCAATCCAGCCTTACTGGAGCTAGCAGGGTCTTTTGGAAATACAGATGTGAGCATGTGAGCCTGATGGTTAAATCCTTCACAAGGTTTCCTTTGTTCTTAAATCTAAAGAAAAGCTCCTTGTCATGGGCTCCAGGGACTGGCAGCTTCTGGGTCCCCATGACAGCTTGTAGCAACGTGTACCTTGCTCTGTCCACGCCAGCTACAGTGGCCCTTTGAAAGTCTGTGGTATTTACTATGCTTTCTCACTGCCACCCCTTTTGTGCATACTTCTCCCTTTGCCCAGATAAAGGAATAAAGCACTTAGTAGCTGCATGACCTGCAACAGGTCACTTTACCTTCAAGGTAGTTTCCTTTTGTCATTGACTATCCATGGGGACTCTGCCTGTCGTCTGGAATGTCTTTGACCCAAAGTTGCAGACAAAAAGGAGCTAAGCACACGAGTCTAATAAAGGCCCCGATCAAGTGTAGTCAAACACCTCTCCAGGACGCATAAGATGAGCTGATCTGGCCTTGCCGAGCCGCGTCACCTCTGCGTCAACCCTCCAACCTCTTCCTCGGAAGACCAGGAAGATGTGGTCTTTTGTGCTTGGGGTAGACTGCAAAAAAGCTATAATTTTCCTCCATTTCCCTTCCCCATTCACCTCTGCAATGTAACTTTGCAGCCCCACCCATCAAAGGTAGCATGTTTCCACACTCCTTGGATCTTGTTGGTTTGGGGAACTTGACCAGTAAAAGGTGCCAGAAGAAATTTTAAGCCAGTTCCAAGCCCAGACCTCAAGATGCCTTGCATGCTTTGTCCTCCCTCTTGGAAACCTGCCAAACTGCCTTATGAACCAACCCAATGTAGCCTGAAGGATGATGAGAGACACACAGTCCAGTCACCTCCCATCACATGAGTAAGACCACCGAAGCAGGGCTACCCTGTTTCCCTGCAGGGAATATAAGGGTCTAGAAGAGACCAGAAGAACTGTCGAGCTGAGTCCCATCCAAATCGTCAGCCCACAGAACCATCAACTAAAGAGATGACTGGTGTTTGAAACCATTAAGTTGGGTATCTATTGTGTGTACACAGCAATACATCGCTTCTCCCCACCTTCCTGCCATGTGCTGGATTTTACTTCTTTCCCCCTGTGAGGTTGGCTGTGGCTGTGTGAAGCCAGCTCCCCACTTCAGGGAGCCATCTGGGGAGGAGGCCTTGTTGGGGCCCTCTAGAGGAGCTCCACTTAGCCAGCGATGAGGCATCATTAGCCAGAGACCAGCAACACCCTATATTTAAAGGTCAGAAACAGTGGGTTGGCCAAGAACACTGTCTCTTTCCCTTTGCCCTATGGCCCAAACCCACCAGAGGCGCTATAGCCACCAAAGAAGGAAGAGAAGGAGGTGCTGGTGAGTTATTTTGGTGTTGTTCATTACTGTACCATAACCTAGCCTATCCTGACTGATATAGGGGAGCAGGGTCATGCATCCTTGGGAGCCCTGCATTTATTGTGAAGAGGACCCTCCATCTCCAGCAAAGCTAAGTGAGAGCGGGCATGAGACAGCACTCACTGAGACAGAGCCACACCAGGGTGAGGGCCAGAAAGCCATAAAGGAGAAGAACAGACCTTCCTTACTTCGCATCCTTCCAGTTATTGCCTGGGCTGGTGCTGGAGGAAGGGGGGTTTAAATAGATAAGACTAGAGTTTTACTGTGGACAGATTTTAGTAAAGTGACCAGGAAGTTAAGGAATCTGCTAAGATTTTGTCGTGGGCTTGGCAACCCAGGGCGAGGGTGCTTTATCAGAGCAAATATCATCATATAGAAAAATAAAATCCTGTCATGGAGTTCAGATGGTTCAATAAATTGGCTACTCTTGTCTCAGAAGCGGAACAAAAGCATCTATCCTAATTATAATAATAGCAGGTGCATCCCCAGGTGACCCTTCTTCATTTTCCCAACCATCCAGTGAAGACACTGTTGTTTTACTCCTGTAGAAATGGCTGAGGGAGGTTAAGGGACTTGCCCAAGGTCACACAGCTCACGTGAGTCAAGCCCAGGGTTCAGAATTAAATTTACCTTCCTTTAAGCCCCCATTCTTCACATTGGCAGTGATGGACAGGTGATGGAGAGGGAATGGAGGAGAGCTTACCCTTCACCCTCGGGGGGACAGAACTACTTTTGGCAGACAGTGAGAGCGGGAAAGAATGTGCAGTGAGAAAGCAAATCTGCTTTTTGGGGAGCTATTTCCCTTATTTTATATATTTCAAATTTCTTAAAAATAATAAAGGAGCATAGCTGTTTATCAAAGGGGAGCAGCAGACTTCCTTTTAAGGCTCCTCTGACAGACTCCGTGGACTCTGTTGCTAGGCCAGGGAAGGTCATGGGGTGCTGCCTACGTACGTCCAGTCTGGTCTCCCTCCTGTGCTCGTGTGCTTTATTTCTGCCTTCAGAAACTTCCATATATGGTATTCTGTGTTCCTTTGAAGTTTAGCATGATGCCAAGACACCTGTAGCATTTTCCTTGTCCTGTGGGATGTGGCTGGAAACTGTGTCAGACTTTCAGAGCCTGCCTGCCTACAGAGTTGGAGAATTTGCCTTGGAAGCCAATGTAACATTTCTTATTCAAGTGGGTAGCTTAAAAGAAAGGCCTACAAGTTAAACAAAGTCTGAGCAGTGAGCTCAAAGGAACACACTTTCTCTAATTATTCCCCAAAGAGTAGAGGCCAGATGGGAACATATAAAATACAGAAATAGAAGCAAACCCTGATAATAGCAGATGTCACAAAATGATTATCTTCCAGACAACATTGGCACAACCCAACTCCATTTTTTTTATAATAATAATGGGAGAAGGAACATACATTCTCAAGTACTTTGCCATGTGCTAGAAACTGCTCTATACATTTTAATTCATGTAATCATCCTGGTGATCTGATGAGTAAGAGATCATTCATTCATTCAATAATTCATTTAATAAATATTTATTGTGTCACTACTATGAGCCAGGCATTGGCCTTGGCTTTGGGGTTATAGCAGTGGAAAAAAGTAAAATCCTTCCCCTTAAGGTTTTAAGGTCTAGTGGGTGGAGATAGAAAGTAAATAAATAATAAAAGATGTATATAATATAAATTTGGGTAAGGATAAGAGACATGAAGGAAATAAAACTGGAGCCAGGCTTTAGAAAGTGACAAGGAAGGCTTCTCTGACCGGTCACATTGGAGCAGAGACACATGAGAAGTGAGGGCATGAGCTACTTTGGAGAAGAACAATTTGGGTAGTGGGGGAAACTACAGGCAAAGGCCCTGACAAGGTGGGTGTGCCTGGGGCAGAAAGTTGAAGGAGAAAAGGGGCAGAGAAGTCAAGGGTCAGCTTTATGCCAGGCCTTGCAGGCCATGGCAAGGGCCTTGGAATTTATCCTAATGGTGATGGTTTTGAGCAGAGAATTTTATTTTATTTATTTTTTTATTTTTTATTTTTTTAAAGATTTTATTTATTTATTTGACAGAGAGAGAGACAGCGAGAGAGGGAACACAAGCAGGGGGAGTGGGAAAGGGAGAAGCAGGCTTCCTGCCGAGCCGGGAGCCCGATGCGGGACTCGATCCCGGGACTCCAGGATCATGACCTGAGCCGAAGGCAGTC
Source organism: Phoca vitulina (assembly GCF_004348235.1). Classification (NCBI taxonomy): domain Eukaryota; kingdom Metazoa; phylum Chordata; class Mammalia; order Carnivora; family Phocidae; genus Phoca; species Phoca vitulina. The sequence goes on from NW_022589713.1 coordinate 47,438,756, forward strand.
GCTTAACCAACTGAGCCACCCAGGCGCCCCGAGCAGAGAATTTTAAAAGGGTTCCTCTGGCTGCTCTGTGGAAAACAGACTACAGGAGGGCAAGATGGAAGCCAGGAGACAAGTTGGAGACTCTTGCAATTATCCCAGGGAGAATCCATTTTGGCTTGGCCTGCCATAGTTATAGTACAACATGGTTGAATATGGGGTACAGTATGAAGGTAGAACCAAATGGGCTTGTTGAGGGATTGGATATGGAGTACAATGGAAAGAGGGGACTCAAGAATGATTTCAAGGTTTTGGGCTTGAGCAAGTGGATGGATGGAGGGACCATTTACTCAAAAGAAGAGTCCTGGAGAGGAAGCAAGTTGGTGTGGGGCAGTGGGGTGGGGATGAAGAGTTGAGTTGGGGAAAGTAAGTTTGAAATGCTTATGTGGAATTCATGTGGAGCTGGGTATATGGCCTTGGGATTCAGGTGAGGGGTCCAAGCTGGAGAAATACATGTGGGAGTCACAAAGACATCGATGGTACTTACAGCTATGAGGCTTGATGAGATCACTATGTAGTTAGTGCGAACACTGAAGAGAAGTGCTCTGAGGATGGAGACCTGGAGGTCAAGAAGATTAAGGAAATATTTCGAGGCCAAGATGATTAAGAAAAAAACAAAGGAATCTGAGAAGGAGAGACTGGCAAGAAAGGAGTGGAAACTCTAGGAATAAAATGATTCAAGGAAGAGAGAAGAACCAACATCATCAAATAATGCCTACACATCGAGTAATGTGAGGGCTAGGGGGAATGTCTTTGGGGGATTTTTTTTTTTTTTGGTTTATTTAGTTGAGAGAGAGAGTTGGAGGGGGAGAGGAACAGAGCGGGGTGGGGGGAGAGGCAGAGGAAAAGAGTCTCAAGCAGACTCCCTGCTGAGCACAGAGCCTGATGCAGGGCTCAGTCTCATCACCCTGAGATCATGACCTGAGCCGAAACCAAGAGTTGGACACTTAAATGACTGCTCCAAGGAGGGGGGGGCGTGTTTATTTAATGGTAGCAGGTGCAGTGAAGTGGTAGGGGTGAAGACCTGACAAAATTTCAAGAAAAAATGGCGGTTGTTGGGGGAGTGAATGCAGGTGGTGAGCACAAGCAGTTTTGCTCTAGAGGGGGATAGTGAGAGGGAAAGGGGATGCAGCATGAAGGGTGGGTTTGGTTTTATTTCAGCATGGGAGTTAGTTCAGCATGTTATTAATCTGATGCTGCAGAAGAGAGTGGGGAAATGCTGGAAGGATGTCCTCGAGTAGATGGGAGGAGGTGAAATCCGGTGCACTGGAGGAACAGTTGACTTTAGCCGGGAATGAAGGATTTGCCTTCAGCTCAGGTTATGATCCCAGGTCCTGGGATCAAGCCCCATTTCGGGCTCCCTGCTCAGCTGGGAGCTTGCTTCTCCCTCTGCCTGCTGCTTGTTGATCCATACGGGGAGAGAGAGAGAGAGAGGCAGACAGGCTGGTGAAATTGGCGCTAGTTGGATGTGATCTTCTCTCTTGATTGCTTTTTTTTCTCAGTGAAAACAGAAACAAGTCTATCTCCCGAGTGAGGGGAAAAGGGAGGGAGTTGGAATCTGGAAGTGAGAAGATGGAGAATAGCTGTTTCAGTGCATTAGCACAATGCACAATGCAGGGTGGTACAAAGGGTCTGTTTCAGGTTATTACCTCATTTTATAGATGAGACAATTGAAACCCAAATTTAAATAGCTAGTAAGTTGCAGAATGAAGATCCACATACAGGGCTCTGTAACTCCAAAGCTCCTTAAGCCAAACAGACTTTCATAAGATTTCCTACTATTGGGACGCCTGGATGGCTCAGTCGGTTAAGGATTTGCCTTCAGCTCAGGTTATGATCCCAGGTCCTGGGATCAAGCCCCATTTCGGGCTCCCTGCTCAGCTGGGAGCTTGCTTCTCCCTCTGCCTGCCGCTTGTGCTCTCTCGTGTTTGTTCTCTCTGACAAATAAATAAAATCTTTAAAAAATCAAAACAAAACAAAACATAAGGTTTCCTACCCTTGACCTCCTCTTAGTAAAAGTCCTCTGTTTGGTGTGCTCTATCTTCTGATACCAGCTGGAATTTTAGCAATAATCCATGTGGTTGCCATGCTGCGCATGGCAATCAATTGCGGAACACAGAAATCAGGCATCATTAGAGCAATGGAACACGGAGAATTACAGCCTGCAGGTGATGGCAGTGGCATGCGTGTGATTTACTAGTCTGTTCTGCAGAAGCACATCAAGTTAATTAGCCAGGATGTGCTTGGTCATTTCAGCCAGGATCTGAAGTTGCACTGCGTGGGAAAGAGGTGGTTCTGGAGCAAACGCATCTCTGCCCACACAGGCATAAATTGGGAGGCACAGTCACCGTGTCAGTTTGGTTTCCTGTTAAGTCTCCTCTATGAACATTTCTTTTGCTATCTGAGGCCCCACCAATAATGTGCTGGCTTTTGCTGCTGGATCGAAATGAGGTCATCTGCAAGCACGTGCCTCCTCTTTGGTATGCACATGTGATCTACATCTTTGGTTCATATTTTGACTTTTCTAAAATAAGGATATGTCCTAATTAAAATACTCATTCTTTTTAAAATTTTTATTTATTTTTAAAAATGCTTTATTTATTTGCCAGAGAGAGAGAGAGAGAGCACAAGCAGGGGGAACTGCAGAGGGAGAGGGAGAAACAGGCTCCCCACTGAGCAGGGAGCCTGATGCAGGACTCGATCCCAGGACCCTGGGATCATGACCTGAGCCAAAGGCAGATGCTTAACTGACTGAGCCACCCAGGCATCCCTGAAATACTCATTCTTTAATTTTTTTCCTGAAAAGGTATTATTAAACCAATTGCTGATAGCTAAGACTCGGGGAAATGAGTTATTTGCCTGTGTGGTATGACAGTCCCACCCACTCCCTCGGAAACTCAGGTCCCTTCATTCTCCACCAGCCATGCAGATGCACTTCCTCTCTTCCATGTTTGGCGGATGCTGTGGTTCCTCCCACGCTCACCCATAACATTTTATTTGTGACTCCACAGGCAGAGAGGGAGTGCTGGGGTCCTGAGAAAGGTAACGCCTGTGATGAGGGCCTTCTCACCAACCTTTTACCCATTCACAGCCTGATTTCTTTTAAGACACAATATATTCCAGGTCCTGATTGGCTTCCGTTTGGATGGGACTTCGAAGTCAGAAATAGTCTTCTTACATCTACCTAGCTTTGTCATAACCAGCTGCAAAAACTGTTGTTAATGAATATGTTGGTAAAGCGAGAGCTACTGGATACAATTAGCTTGGGCAGGCCCTCAAGCTCCTTAGCTTGGGTTCTATCCATAAACGGAGAGGAACAGCTGAGAGACTGCTAAGTTCCCTTTCTGCTCTGACAAGTCAGCACAGTGAGGGAATACAAAAGACTCGGAACAGTCTCTACTTATAGGAAGTCTAAGATCTAATTCTGGAGACAAGTAGCAATGCTTAAGACTATCCAAGGGTGACACAAGACCCTATATTTATATTATCAAGTGATAAGTAGAGTGTTTTGATCACTGCCTATTCTAATATGTCAGAAAAGGGAGTTATCAATGGGGCCTGGAATAATCAGAGACATTCTTTCAAACCTTAAAGAATGAATTGACTTTAAAACACATAACTGAAGAGTTTAAGCACTTTGATGGCCCCCCTCACATCTAGGTTATACCCAGTCTCCTCCCTGTGTGATACAAGAACCTTCCTGATGGATGAGGGCCATACACCTGCCCAGTAGACCTCTAGTCACCCCTCCACCATCCCAGGCACACAGACACATTAAGAGAAGTCCAAAGATTTTCAATGATGCCCAATGATTTTCAAAATTTTTTATTCTGCCTGGAAGTGGCATTCCAGTCTACTTGGAAAATGCCTGATTCTCCTTGATTGCTTGACTTCTGTCTGGCCTCTCGCCTGACCTTCCCTGCAGGTGGACAGGGACTTTCTCTCCTGTGTGACCCAAGTGTGCAGAGTGGAGATGTGTCACTGTTCCTCCTGCCCTCTGCTCTGGGCTCCTCTTCAGACCATTAGGCTACTCCCAACAAGTGCCTAGCACATAGTAATGATATTAATTAGACTAGCAAATAATTATTCAGCTCTTGTTATACACCAGACTCCATCTTAAGGGTTTACATAAGTTATCTTTTGATCTTTGTGCTAACCCTGAAATAACGTGCCCAAATACACCCAGAAAAAGTGCTAGAGTCAGGATTAGAACCAAGCACCAGTTGACTTCAGAATCCAAGCTCTTCGCGTCTATACACATTTGTTAAATGACTGCTGGAAAGACTGACGGATGGACTGAATGAATAGGAGGAGCTCCAGCCAGATTGAAGACTTGGACATGAAGGCAGGGATGAGTGCACCACGAACACGTGCTCTGGGGCCCCACAGGATTTCAGCAGTGCTTACAACCGGACTCTAAACATACAAGTTGTGCAGCAAACCCTAACTGAAAAGCTGGCCTACCTGGTACACTAGGTGTGCTGGCATGAGAAGCAAACGGTGGTGATGAAGGAAATGCGCATGGGTGTGTGTGGGTAAGTGTCCCAGATAATGACGGTAGCCAGGTGGAAAGAGTGTAAAGCACGGTAATCACAGAGACCCACTGCAGGTTTTCCAGAAGGAAGAAACAAGTCCTGATGATCAAGTCGTGGTAGGACCTGGGTGTCTTAGAAGGAGTCACATCAGAGACATACCCTGGGATGGACAAATTAGTAAGCTGCTCCCTCCAGCCCTAAGGCTGGCTGCCATGTTTCCTCCAAAGATGTTTCTGTGTAGCTCCCAAGTCCACAGTTGCTAGAACAGGGAGAATGTAGTAGCATGGAGCTCCTGGCTACTTCTCACCTCCTGCTCTCTGCGGAGAAATTCAAGATCATCAATTTCCTGAGGCATCATGTTCCTTTCAAATGTTGTTGAATTTTTTTTTTTTTGTCTTATCCTGAAAACAGTCCTCACCTAGATTGTTTAAGCCAAGCGTGGTGGCATTGGTTAGATCTTGTTTAATGGCATACATCAAGAGAATAATACTTCATTTTTTTGATACAGCTATACACACACACACACACACACACACGTTTATGTGACATACGTTTCCATGAAACAGCCCTGTGAATGCAGCAGGGCAAATATTACCTCCATTTTACAGATGACAAAATGGGACAAAAGATGTGAAGTGACATTCCCAAGGTCCACAGAGGATGAGATGCTTAATGGGGAGGAAGAGTTTTAAGGATCATCTTAGGCGCAGGGACAGAAGATCCTTTCAAACCTGAGGATGACGCACTCAAGGCTCTGGGGTCAGACAGACTTCTTTGCTGCCCTTCCCGGCCTGAGGGCCCCAGCAGTGTGAACATAGGAAAGTTGCTTAACTTCTCTGAGCCCCAACTTCCCCACCTATAAAATGGGGACAATAACACTTTCCTTGCAGGTTTTTTGTGAGGATTAAATAAGATAAACATCTAAAGCCCCTGGCATAGTCCTGGCACTCAGGGGCCACACCCTCTCAATGCCTCAAAATCCCCAGCACACCACCATCCTTTCTGGTTGTCATGAGGTTGGGAGCATGGTTCTTATCCTTCCCCTGTGTGTGGATGCCAGTGTAACAATATTGGGGCCATTGCAACACCTTCAGGGATGGGTCAAGATTCCTCTTGGGCAAGAGTACTATATGTGCTCAGAAGAAATACTTTGAGAAGCCAAAGGCAAGGGAAGATGGCACCTCAAAGACCAAACTCAATAATAATAATAATAATAATAATAATAATAATGACAATAATAATAAAACACAGCACTGTGTTATGGGAAGCACTGAGAAGGGTGAGGTTTGCTGTCTGAGGGATAGAGCTGTGCTACAATGTATATTGGACTTAAGTCGGGAGAGGGGGTGGGCTACCATGAGGGAGGTGTGCAAGAAGGCAGTGAGAAAACAAATTTAGAGGTGGTATGGATTTTTGAGTCAGACAGCTACTGAATAGGGTGTGTAATATAAACCTCCTCTTTCTTCTTCTCAAAATCTTCAGTAAAGTGTACATTTTTCACTAATGTTTTAGTGAGCGGGTACTTTTTTTTTAAAGATTGATTTATTTATCTGAGAGTGAGCACAGGTGAGCAGAGGGTGAGGGGGAGAGAGAATCCCAAGCAGACTCCCTGCTGAGTGTGGAGCCCAATGAGGGGCTTGATCCCAGAACCCATGAGATCATGACCTGAACCAAAATCACGAGTCAGATTCTCAACCAGCTGAGCCATCAAGACACCCCATGAGCGGGTACCTTTTCAGGGGGAATGCTGACATGGGCATCAGCACCTGGACTAACATGGATTCTGTGGCCCATTTTGGAGAATACTCCTTAGCTCTGGAATCCTGACAGAGAGACGGCCTGCCTGACCAGGAGCCACAGAGGTTGGGACTGAGAGTACTGGTGTTGAACCATGTGGCCCATCAAGTGGGAGTCCCACAGGGCTGTCTGATGCTGTGGTCACCCTTCCTCAGCAGGTCCAGCAGTGGCCAGTCCCCTCTCAGCTGCTGCTGTCACTGTTGTGACAAATTGGGAGGAGGGATACAGCCCCAGGGACCACATTATTATTATTTTTTATTCCCATGAGCAGAGAGAGGGATGGACCCTAGGAAGGCCAATGAACCCAGAGAAAATGGAAAAATGCTGGCTGTCTAAAAGGGAAAAACTGTTTCAAGGTCAAATGAGTTTAGAATGGGGATCCTTCTTGATTCTGATTCATATATTAAATGATTCTACTGATTAAGTGATGGACCAAGAAACAAAAGTATTTACACTTAACTGTGCTGGGCCTCATTTATTAATACCACCTCCCATGGTGCCTTGCAAATAGTAGGTACTTATTAGGGGCTGAATCGTGTCCCCCCAATTAATATATTGATGCCGTAACCCTCCATACCTCAGAACAGGACTGTATTTGGAGACAGGGCCTTTCAATAGGTGATTCAGTTGAAGTGAGGCCTTCACGGTGGGCCCTAATCCTGACTGACTGATGTCTCTACAAGAAGAGGAAATTTGGACACATGGACACTAGGAATGCATGCGTGCAGAGGAAAGGCCATGGGAGGACACACGGAGAAGGTGGCCGTCTGCAAGCCAAGAGGAGAGGCCAAGAGGAGAGGTCTCAGAGATTAACACTTTGGTCTCGGACTTTCAGTCTCCAGACTTCTGAGAGAAGAAATCTCAGTTGCTGAAGCTGCTCCATCTGTCCTAGTTTGTTATGGCAATGCTAGCAAACTATACAATGCTCAGTTAAAGCTAGTCAGGGTGAAATACGGTGCTCCTAGAGCTGTCAGTTCCAATCAGAAAGAACTGCACTGAGGCCATTCCTGCAGGGTCTCTAACGTCCCACATGACAATATGCCCAGCCAAGCGTTTCGCTGGGTAATGAGAATGGAAACCTGGGTAGATGGTCTTGTCCGTGCTGTCTGGCCAGGAATGTCCTTCCTCACACACATTCCTGGGGACCTTCTGCTCATTGTCTAAGTCGCAGCTCCAGTGATGCCTCCCATGGCCAGTCCCCAGTCTTCCCTGACTACTCCATTTATGTGGAGCTCTGGGAGTCTTATCATCAGTGTGTAACCTGTAGCAGAAGCACATCACCACAACCAACCTTCCACATACTTTCATTCTATTCACTGAGGTCAACAGTTTTCACGTTCGTAACTCTCACACAATGGTATGGGGTTCTGGTCTGGGATGGGCATTCTGTGTCGAATAAGTGATTGAATGAATGATGTCTTGCCTTATGTGTTTGAGTTCTACTCATTTAGTAGTGACAAAATGAAAGAGGAGTCATCCTTTCAATCTTTTGACCTGGAACAATCTCTTTGCCGAGGACTCCTTGAGTTTTTCTTCTCTCTAATCTTAAACCCCATTTTCTGCCAGTAACCAAGGTTAATCCCTTTTCCTTTGAAAATGTCTCCTGTATTCCCTCTTCTCTCCAAACCGCACCAACTCTGAATGTTTCTCCCTGTGTTATGGCCTCTAGTCTCTCCCTTCGTAAACTATTCGTGCAGGCTTATCTTCTAGCAGTTAGGTAGGGTTGCCTGCCTGGCTTTGGTAGGAGCGGGGGTCAAAGAACCAGAATGGGCATGGGAGCACATCAGGCCAGTCCGCAGTGTGAAGGTTTGGAACTGAAGGAAACAGATGAGTGCGTTTCTGTTGACCTTGAGTCCCGAAGCCAAAGGAAAAGTTCTACTCCTCACTCAGAAAACCAGAAGACAGCCCTAAGATGACCGAAGGACATGCAAGGGGAGGGAGCATCTTCTACAGTATCTATGTCGGCCCTCATGGCCAGACAGAGGGAAAAAGAGAGCAGTGAAGACCCTGAGTAGGTTCTAAAATGTACCCCAGCACTCCCAGACTGCCCCCTGGTGGTGGATGAAGCCAGGGTGGCTGCAGGTCATGGGGAGCATTTGTCTGCTCAAACTCCCTCTCAAGTGTTGTGTGGGGAAGGCACTGGGAACCGAGGTTGATGGTAGGGTCTTGGCAAAACATAGGGAAGAGCTGGATTCTTCTAGAGAAAGGCCCTGAACTGATGACCCTCGTGCCCTCGAGGGCCCAGGAGACAGTCCTCCAGCTAGTGTCCTCACTCACCAGGCTCCCAGTCAGTAAATGGCATGCCCCACTTTATTTAATTTTATCAGGTCTCAAACCTAGGAATTGCCCTTGACTCCAGTTTCTCCTTCACACTTCATATCCAGTCCATGAGCCAATACATTAGCCAACGAGACTGTCAAAATACGTGCAGAATCCATCCGCTTCACGTCACTTCCACCACCGTTACCCCAGACCAATGTGACATCCTATCTCACCCGCACACCCGCTTCCTCAAGGCCATCCTGAAAAATGTATCAACTGCAGTCAATTTTCTTGCCCCCTTGTACTCTACTTGCTGCAAAGTCGCCCACAGTGATTGTTGCAGATGAAAGTCAGGCCATTTTACTGCTCTGCTCAGAATTTTACCGTAGTGTCTCATCACACTTCAAACACACCTCACATCCTTTCTGTGGCCTCCCAGGCCCTCCTGGAGCTGACCTGGGACCATTCTTACCACTGTCCTTCATTACTTACTCCGCCCCAGTGCCCCAGAGCCCCTGGTCTCCATGTTGTTCCACAAAGACCCCAGGAATGCTGCCACATAAGGGCTGCTGTCCTTCTCTCTTCCTGCAGAGCTGTTCCCTCTGCAGAATTCACTAACTCCTGCCTTCCATCAGCTCTCTGCACAAAGGTCATGTCACAAGAGACCTTCCCTGACCCCCATGCTCCGTCTCCCCTACTCTCTTCAGAATGCTTATTGCTGTTTTATTTTTTAAGCTTTTTACTTTGAAAACCTTTAAACCCCCATAAAATTGGCAAGAATAGTTCCATGAATACTGATCATGCCCTATGCTCAGGTCTGCCAATTATTAATGTTTTGCAATATTTGCCTTTTATTATTGTCCCTACAATAACAGATATTATTATGATTGTTGTCATTGGTGCTATTGTTTTCACTACCGAATTATTTGGGAATGAGCTGCAGATGTCATGACCCTTTATCCCTAAATATTTCAGTGTGTATCTCCCAAGAACAAAGATATTTTGTTATGTATACTCAATATGATAAATTAACATTGATGTGATACTGTTACCTTGTATGCAAGTTATATTCAAATTTTGAGAATTATACTAATAATATTTTTCAGGGCATGAAAAAATCTGCTTTGGGATCTAATCTAAGATTATGCACTGCTTCGGTTTTCATGTATTTTTTTCTTACTGAAGTATACTTGACATACAATAATATAATAGTTTCAGGAGTACAAGATAAGGATTCAACAGCTCCATACATTACTCAGTGCTCACCGTGATAAGTGTAGTTAAGTCTCGTTTAATTTGGAATAGTGTCTTAGCTTTTGTCTTTTGTGACATTTCTATTTTAAATAGTACAGAACAACTGCCTTGTAGAATGTCCTTCAATCTCAGCTTGTCTGTTTCTTCACAGATTTGGGTTACACATTTTTGGCAGGAATATTACAAAAGTGATGCTGTGACCTTCTCAATAGATCATATCAGGAGCCATATGATACCTATTTCTGACTTTCTATTTTATATTATATACTCATTTATTTACTTGTTGACTGCCTCCCAAACCAGAAGGCAGTCTCTATGCGGGGGGAGGGGCAGAGAATTTTCACTGTTCTATTAACCTCTGTATTTCAGAACCTCAAACAAAGCCTGGCACATGATAGGTGCTCAAGAAATATTGAAAGAATGATCCCAGGTGTGGCTGGCTCTAAAGCTCGGGTGCACTTTACCACCAGAAAAAAACCTGCTTACCCCAGCATCCTTCAGGGAATTCCAGAAAATTTTCCTTATCCTACATATTTTTGAGCAGTTACAGCATGCCAGGCAGCCTCAAGGCACCTTGAGCGGCCAGGATAAGGCCTGTAAGTGCATCCTTGGGGGCTCTCAGGCACTTATTTCCAAGGCTAGCCCAGAGGGAATGTTGCCTTGGCCAACTGGAGGCTGTGCAGAGCAGAGCCCAGGCAGCCATGGTGTTGCTGGTGTGGGGAGGGCGTGGGAGGCCGCGCAGGCGGGCAGTCATGCCTGGTGATGCTCACAGCGGTGGAGGGAGGCGAGGTGATCCACAGGCTCACAGACTTCCCAATCAGTCATATCAGCCCTCAGAGCATGAGGAGGGTTGGCTCTACTCCTCACCTTTCAGAGTGGGACATGACTGAGGCCTCCCAGAGCTCCTCTGTGCCAAATTCCCTGTTGATTCAGAAGTGGGAGAGTAAGGGTGAAAGGTGGAGAGGAAATCAGGAAGATGGAGGCTGACTGAAAGGAGGGAGCACAGCTCATCTTGCCAAGGCAGCTTCTCGACCAAAGTCTTCGCAAGGCCTTAGCTGGGGTGTTCGTGGGTGGAGGCCAGGAGGGGGTTGGTGGCAGATGAGCAGAAGGGCAGTGAAGTAACGGTCAGACTGACATCGTGCTTCAGATGGAGTGAACTCTTATTACCTGAAAATAAGACTCTTATGACTAACAAGGAAAGCCGTGACATCTGCCCAAAATGTTGTCAAGAGGCAATGAACAGAATTCCCACCAACTATGTTAGAGGAGGGTAAGAAGAAAAACAAAACCAATAGCTGAGGGCACCCTGCGGGGTTCAGCACACCTCATAAACGGGTATTCTATCCCTATTTGAGATGTATTTTCAGATACACCATATAATGAGTAGCAGGATCAGAACTTGAACCCAAGTTCTGAGTTCCCATCTGAACACCTTTCCCACAGCCTGGTTCTGCTCTTTCGTATTGATTTACTCAGGAAAAACTTACTTAAGCCTTGAAAAAAGTGGCTAATAGATGAAGTCAGTTTATATGCTGAATCCTTTGTGTATTTCACACACGGAGTATGATCCTTGACTTTTCATTTTCCAACCACTGCAGAGCACCTCTAAAGCGGCACGTTAGATTTACAGGAACCTAATAAATGGTTTTTGATTAAACAGCTTGCAGCTTTAAAGGCAGCTTGGAGAATCAGAGCAGCAAGCAGCAAGGATCCCAACTCCGTTTATGAGCCTCATCTGGCGCTTTCTCTGGGTTTAGCGATGTATCTAGCTGAAGATTAGATCAGGGCAGTTCCCTTTGCCAAATGAACAACAAAGATGTTGGTTCTTCTGGACAATTAAGAAAAAACCCCAGTGTTAGATGACACCAAATGAGGGAAAAAAAACCTACTGATTTTAAACATTAGCCATTAGGTGTTGGAGAATTATTCTGAACTTTCCACTTTATCAGGGCTCTGGATCCCCTGACCTACCAGAGAGTAACCCAGTGATAAATTGCACGACCTATTTTTTTTCCAACTTTTTATTTAAAAATAATTTTAGCAGGGCGCCTGGGGGGATCAGTCAGTCACAGAAGGGAGGGGGTGGGGGGAGGGGGTAACCGGGTGATGGGTATTAAGGGGGGCACGTGCTAGGATGAGCACTGGGTGTTATACGCAACTAAAGAATCATTGAACACTACAACAAAAACTTATGACGTACTATATGCTGGCCAACTGAACATAATAAAAAAATAAATAACCATGTTTCGTAAGAAAAAAAATAGAAATAATTTTAGCTATCCAGAAAAGCTGCAAATTAGTAGAGTTCCCCATATATCTTTCACCAAGTTTTCCCTAATGTTAGCATCTTACATAACCATAGTAAAACTGCCTGCAACCAGGAAATTAACATCGATATAAAATTACTAACTATCTATAGACCTTACTGGAATTTTGCCAGTTGTCCTGGAAGGTCTTTTACTCTGGTCTGGGATCCAATCCAGGATTCCATATTGCATCTAGTCATATTTCCTTGGTCTCTTCAATGCACACCAGGTTCTCAGTCTGTCTTTCATGACCTTGACCCTTTTGAAGACTACTGGCCAGTATTGTGTAGAATGTCTTTGTTTGGGTTTGTCTGATGTTTTCTCATTAGACTGACTTTATATATTGTTCGTAACAATAGGACAAAAATGATGTGTTCTCTCTGTGCAACATATTAGGAGGTACCTGATGTCAAATATGTCCTGTTGCTGGCGATACTAACTTTGGTCGCTGGATTAAGGTATTATTGGCCAGACTGCTCCACTGTAAAATTACTGCATATTTTTCTATTTGTAATGACTGAGTTTCGTGTAGGGAAAATACATTGTGATGGTGCAAATATCCTATTTCTCATCACACATTTGCCTTCTAATATCAATACCTATTGGTGATTCTTGCCTGCAAAACTTATTACCTGGCATTTGCCTAATGGTGGTGTTCATTTCCGTCAGTCCTATATTTATTCATTAGCAGTCTATTGTAGAATTCTCCTTCATTTATTTATTCACTCAGTTACTCATTTCTGTTAGTGTGGGGTGATGGATATGTGCTATACTCTATGAGTTACAATTTGCTACTGTTGCTCAAACTGTCCCAGGTTTGGTCATTGCGAGCTCCTTTAGATTGGCATCTGTGTCCTTTTCAACATGCCCCAATTACTTTTGAACACTTCTTTACTTTCTAACACTACAGGGCTCTGGACATATCTTGTAATTTCCCTGTTCTGGCCTTGTAGCCAGTCATTTCTCCAAAGAAGCCTGGTTAGTTTTATTTTGTAATGGTTCTTACAAACTGGTATTTGGGTGCTAGATGTATTCATTGTTACTGTGGTATCACTGACCTGTGGTTCTCTCAGTGGACAGAACTAGGAGATATATTCCCGAGTATTCATATACCCATACACACATATCTACATTTATTTTTTCTATCTGTATAGCTATTAAAATCCATGATTTCATATAGATGTACTCCTTTACTAATTAAAATATGTTTCATTTTTTTCCCCCTGGTTAATAGGTGCATGGTTGGACTTGAAAGTTAGTATCCTCAAGGAAGAGGGGACAGAAATTAGTTGGAAGAAAATACACAGGACAAAAGAGAAAAATTGGAAAAAAAATTAAGGAGCAGAGAAGCTACTTAAGAGAGGAATCTCGCAGTCACTTAATAAATGTTTTTTAAATTAAGTGCTGAAATGATTTTTTCACTTCAAGACATATTTATTGACTCCCTGCTATTTGTAGGGATGGGGAGGGGCACAACATCGCCCCTTGTCCTCGTTTTCATCTTGGGGAGATACACGGAAAGATCCATGATATTAGCTTTATGACACTAAACAACTCAGTCTTGCATACCAAAAAAAAAAAAAAAAAAAAAGAAGAAAGAAAGAAAGAATAATGTAAAATACAGGGTACCAGGGTTTTTGGAGGAGTATTTTAGGCTGATAGTCTATTGGTGAGCGAAGGTAGGAAAATAAGGAACAGCACAGGAAGGGAGCTTCAAGTTTAAGGCATAAGAAGGTACAAAGGGACCTGAAAAATAAAGAAAGGAGCTTGAAAAATGTGTCAGTCTGGACACTATCTTATAGCAACAGATAACTGCTAGCAAGTATTAAGCAAGGGAAGAACTTACTCATATTTATATATTTACACTTTGCAATATTAATAATGATGCATACCTATGGTAAAAAAAAAAGATCATACAATACAAAAAGGGACTTACTGAAAAGTAAGTTTTCTTCTCAGTTTAGATCCCTAGTTCAACTCCGAGTTGAACCTTAATAGCTTCTTCTTCCAGAAATGTTCTGTGTATATATCTGCATGTAAGTGTGTAGGACATCCTCATTTGAAAAACACAAATGTGAATATATTGTGCACATTTTTCTGTATCTTGCTTTTCCATTTCATAATGTGTGTTGGGATCTTTCTATGATACGTACCTAACAGTATGGGAGCTTCAACTCATTCTTTACTTGCTGTCTAATAGTCCATCAAATAGAGGTACCAGACTGTTGCTCTTTTGATGGACATTTGATTGTTTCTAGCATCTTCTTGAGGCAGAGACCTGCATTTGTTTACCAAAATCCATTTTCATTTTCTTCCTGGGTATATGATTCGATTTCATTTCCCAAAGCTTTCAGCACATAATTGTCCAAATGGGACAGCATTCTTGCTAATGGGATATAATGACATGGTATGTGTCACTTCTGAAACTAGGCCTTTAGGCCGTGTGCCTGCCTGCTCTGTCCTCTCTTTCCCTTCTGCACCAACTGCAATATGGACATGGTGTTGATCTTGCTTTGACCATGGAGATAATGGCCATGCTAGAGGATGATAGAGCAGCATCCTGAAAGGACTGGGTCCTTGAATGACCACAAGGAGTAGAGTTGCCCTGCTTACCTGAATAGTTTTCCTTGAAACCTGTGCGAGAGAGAAATAAATATTTCTTGAGCCACTGAGTATTTGTTGGGCTTCGTTGTTACAGCAGTCTATTGTTACCCTCATTAGTATATTTTCAATTATAAACAATACTGGAGTGAACACTTTGCACATACATCTTTGTACACATACACAAAGATACCTAAGAGCTTTAGTGCTGGAAGAAGATTTGCTTGGCCAAATATGTATTTTTAAATTAACAGTCCCGTTGGTTGCTATAAGAGAGTGTCTTTTTCTCCATACCGTAGCCAAACCTGTTATATTTTTTAAGTATTTGCCAATTATATGGATAACAAATGATATATAAACTTTAAAAACTTTCCATATTTAATGTCAGTGGGACTAAATTTCTTTTTATATGTTGATAAGCTGATTTATTTGGAATAAATGAGCAGACACTAACTACTCAAGATAATTTTTTTCTAGTAGGTTACGAATCTCATTACTGACATGTAAATGTTTTACAGATTTATAAATTTACTTTATATTTGTGTAGCAAACATTTTTCTCCATTTGTCATTTATCTTTGACTTTATTCACAGAATGTGTTTACAGTGGATGAATTAAAAGTTTTTCTGGAGTCAAGTTTATCATCTCTTGTTGACAATGGCCAGCATGTACTGAGGTCTTAACTATTTGCTTATTCTGTGGTCCTTGAGGCTGCTGTATCACTTAATTCATGATATATACTTACGTTGAACTCCCTTCTAGCTTAAGATATAATATAAGGACTTTAACAACATCAACAGGAATACTAAAGTTGATCACAGGAGACTTTTCTCACTAAGTTTAGGTACAAATTCCAGATCTTGAAAAACTCTTTTCATTTGGAAATGAAAGGACATAAAACACAAACGAATAATACGGTGCCTCTGAAAACTTCTAAAACACAAAATGAGTAAAACTGTAACACTCAGGTAGTAAAGGAAGAACATAATTACAAAAATGCTTACTACTGGAATAAAAAGTAAATTTTATGTACTTTCTACTTTGAGCTCTCAATACATTTGAGGAAATACAATCTCTGCAAAACAAGATATGCAAACTGAAGTGACCAAACTAGATTAGCAAGGGAGGGATCTGGAAGAGTTAAGGAAAGAATCTGCAGCAACCAGTAAGAGCACAGTAAAATTCAAAACAACAGGAAAAGTAAAAGCAAGAAAAACTAGCTTTGCAGAAGGGTGATCCAGTGATGTGGGGGCATATGTTTGATAATCTCCCACACAATACAAAGTGAGGATACAGTAATTTGAAAACCATTAGAGAAGATCATATTAGAGATGCTATAAAGAAGCAACTGAATCCTGAAGAAGACTCCAGAATGGCTAGAGCAGCTGCATTGCTCAAA
Organism: Phoca vitulina; assembly: GCF_004348235.1. Taxonomy (NCBI): domain Eukaryota; kingdom Metazoa; phylum Chordata; class Mammalia; order Carnivora; family Phocidae; genus Phoca; species Phoca vitulina. Next base: position 47,454,946 of record NW_022589713.1, read on the forward strand.
GATAAGAGAGAGTTCCCGGGTAAATGAGGAAAACAGATCCAAATCTGTCAATGAGGGAATCACCATGTGCTGGGTCAGCCTAGTGAAAAGACACATCTCTCCTCCTGCCAGCATGCTGAAGTATCCTGTCAGAACAGTAGGGTGTCAAAAGTAAAGAAGGACATCAAGCTTACAGGCAGGAAAAGGGGTCATCCCTGAAGAAAGAGACCTCAGTCTCACTTCAAATCTCTCTTCTACCACATGAAACACTGTAAGACAAAATTATGACCCAAGTATTCTTAAACCCAGACAGATTACCTTTCATGAGCACAGAAAACAAAGGATGGGAAAATATGGAAAACACGAGGCATAAAAGGACTTGTGCTTGAAATAATTTAAACATGGTTAAGTTAAAATGACTGGTATAAACAGTTCACAGAGAAAATTCACCTGTTATAAATACATAATGAAACAGATGACACATAATTGAGAGTGTTTTTTTTAAGTTTATTTATTTATTTATTTAAGTAATCTCTACACCCAATGTAGGGTTCGAACTCATGACCCCAAGATCAAAAGTTACATGTTCTTCCAACTGAGCCAGCCAGGTGCCCCTAGAAGTGTTTTAACAGTAATAAAACTCTCACGACTTGTAGTAACAAAACAGACAGTGGAGGCCAGTGATGGTGGGGTGGGGGGTGGAAGAGGAAATCAGGTTGTGTTAATTTCCTCATTTTATATGGAGGAAAAGTAATACAGACGACAATGGTATTAGTTATAGCTGACATTTGAGTCTTACTATGTGTCACATAAATTTACACCTACCATCTCTTTGATCTGCCAATCCGCCCTATAAGGTAGGTGTTATTGTTATTATCCTCAATTAGGATAAAAAGGAGAACTGACTGATGTGCTATTCTATTCTAAATAGTAATAATTCAAAGCACATAATTTCAATAAATGTTAGCAAAATTTAAAAAGTAACCATTAGTACATTCTAAAAATTGTATTATCTTCAACTTATTAGAAAAATAATTTATATAGTAAAGAATAGTTAAAAAAAAAATGACAAGGAGCATGAAAACTTCCAGAAACAGAAAATAGAATGACAAAGATGAAATCACACATATATCAATAAATGCTAATGGATTCTGTTCTTCTTAATAAATTTAAAATATACTTTACAAGAGCCCCACCAAAATAAAAATTCCTAGAGATTAAATAAGAGAATGAGCAAAGAGAATGGCAAATGCCAGCAAAGGAGAGGGATATTTGCAGTATTAATATTACACAGAGGAGAATTTTTTAAAACTTAAATTCAATTAATTAACATATAATGTATTCTTGGTTTCAGAAGTACAGGTCTGTGATCCATCAGTCTTATATAATACCTAGTGCTCATTACATCACATGCCCTCCTAATGTCCGTCATCCAGTTACCCCATCCCTCTACCTTCCTCCCCTCCAGCAACCCTCAGTTTGTTTCCTATGATTAAGAGTCTCTTATGGTTTGTCTCACAGAGGAGAATTTAGGTTAAAAAAAGTTAGTGGGACAGAATGAGAAGTTACTGGTGACTGGTGCAATCCATAATGAAGCATAAATAGTTGTGAACTGTTATGCACCAAATAATATGACATTAGAATATAAAAAATTTTTAAATTGTAAAAAGAAACAGAATGAAATGATTCAGTAGTTAAATACCTGATTTTCTTCAATCCATGGTAAATGTAACATTGTAAAAGAAAGCAAAAAATTTCTGAACAGTTAAACGTATATTGTTGATTTAATTGAGAGTATTAAGTTCTCTACATGTTAGTAAAAACATTTCCTTTTTAGGGGCCCATGAAACACAAACATTATCTTTTTTTTTTTTTTTTTTTTTAGATTTTTTATTTATTTATTTGACAGAGACAGAGACAGCGAGAGAGGGAACACAAGCAGGGGGAGTGGGAGAGGGAGAAGCAGGCTTCCCGCTGAGCGGGGAGCCCGATGTGGGCTCGATCCCAGGACCCTGGGATCATGACCTGAGCTGAAGGCAGACGCTTAACGACTGAGCCACCCAGGCGCCCCAACACAAACATTATCTTATAAGCAACCACAAAGGAATCCTCAATGAGCTCCTCAATATAGATAACTAGACAGGGCATAGGTAATGAACACAGAGTTATAGGACAGGAATTTAATAACCAGAAGATAAATAAATAACAACATAAAAACACCCAAACATTTGGAAATGAATCCCCACCATCTCATCAGCTTGCAGGTGCATACAACCTGCTTCTGTTTTAGAGTACTCAGAAAATAATGACGAAATTAATAATTATAAAAATTTAGGGGGTATAATCACAGTTACATTAAGGAGTGACTCCAAAGCCATAAAAGATTTCATTGTGGGTGCCTGGGTGGCTCAGATGGTTAAGCGTCTGCCTTCGGCTCAGCTCATGATCCCAGGGTCCTGGGATTGAGTCCCACATCGGGCTCCTTGCTCCTCGGGGAGCCTGCTTCTCCCTCTGCCTCTCTCTCTCTGTCGCCCATGAATAAATAAATAAAAAATCTTAAAAAAAAAGATCTCATTGTTACAAATAAAATAGTGAAAATTAGCAAAATAAGAATGTAACTTAAAAGATAAAAAGAACAAGGCAGTGAGTATGAAGAAATCAGGAGACAGTGTTTAATAGATAAAAGCAGAAGTTAAAGAAAAATCAGAGAATAGACCAATTCAAGAAAAATATGAAAATAGGAAATAGTCTAATCAAGAGGAAAAGAAAATATCTTCACTAAATAGACAAAATGTAGAATGAGAAAGGAGACATAATCACAAATGCAAGTGATTTGCAATCTTTTACGAATAATATACTTGAGCATTTTGTTAAATTTAAAAAGATAACTTCCAAGAAAATATAAGTTGCTAAGATTGATTTAGAAATGGCAGCATAGCGAATTAGCTCAATTGCCATAGGAAATATGGGAAATGATTTCCAAATAATCATCTGCAAAAATGTGGTTGGATTTAATGTTTTATGGGCAAGTTCCCCCCCCCCAAATTTAAGGAACAAATAAATTCTATACTTTATAACCTATATCAGAGCATAGATACAAATAAGTTACTTTCTAATTCGTTCTTTCCTCACTGTATTATAAATATCATTGCTAGAACTTTATGAGGAGAATGGTCCCCAAAGTGTATAAACATCCACATTCTACACACTAATTTCATTTCTGAATACAGAGGGGGACATTCTAAATACAATTTGAGGAAATCAAATAAATCTATGTGTTGAAAGGATTCTATCTTGTGGTCAAAGAGGGCTTATTCTAGGAACAGACTATTACTTATATTGTTCTGAAAAATTCTGGCCATAAACAGTAAAGTAAACAATAGAAAATTTTTGTGAGTGTGTATCACTGTGTGTCCATGTGTGTGCATAAAATATACTATGTCTCACCAAATGAAGACTAAACGTAGACTGTGCTACCTGATTCTCCTGAATCAAACCTTGGATATGCCAACACACGGGAAGGAGGCAGAAGGCTCCCCCAACAAAGGAAAATATAGAAACCAGTAGGTCTTTGGGTTCCACTGTATTGGAAAAAATAGCTTAAACTTGGAAGAGAATTGAACTCCATGGGATACATAAGGAACCACTTTTTTTTAGGCCCTTTTCCTCTCCTACATGGCTTTAGGAAGCTCATTGTCCCCACACTCTTATCCATGCAGAGACTGAAGAAGCAATGCCAGGTTGGGGGCCAGTTAGGGGACATGGGGTAACATCAAGGATCTCTGGATACCTGGTACCATGGGGGGCAAGCCAAAGTCTTGCCCAAACTCCTCCCTGGCTTCCCCTCTACGTGTACACTGTACAGCAGCTCTTGGTATAAAAGAAGTGCTCTGTGTGGAGGTGCAGGGGAGTCTCCTGAAGAGCAGGGTGACCTGGTTGGGAGAGGGGTCTATAAACAGAGAATGGTTGAGTCCAGATAACAATACCAGAGGCTGGCTGCTCTCGATGTATCCGTCCCCCCTAAAACTCACCAGGGACATGCTGTACAGTTTGGGCTTTTGCACCTGATGGACTTCCCATCAGGTACAGATCACCAGCCAAGGCAGCAAATATTCCCAGGATAATATTAGCTCACAGGGAAAAAAAACACAAAGAAGAAAATTAATGGACCAGAATAGAATCTGAGTTTAACACAGGCATAATAAAGATCCTAAAGCATTAAGGGACAACATTAGCATGATGCAGGAATAAACAAGCTTTCACAGAGAACCAATGAGATGTGGACACACTGAATATAAAAATGTAAGAGTCGATATAAGGAACTCAAGAGAAGGGTTGATAGCAGCAAGGATACTTTTCTGTAGGTAATTTAAAGTGTTTTATTAAAGGACATATAAAAATACCTGAATAAATAGAAAGGTATTCCATGTTCATGGATGGCATGACCTAACATTTTTTATTAAGTTAATTCTCTCCAAGTTCTGTAAAAATTCAATGTAATTTCAATAGGATATTTTGAACAAATTAACATCTGAATATAGATGTTATCCCACAGACTAAAAGACCAGAATAAAGAGTAAAGGCACTATTAAAAAAGAAGAGTAAAGATGGTGCTATCCCAACCAGATTTGAAGACATACTACAAAGTCACAGGAATAAAAAGATATGTGATATTTATGTAGAACTATATAAAGCAAAGGACTCAAATTAAACACAGAACCCTGAAACAGGGTGTGGGTGTGTGTAGAACCATGTGAGTGTTACAACGGTTTGTTAGAAAAACATTAGCACTACACATGGATGGACAAATTTGGTTCCTTCCTCTCCTCATACCACACATATATTCACAGTTGAATTAAAAATCTAAATGTGGAAGTAGAAAGCTAACAAAGGAAGATGGAGGAGAGTATCTTGGCACCTGGGTAGGGAAAATTTCTTAAACAGACCCAATCATCATAAACTATATGAGACAATATTGGTGGGTTTTACATTAACAACAATTTCTGGCACCTGCTTGACATTGTTCTTTGATGTGAGTGAGAAGTAATCATTTGTGAGGATAAACCACTGAGGTTTGGGGGTTGTAGTTACACAACAGAGCAGGACAACTAGCACACCAAAATAGAGAAGGTTAGTGTGGCTTAGGTCTGGTATTAATTGCAAGGGGTCTGGCAAGAGGTTGGGGGGTTCTGTTTGTACAATAGAGCTATAAATATCTAACAGTGAAATGGTGGATCAATATTTAGAATTTTAATTAAAATCGAGCCGGTTACTCTGCTGGAAATAGTAGGAGATGAAGAACAGGTTCTCTGTTGTGTAGTTTTGGTGTCACCATACTAAAATCCTTGCATAAAGTCTGCACCCCAACTAATAAAAAAAAATCCAGGGGTGCCTGGGTGGCTCAGTTGGTTAACCGTTTGCCTTTGGCTCAGGTCATGATCTCAGGGTCCTGGGATCGAGCCCCGCATTGGGCTCCCTGCTCAGCGGGGAGTCTGCTTCTCCCTCTGTCCCTCACTCCCACTCGTGCTCTCTCTCTCACTCTGCTATCTCTCTCTCTCGAATGAATAAATATAATCTTTAAAAAAAATCCAGAGAGGCAAGCCTGGCTATTCTCACTGGAATGTGAAGTTCTCAAGAGCAGAGTTTTGCCTGTTTTGTTCATTTCAGTGCACAGAGCTGTGCTGCCCAATATGGAGCCAATTGCAACACATGGCTGTGGGGTGCTCGGAATGCAGTTGGTCTGAACTGAGACGGGGTGCATTAAAATACACACTGATTTGGGAGACTTGGTGCAGAGGGAAAAAAAAAGAACGTTAAACATCTCAGCAGTAATTTTTTATATCCATTACATATTGCAATGATAGTATTTTGGATATATTGAGTTAAGTAAAAATACATTATTAAAATTAATTTCATCTGCTTTTTTTACTTGTATTAATGTGGCAACTGGAAAATTTAAACTTCTATATGTGCCTTGCATTATATTTTCATTGGACAGTGTTTGTCTAGAGTAACGAGTGGAATATTACAGGTGCTAAAAGATGCTGAGTGAAAGAATGAATAAGCGAGTTAGTCCAAATGGCTCTTTTAATCAGCATGAGTTAGTTTTTTTCCATTTATTGTGCAGTCTTATACCATTACATGTTTAACACAGGCATAATAAAGATCCTAAAGCATTAAGGGACAACATTAGCATGATGCAGGAATAAACAAGCTTTCACAGAGAACCAATGAGATGTGGAAACACTGAATATAAAAATGTAAGAGTCAATATAAGGAACTCAAGAACATGTAACTGAACATGTTCTATGAACTGGGAAAAGGGTGGCTTCAGTGGGGACGGCTAACTCAGCAGTTTTCAAAGTAAAAGGAACAATGAACAGAGCACTATTGCTTGTAACCAGATTTCATTCATGGAGAAGTTACTGTGTGGCAGACACATTACATGCACACTCCCACTAAACTCACTCTACAACTCTTATGACATATTACTATTCCAATTTATAGATGATGATACTGAGCATTAGAGTGGGAAAGGACACGGTACAAGGAAGTGGTGAAGCCAGGAGTCAGTTCTGCTCACTCTGACCAAGCTGGACATTTGCAGACAGCCCAGTCTTATTACTATGCCCCTCCATCCTCACACTCTATATTTTAGCTACAAGTGACTAGCAAGGGTGCACTTTCCTGCCTCTGAGCTTTGCTCATGCTGTTCCTCTGCCTGGGAACACCCTCTCAGCCTTTCAGTAAGCCACCTGCTATGCCAGGCTGGTCACAGTTGGAATTATTTGTTTTTTGTCTATGCTTCATAAAATGTGAACTCCACAAAGGCAGGCAGGCTTTCTGCCTCGTTCACTCACTAAGAGACCTTAGCAATTAACATTGAAATGCCTGGTACACAGGAAGTCCTCCAAGATCATTGTTGCCCAGATCAATGAAGATTCTTCCATTGTTCCAACAAGAACTAATTGTTTCTTGGGTCTACTATAACATAATGCTTGTATTCCAATGACAATTCTTATTTTACCATGTAGATATTATAATCCACTCTCTTTTTATGTCTCCCCACTGCAAGATTTGTAAATTCCTTATAGACTGGATTAGGTCTCAATCAACTTTGTACCTCTCCCAAAGCAGTTTTCAGTCTTTTTTCCCTGTAGGACTTTTAGCTGGCAGACTCTGTTAGCTATGTACCCAAGTTCCGGTTTCTGCTTCTCTTTTTCTTACAAAATCTCCATTTGGCGTGGAACAGCAGTGTGCCCAGCCTTCCTCACAGCTGGAAATGACCGTGACATGGTTCTGGCCAAGGAAATGTACATCCGGTACCGATGTCTCCCGAGAGTTCTCTTCCTGATAAAAGAGGGAAGACTTGTTTGGCCCTGCCTTTCTCTCTTTCCTTCTTGTCTTACCTATAGACGTGATGTCTAAAGTTACAGCACCGTCTTGCCATCTCAGGACCCTAAACAAGAGGACATAAGCCAATAGGCCATGGTGACAGAGCAGAGAAGAGGAAAATCCTGATGGTTTTGCTGAGTAGCTGGGCCAAGGCCAGCAACTTTCTATCTCTAGATTTCTTGCAATGTGAGAAAAACAAACCCATAGATGTTTATCATTGTAAGTCGGGTTTTTTTTTTTTTTTTTGTCACTTTTAGCCAAAATTATCTTTAGCTCATCCAGCTGATATATGTAACTGGTACAGCGTGTATATGCCATACTCCCAAGATTATACGCAGATTTTTGGCAAACCCAAAATATTACTGCAGGAAAGCAAATCACTGCAAAATTTTGAAATGTGAAGAGACTGAGGCTCAGAGAGGCCAAGTGTCTACTGATGGCAAGCAGCAGAGTCAAGAATCAAACCCAGGTCCCTCAAGACTCAAAGCCCATGTTTATGCCCTCCCGTGCATGAGCACAGTGTGTGCTGCCTGCAAAGCCCACATCCCTTGGCCTCATGAAGACATATGGACCTCTGAAGACCTCACCCCGGAGTAGACTCTCTCCTGGGCTTAGCTGCCATGATCTCACTTCCTACAATGGGGGCAAAACTCTGTTGGCCAAATACTGCCAACCTTTTTTTTTTTTTTTAAGATTTTATTTATTTACTTGAGAGAGAGAGCAAGCGAAAGAGAGAGAGAGAGACAGAGAGAGCACACGCACAAGTGGGGGGGAGGGGCAGAGGGAGAGGAGAAGCAGACTCCCCGCTGAGCAGGGAGCCCGAAGGGGGGCTGGATCCCACCACCCCGGAACTGTGACCCGAAGGCAGCTGCTTAACTGACTGAGCCACCCAGGAGCTCCTTGCCTGCCTTTCCTGCACATTTCTTTAAAAGCACCTTTAAAACATCTGCTACCAGCACCCTTTGCTTCTGGCATCCTCCCAACCTGAGATGGGAGTACATGGTGTGTGTTTGAGGAATGCCAAGGAGCTTGAGCATCAGTGACCAGAACAGCCTGAGGGAAGGACAGGAGGAAAACAAGATACAGATAAGGTCTTGTCCTGAGCTGTCACCATTTAAGGAGTGGCATTTACTGTAATGACAGACAGTGGGGAGAAGCATGTCTGAGGGGGAGAGCGATGGTACAGGGCAATTGTTTTTGCTGGGTTAATTTTGAGATGACTGTTAGATACCCAGGTGAAGATGTGGTAATCAGAGAGTTCAAATCCCCTAAATTTACAGTCCCAAACATCATCCCAAACTGTTCTGATGAGCCAGAGGCCAGATGGCAAGGCTCCAGAGTGAACTGGATAGTTTATCAGATGTGAAGATGAAGATGAAGACAAATATCAGTCGGGAATTACAAACACACATCCTGAGATTTTAGCTTTTCAACTCATTTTGCAGCTGAGCCCATCGATATGTGACCAAAAAGATACTCTTTGGTCAATTGCCTCAGCCTGAGAAATGTACTGATTGTATTTTGCTGCAGACAATAGAGAGAACTGCCCCCCTCTACGATTTTCTCTGAAACAAACAAAAAATATACAAACACACCCATAAACACAGCTGTTAGGCAGCATGGTAATGGAATCAGTTGGAAGGGCCCTGGGGAGTGGACTGCTCCCAAACGGTCAAGTGGCCGGGGTCTGCATTCTGGTTTTCACTCCTAATAGCTTCGTTAACCTCTTCGTGAATGGACAACATAGGTTGTGGGGTTAATTCAAAGACATTATCTCCACTGAGCTCTTAGCACAGAGTCTGGGACAAAGTATCAACCTAATAAATATGAGCCATTATTTACTTACATTCACAGAAGCATGCAATACAGAGACTCATAATCCACTGAACATGTATCTTCACATCCATGCACTGATAAACACACACCAGTAAATCTCCATCTACAGAACATGCACGAGAGACTCATAATCCACTGAACACGTATCTTCACATCCATGCACTGATAAACACACACCAGTAAATCTCCATCTATAGAACATGCACGCATATATACAGAAAATGCCTTAAAGTTTTTCATTCCCTCACTGGCTGTCTCACCTGCTTTTGACTTGATAACATTCCTTCTTAATGCTTTTCAAGAATGGAAAGTTTTTTTTTTTTTCCCCAAGAGCTGACTTTTACTACCAATGCCTGCCGTGGTTCACAGCTGGCTGTTCTCCTGAATGGATGACAAATACCCTCAGCAAATCACTTTCTCTAAAAATAGACCACCCCGGATGATCTTTACCCTCAATTCTCATTTCCATACACCTTGACAAGAAAAATTCCATTCTTTTTAGAGATTTACTGCTAATCTTTCCCAAGCAATACGACTCTATGAAAATGAACAAATATTTTTTTCTTTTGCAAAATGCCCTAGTTTTGCCTCATCTGTTTAGTGGATTTATATAAAATATAAATGTAAGGCTCACACTTCTCTCCATATTCTGCCAGCTGAATGTTCATTCTGTTTGGCTTTATGGAGCTATTTACCTGGAGTATTTTACCTTGATAATTTAATGTGTGACTTGCCGTCTCTATTTTTTCTTCCAGATGCACCTGAATGAACTGAGTGTATACAAGATATACACAAGTCACAGTCACTGTGCAGAAGCAGATGAATTGCTCTCAGTACTATAAGCCAACTGAATTTTTGATGGACACGATTCCCCAAGAGTTTGCTTGACTTTCTGGGTCAAGGACTACCTGGTTCACATCATCCATACTGCTGGGATGCATAGGTTTATGGCAAAAATAAAAGCAAAAATACCCCCCAAATCAAAATACTACAACACTTAGAATACATTTTATATTGGGAAAATCAACACCATTGGCCCAATGCTAAAAGAGCCTGAGCATGAATTCTATTCACCTCCTTACAACCTGAATATGCATAAACCAACTAAATTCCAATTTGGACCACTGTGCTTCCCTGATCTGGATTGGAAGGAGGCATTCCATCAAGATCTAAATACCAAATCATTAACAGCTCCTCCAAAGTCTGTCTCGGCACACTTACTCTGGATTTTCAAACTGGGGAGCACTGAATCTGGAAGACTATAGGAAATAAGTGAAATCTGTATTTATATCCTCTAGATGCCATTCAGTAAAATCAGCAGCAATGGATTTTGCAAATCTCATGTTGGTGACTTTGACATCATTCCCTGGACAGAGGTACCTGTTGTCATCATCATCATCACAATGGTTATTAATATTTCCAAATATAGTATGTTAAGTAAAGGAAATACAGTATTTTGCACTGATTCACTATGATCTGGGGTAGGTACCACAATTTAAGACTAACACACACACACACACACACAGATTACTTAGTACCTACAACTGCAGGTATTAGGAAACCCAGATTGAACCTGGCTTACACAATAAAGATATTGCTTCATATAACAAGAGGTTGTAACGCAGGGAGACACTACGGATGGCTAATTCAGCAGCACAACGACAGCATGAAGACCTCAAGTTCTTTTCATCATTTTACTTTGCCTTCCTCATCCCAGCCTTAAAGTTGGCTTCCCTCATAGTCAAAAAAGGGCTGCCTGATTGCAAACCTTGAGCAGCAGAAGAGTACTGGCATCTTCCCTTATGTCCCCCTGGCCTGGAGAACCTTTCCCAGAAGCTCGTCATCAGACTTCCCTCCTCTTCTTGGCCAGAACAGTGACACACTCCCTCCTACACCAAACACTGACAAGGAGAATGAAACTGCCATGATTGGCTTCGATCAATCAGGATTTATCTCCTTGGTACCTGCGCAGAGCAGAGGGTCTCCCGAAGAATGGGGATGCACAGAGAAGGGTGAATACTAGAGCAGTATTAGCATTTTGTTAGAAAGGTGAAAGAGGAGTAAATGACTCTGGGGTAGGTGACCAACAGGGCCTCCTAAACAGACAGAGACCCCTGGTAGAGAATGATGGAAGTAGGGGTCTGCAGAAGAGGAAGGCAAAACCTTACGGGTGCAAGTGCATAACCCCTTCCCCGGGGTATGGCAGGGCCTGTGAATATGATGGGTCACTGTCTTGGCTAGGACACATTATATGAGAAAGGTGATGGGACAATCACTCCCAGAATTACTCTGTTATCTAAAACTCCATCCTAGCAGACTGGAGGGAGGTGATCCTGCTGACCTTGGGAAGCATCCCTGGCCTGTGGTGAGCAAGAAAATACACCTGCAAGGAACTGAATCCTTCCGACGACCAGTGAGGTTGGAAGAGGACCCCGGGCCTCGGATGAGACTGCAGAGCTGGCTGAAAGCTCAGTTTTGTCTTGGTAAGATGCTAAGCAAGGGAACCCACTAGACTTGTGACCCAGAGAACCTGGGATATAATAAATATTTGTTTTAAGCTCCTAAATTTGTGGTATTTTGTTATGCAGCAATAGAAACAAATACACCCACTTTGGACTTGTGGATGAGCAAGAAATAAACTTATTCTTTATGTTACGCCATTAAGCTTTGGTGGTTCATAGCAGCTAGTGCTGCTACCTTATCCAAATACAATGGTATTAACAAGGTTGCTCATATAAAGGCAGTAAAAGCCCCATCAAATGTTTAGGGACTGTCTCCTCTGGAAATCTCATCATGGGGACAGTCTCCTGGGACTGGCCTGCAGCACGGCTATACCTGCTAATGAAATGGAATTCTGAACAGCTATGACATATTAGTTGTCACCTCCAAATTACATCCCTTTTCATTTCTAGGTTCTGGTTTGCTCCAGTTAATTATAATCTGGGCCAGATACATAAAGCATGATACCTCTGAGAATCATCAGCCCTATCTGTAACATTGATGTAGCAGAAAAGGTTCTGCATTTCTGGCAGGTGTTAAGGTTTTTATTTTATTTTATTTTAATTTAATTTTTTATAAAACAAACACACACTAACATCTACTCTACCAAGTAGGATTCCAGGCTTTTAAAAAATGTCATACCACTTTTTGAATAGACCCGATGGCTCTCACTTAAGTGAACACAGAGTAAATACCAGGTACTGTGATGGTAATCAACATATGCTTACTTTTTTTCATTTTTAATTTTTTTAAAGGCTTTTATTTATTTGTTTGTCAGATAGAGAGAGAGAGAGAGCGAGAGCGAGCCCAAGCAGGGGGAGCGGCAGGCAGAAGGAGCCCAATGTGGGACTCAGTCCCAGGACCCCGAGAGCATGACCTGAGCCGAATGCAGACGCTTAACCAACTGAGCCACCCAGATGTCTGCACATAGGCTTTCTTACTTAGTATTCACCACAACCCTGAAATGGAAATAATATCAATCTCATCTTCTTGATGAGAAACTTGAGACTTAGGTTAAACAATGGGCCTGAGCCCACAGCTTTTGAATGGCACAACCAAGAATCAAACTCAAGTCCACCTGACTCACTCATCCATCCATCCATGAATTCATTTGTCATTCATCCAAAATTCCATTTCCAGGCACCAGGTATGGTGTGATATGTAAGATAAAGAGCAGGGGTTGGTAAACTTCTTCTGTCAAGAGCCATTTAATAACCACTTTAGGCTTTGGGGGCCATATGATATCTGTCACAGCTACTCGGTGATATTGTGTGAAGTGACCACAGATGATACGTAAATGAATGAGCATGGATGGTGTTCCAATAACATTCTACTTACAAAAACAGCAGTGGGCTGAATTTGGCTTGTGGGCTGTCATGTGCGGACCCCTGGTCTGGTGAGCAGCTGTGGCGCACAGCCTGGTTAGCTGCCTCATCCCCCCTGCTGTTGGGACGCAGCTGGCTGCAGGCTCTCAGGGAAAGGATCTACTTCATCTAGGGGCCTTCCTTCTCCCCTGAGGCACGGTTGAAACATGTGAGGGTAGAAGCCCCACACTCTTTGCTCAATTCGGAACAACCCTGATGAGCCACCCTGGCTTCAGTGCTCCCCAAGGAGCCAGGGGAGGCCTTTGCTATCACTGCATTGAAGCTGAACATCTCCTTCTGCTCACTCCTGCTTTTCAGGTCTCTTCCAGGGGCTGTCCTCAAGAGAGCCTCTCAGGAAACTCTCTGCAGGTGATTCTCCATCTCAAAGTCTGCGTGCAGGGAAGCAGATGTAAGCAGGTGAGTAGGGAGAGGGGCTGCAGGAGAAATGGAGAAGTCTTCTAGTCAGAAGGAAAAGCAAGGGCAAAGATACGGAAACAAGAAACACATGATAGGTTCCAGGAACCAGATGTGGTTCATAGTTGCAGGAGTGTGGTGTGTGGCTGAGGAATTAGCTGAATCTGAGGTGGAGAGGGACGCATGGGCCAGATCACGTAAGCCTCCGAAAAGCAAGCAGTTTTACATCCAAGGATGGAGTAACCGCCAAGAGGCAGCCCCGGGGGTCTGCAGGACCCTTCTCCACCTTCTGACCATGAGGTCCGCCGAGAGGGCTGCAGGGAGCTGTGTGTCTTGGGGCAAGTCTGGCCCCAGGGAGTCACTGGATGGAGGAAATATGAAGACCCGCACAGTAGAAGTATGGTCCCCATGCTTCCAGATTTCAGATGACACAGTGGAAGGCTGGGGCTTGGAGAGTGACACTGTAAGTCAGGGACAGCAAGCTCAGATCAGAATGGAGAGAAGCCAGAAAAGCGAGTGTGTGGCTGGAAGGGCTTGCCTTTGGGATTAAGGAAGGAAAAGACCTGCAAGAGCTGCTCTCCTGGCATCAAGACCTCCTAAAGCCCAATGAGACCCTTAAAAAACTGTCTGTGCTTTTCTATTTCACAGTCTTAAAAAAATAAACAAGTAATAGATGATCTTAAAAGAAAATCAAATAAAATGGCTGTACAGTAGTCCCCCCTTATTCACGGTGTTGCTTTCCATGGTTTCAGCTCCCTGCGGCACGGAAGTAGATGTTCCTCCTACTGACAGATCATCAGAAGGTCAAGGGTAGCCTAACGCTATGTCGCAGTGCCTATGTCATTCTTACTTCCTGTCACCGTGTAGGCATTTTATCATCTCACATCATCACACGAAGAAATAAGGGCAATAAGAAATTTTGAGACAGACAAACCATATCCACATAACTTTTATTATAATAAATTGCTATAACTGTTCTATTTTATGGTTAGTTATTATTATGGCTCTCTCACTGCGCCTATTTTATAAATTAAACCTTGTCATTCATATGCATGTATAGGAAAAAACATAGCATAGAAAGGGTCTGGTACTCCCCACAGTTTCAGGTATCCACTGGGGCTCTTATAAAGAAAGAAAATCACTTTATATAATTTTTATCACCATTCTTAATATTCCACCAAACAATAACTGGCAACAGTTTGGTGTGGATAATCCCAGAACAATTTCTGTGAACTTACTAATATTTACTTGTACTTAAAAATATCTATCATCTATTGATCTATCATTTCAATATTTTTAAATACATGAATTATCCTACACATTTTGTTCTGTGACTTGCTTTTTCCATGTCGGATTTTACAGACATATACGTCATAAATTTTATGAATATTTTTCCATGCTATGGATACAGTGTGTTGTATTTAATCATTATAAAATTGATGGCAATTTGGGGCTGTCCTAATTTTTGCTATTGTAAGCACCGCTGCAATGAACATTACCATATGTATATTTGGATACACAAATGCACAGGTACACTTAATAATATAATAAAAACTAACAGTTGTGGGGTCTGCTGTGGGTTGGGCACGGTGCTGAAGTGCTTACATGTGTTACTCATTTAATTCTTACAATTACTCTTTGAAGTAGGTTTCATTATGATCCCAATACTACAAATGAAGAGACTGTGCCTAAGAGAGTTTAAGTAACCTGCAACTAATTCCCCAGGAAGGAGAGTGGAATGGACTTGCTGTCATTTTTAAAAAACATCTTGTTTTTATGTGATCGAATTGGACTGACATCTTTACAACACTGAGTCTTCTCATCTAAAAAATGTCATGTCCTTTCGTTTATTTAAATATCCTCATTTGTCTTTCCATAATGCTTGCATGTTCCTCACGCTGGATTACATGTTTCTTGTTAAAGACATTCCTAGGTATGTCATAGTTGTTATTGCTGGTTCAAAGAGTATGAATGGATTTTCCATTTTGGTTTTGAGCTTGTAGCATACCAAATTATCTTATGAGTTGTAAGAGTTTCAACTGATTGTTTTAAACAGCCTTTCTTATCAACTGCTTGGTAATGACAATTTTGTCTCTTCACTTCTAATATTTATTCTTGCTTCTATTTCCCATCCTGGAACTTCCAGAGCGATGCTGAGTAACACAGGCATGAGTGCGTCCCTCACTTTAAAGGGACTCATGGGGTGATCGCCGCAGTTTTCTGGTAGATGTTCTTCAACAAGTAAATAAATCCCAGCTTACTAGGGATCTTTGTGATAATCAGGAATTCCAGTTGATTCTGCACCAGTAGAGTCCAGGCAATTTTCTCCTGTTTTCTATCAAAGAAGGGGATTACCTATTTATTTGTGTTTCACTGCCCTTACTTTTTTGGGGTATATTCTCCTTGGTTAGGAGAAATACTTGCATTGCTCAGCCTTTATTGGGGCCTTTCAATTTGAACATATAAATTTAATTTTCTTTTAACTTTCTATTCATTTTACTTTTCATTTTTTAACATTTTGTTCTTAGTTTTTTCTTCTATATCCTTTTCTTTAATTATCTCAACTCCATTTCAGCTGCCCTCTCCTGGTGGCAATGACTGGTTGGCCTCCCGTTTCTACTTTCAATATGAGACTTTTCTTTTATAAATTACCTTTCTTTTGCTATATTTTTTGGTAGATTATATTATCTTCCATCTTACTGATCCAGTCTTCATGTTTGTTTATTCTACTTTTGAGGCCTTGCATTGTTTTTTTTTTTAATTTATTTTGGAAATCTTATTTTTCCAAAAATTGATTCCTATTCATTGATTCTTTTTTAATAGAAACCTGTTCTTTTGGTATTGTCACAATACATTTTAATCTCTCTGAAGATACCATTTGGAAAGTTTTTACGGGTAGCCATAATCCTTGTGAGAACATCATTTCTCTGGGTTAGTGTACACTGGTCCTTCTTGTTCATGCTTCAGTTGTCTGTTCATACCTATGGGTGAAGAACTAGCTTGATCATATAGGTAGCTGGGGTGTGGTACCCTGAGTCTGTCTGACTCGGGAATGCTGACAAGGAGCCTTTGCTGCTTTGGTGGGGATCAAGCAGGCAGGATGGAGG
Organism: Phoca vitulina; assembly: GCF_004348235.1. NCBI lineage: Eukaryota > Metazoa > Chordata > Mammalia > Carnivora > Phocidae > Phoca > Phoca vitulina. The sequence continues at coordinate 47,471,540 of NW_022589713.1, forward strand.
CTCCCACAAATGCCAATGTATGGAGGGTTCTACTTTGAGGATTGAAGGCTTTCATATATTTTATTCCTGGAAAGAGCTCTCTTTTGTTATTTTCTTGTAGTTATGATTTTTGAAGTCTGGAATTATCTTGGGCTCTGCTCCTCTGCATGGCTCCTGAATCCATTCTAGGTGGACCTCCTAGGTCAATGCTTTGGGTTGTTTAGACTGAGCTCCTGAGGCGTTCACCTGGGGTGGAAGCCTGTGCTTCTAGCTCTTTTCATCCCTGGGGAATGAGGAGGAATGATGGGACCTCTGTACTGTGGGCAGCTCTTCATGGCTTGCCTGGGGACCTGCCGAGACCACCCCTGCTCTTTGCACCTGCTGACTCAGTCTCCGGGGCTCTGCTGGGAACATCTGTGCTCACGTCTGTAACTACCAGCCCCACAACCTGCTTTGGACAACAGTTTTCTCTCATTTGGTTTCTCCCTCACCTCAATGCTTTCTGCTTCACATCTTCCACAATTTCCTCACAAATTCCAGCCTGCTGATGGTATCTTTTCTGGTTGTCCCATCCTCTTATCAATGTCATCTTTTCACATATAGTTTCTGCTACACCAATGGGATTTTGCAAGGAAAGAAAATGAAACACCTACACCTGGTCCGGTTTTGGAATAATGAGTCTTTAATGACATTTAAATGATTTGCCTGGACAAGTTACCTTGTCAGCCTCAGTTGGGCCACCTGTCATTTGGAATGACTATTAACCTACACCATGGGAATTGTTCTAAGGATTACAAAACAGGATTTAAAGAACCTGGTGAATGGCAGGCAATCAGTAAACAGGGCCTCAGCAAATGGCACCTGCCATTACTATTTGCACTACAGTGACTTCGATGTGCCTTGCTGGAGGGGAAGAGTAGACAGGCCACTATTTGGGCTGTGAGACTCACTGACACAGGACACATGGTCTGAGGTGCATTAGCTACATGCGGACTATGGGGGCTGGGGGGGGGGGGCGGAGAGCTCGGGCAAGTTAACCAACTGCTATAAGTTTCTCATTTGTAAAGTGGCACAGAAACAAGGTCTGTCTGGGATGGTTATTGTGAGGATTAAATAAAACGTGGCAGGTGGATGCATGCCACCTTTTCCCCCTTCCTGCCCTCTCTCCCCTTTTTACTCACTCTTTCCCTCTCTCTCTCCTTTCTTTTGTCTTCTTTTCCGGTGTTCCCACTATTATTGCTGTCGTTGTTGTTTTTAATTGAACCCAGATCTGCACCATTTGTTCATCTTTTTACTCATTAAAAAAACTATATGGAACGTTTACTTTGGCTTTGGAGGGAATACATTTGAAAACATGTTAAGAGCTTTCCCTACAAGCCGTTACTGCATTAAGAAAGTGGATGTGGAAAAAGTACAACCAACCAACCAATCAGCCAGCCAACTGGGACTTGGCACCAGAAACTGGATATGAATTTCAGCGGAGGCCCCGAGCAGCAGCATGCCTCCAGATGAGCTGGTTCCCTTTCCTGAGCCTGGGCATCTGCAGTTTCCTCATCTGTAAAATGAGGATAAATGAAAGGCTGTGCATCCATCACCTTGCACAGCAAGTGCTAGGGAAATGTCCGTGCCCCTCCCTTGTCCCGCCAAGCTCCGCTGCAGGGCCTGTGTGTGGTCATGCAGGGTCTGCACTTACAAGGGTTTCATTCTCTGCTGTTGCTGTCTTAAAATTCTTCATAATGTTTGAACAAGCAGCTCCTGCTTTCATTTGGCACTAGACCCCATAAGTTACATGGCTGGCTTTGCTCGCTGTGATACGACGCATGGAAGAATCCATACTGCTGCCCTCCCGGTGGACAGAGGGAGCAGGTTCCCAGGTGCCTGGAGGAAGCAGCCCTGGAGTCCTACAGCTGGTTGTGGCTGCCCCTCTTCCAGCTCCATTTCCATCCATGACCTGGAAGCAGCCCGTGCAGGCTGCCTTGGGTTCCGTGCAGGCTGCCTTGGGTTCCCTGCAGCAGCTGGGACCCTAGCTCCAGCCCGACACACTTACTATTTTCTGTCCGGGTTCTTAAGGTACCTCTCTGCCAGATTTTGGAAGTGATGCACCTTACTACCTTTTTGTTTATGACTTTAAAAGGAGTGAGTATTTCCTGAGCATAAAAAAAACCCTCTATGAATATGCTGGGAAAGGCAGGCTCATGCTGTGCGTGGACGTGGACATGAAATCCCGCCAAGGAAATGCATAGCTAGGAGGTTCCCCTGCCTCCTTCACAAACCTTCAGTTGGCCATCTGTTCCTCTATTTCCAGAGGGGAGGGAGACTGGTTTTCACAAGCTAATATAACTCCAAAATGGAGGGATAGAAGTCTTCTTAGAGGCTTGATTTCCTGCTTGTTTCAAAATGAATGCACAAGTTTGGAGGTTTCAGCAAGTTAATCTCAGTCCTATGAAGCTGACCTCCTCTTCCTCTTTTATCCACGTCCACAGATGGGGAGGGAGGCAGTGGGTATGGGAGGTCGAGAGAGGCTAGGTCAGCCCACCATGGTCCTGGTGCTTCCCTCCTGCCACTGGAATTAATTCTGGCTCTCTGTGGGTTGACAGAGGCTATGGCTGGCGCCCTTGCGTATATGCAGACCATCTTGAGTCAAGAGAACATCTGTATATAATTACAGCCAAGGCGATATACGCAGAGCACGGGTACACAAACCCTCAGAGTAGGCAGTTACTTCAATGGAACTAGCTCTCGAAGCTTCTCTGCGCTCACAGTGCCAGCATCACCTGAACCGTATTTGAATTGCAAAATCTCAGGCCTTATCCCAGACCCACCAGATCAGAAATTCTGGGGGTAGGGTCTAGTCATCTCTGTTTTCACACACTCCCTTAGATGATTCTGGTGCACATCACATTTGCAACCAACTGCTCTCTGGCATTCTTTGGAGGTATTCATAAGGCTTCCTAACCCAATGTGAGTGCCTAAATGGTCTGCCCTGTGACTTTGGGCTGTAGTGATTGTTGTGGAAATGGGAGAAGAATTCAACCTCTCTGGGCCTCAGTCTCCCCAACCCTAAAATCATGGGATTTTCTGTGATGATCTCAAATGATCTTTCTACATTATATTTTCTATGCTCCAGGATTCAAAGTCATCCAGTAACACTCCCAAATAGTTATATAACACATGGATGAAGGGTCATTTGACAGCAGATGAACAGCTATTACAACATATCTATTTATATACTTCTATTTCTGTATCTATTTACCTCTCTATTGTCTAATCTGGATCTGGAACATGGTAGCCCAGGTATGGAGTCAGATGACCTAAATTTGACACTTAACCAGCTACTTATCATCTGTCAAATTGGGAAATCACCTACCTCGCAGGGGAGGAGATGATGAATGACAGTGTCTAGTGCGGGGCCTGGAGCTTGAAAGCTTCCAAAGGGCAGTCACTAATACCCTGCTGCCTTACACCGATAGACCTGAGCATTATCTCTGTCCCCTTTTACAGCACAGCAAGCCCTTCCTTCCCCCTATCCCCACCCCCAACAGCCCGCAAGGCACTTGAGCATGAGTGCTCCTATTTTCTGTGGGGCTGTGTGAGGCACCGAACTGACGGTGGTTGCTCAAACCCACCGAACCTGGAGGCACCGTCCAGGCAGATCGGTCCAGGCACTAATTCCAGTCAGACTTTAGTTCGTCTATGACTTCAAAGTCAGTTGGAAGAACTTGTCTACAAACCTGCCAATGTGTGTGAATCAATTTGACTAAAATCTTTCCAAGACTCTTGCATTAGTTACCCCATATTGGCAAGTTTCTCAGGGGGTCTTTATCCTAAGGCCAAAGGATGCCCATATTAGAGGATAAGACCACCAAGGTGGTCTTGGAGGAGCAAGGCAACTGGGCCACCTGTCCCCTAGCCATTTCTGCACTTCAAATTGGCCAACTGGAATCTCAACAAGTGGCATCCCTCTCCTTAAAATGCTGTTTCTTTCTGGGGCGTGGTATACAAGATTCCATCAGGGCGCATCCCCACCAAGATCCCTGGCTTTCTCTCCTGCTATATGATGCGTGTTGCGTTAGGAGTGAGCAACGAGTTCCCACAGGCAGCATCTCTCATCTGTTGTCACTGGGTGTCTATCAGATTTTTTTTCAAATGTAGCACTCTTTTTTTGACCAAAAGTGTTCGCAAAATTCCTAATTATATGGAGCACGAAAGAGGGAAATGATTGCCCTGGCTGAAACAACATAGGTAGAGAGGTGAGCTGGTGGGTGCCATCGGTACCCCACCCAAGTCCTCTCCCCTGGGGCCCCTGCACCCATCTCCCAGCTGCTTTGGTTGGCGGAGGGCTCTTTCTTCTGAGAATTGGCCTCAGCTAATGGGAACTGTGTCCCCTGGGAGATTATGCAAGCACCCACACCCACCCCTCACCTCCACCTCGGGCCAAAGACTGACTGATACAGAGTAAAACAGTCCTGTCCTATTGCGTGAAGGCAGGGACAACTCTGTGGTGCAGTTTGTGCTCCAGAGCCCCATTGTGGATCAGGGAAGACTTCACCTTAGACTACATTCTTGTTCAGCCCTGTCTCCTGCCCTCTCCTGCTTCCTCTCCTCCTTGTAGGCTTTTCCTGAGAGTGTGCCCTCAATAAATTACATGCTTCTGGGGGTGCCTGGGGGGCTCAGTTGGTTCAGTGTCCAACTCTTGATCTCGGCTCAGGTCATGATCTCAGGGTCGTGGGATGGAGCCCCGCTTTGGGTTCTGTGCTGGGCATGGAGCCTGCTTAAGTTTCTCTCTCTCCCTCTGCCCCTCCTCCCCTAATAAATAAAAATAATAAATTACATGCTTCTGAACCTCATGGACCTCCTGGAGACCCCAAATTAAGGTGAAGGATAAGGGAACAATAAAAAATAGAAGCTTGGTAACTTCAGCAGCTACAGCAACATTATGAGCTGGTAGCCGGCTTCTCCTAAGCTGGCTCTACATGCTGAATCTCACCACTGGGGATGTGGTCAAAGAGGTACCTTCTAATGGGCCTCTGTCCGTCTCACAGCTGCTGTCCAGAGCCTGGGAGCCAGATGCATGGGCATTAAGACTCTCAAGAGATTAGGCTCTCTGCGTCCAACCAGGCTGTGGCCAAACTTGTAAGTGAAGGTCCAATTAAGAACCAGAAGGTGCCCTGCCATGAAGCTGGAAGGCCTGGCATTTTGCTCTTGGCTCCCGATATATAAATTTAAAATGTCTACCATCTTTGACCCTATGATTTATTAAATTAAAGAATCAGGTTTTTTTACTTCCTTCTGTCTGCAAAGATCATCCTATTGGCAGTCTATGAAAGGAACTTTGTCAAAGTAATTCTAACCATAAGAACAAGTCAGTCACATATGAAACAGGGCATATTGCTTTCTCAGACAAGTTCATAAAACCCATGAAATTCTAGAGCACTTGGGTTATCGGAACCAATTAAAGTTATTCCTTCTAGAAAAAAGATCATTCACAGCAAGAATCTGCACAGTTGAGGGTTTGAGGGGCTCCAGTGGGTTGAGTCATGATCCGACATGAAGCTTCCTGATTTTATATTGTGTTCTTCCTTATATGCCATAACTGCATGTTTAAATTTTGTAAGCTGGATGTTTTTTCCTTTTGCTCTTTTTTTTTTTTTTGCCTCATGTAACTTATTCATGGAAATTTATCTTGATCATGTCAGTTGTAGGCTGTATAGCTGGGTAGGAGAGATACAGTCCAATATAGCAGTTAGAAAAAAATCCATTCTACAGAAATTGACAATAATGAAACCCTATATTTAGGAATTTATCTTTTCAAATGTTTTAACTGGAAGATCAGCTCCACTGAGGATGATCACCGACAAACTGACCAACGTACGAAGCATCCAGTAAAAATGTGTTGATGAAACAAATGGATACCAGTTTGCCCTTTAAACAAGAATTAAGAAACAGCAAACCTATCAGGAACTTGGCAACTGACTTGGAGAAAATGCAGCCAAGAACTGGGATATGTAAGCAAATCCTGATGAACTTCCAGACCAATCACTATAAACAAAAACAAAACAAAAAAACCCTAAAAACCAAAAATCCTGGTAGTCCACTAGGTTCAGTTTCCATTCCGTTTTAAGGAAAATGAAATTCCAACTAGTCTGATGATTTAGCTTCCAATACAAAAGCAAATTAGAAGAAGCAAGTTAAAAGCGTCAAAGTAGTCTGCAGAGAGAAATGGTCTTGGTGAAGGGAGAGTTAGAAAAATGTCAGAATTAGACACAAGATCCAGGAGAGCACAGCAGTGTGGAGTTGTTGGTACAAGGAAAAAACTCTGCTATCTGCATAAAGTTCAATAACTGCTGTTTAAAATGGTAATCCTGAGTAATTAGGAAAAGTAAATTACAAAAACAATATAATTGCTTTGAAATTAACAAAGCATTTGCAGCTCTGTTATATGTGAATGAAATTCCATGTGGCATATTCTGCTTTTGAAAGTAGGGAAATGTGAACCAGATTACAGAAAGATTTGCAAGCAAAATTCTCAACTGGGAAATGCTTAGCACATCAGAAGACATGTTCTCTGTTATCAGGAAGGCTTGACTCTCCAGGATGACTCCTTTTCTGAGCGTCCTTGCCTGATAAGGTTTCCTGGTGCTTCTTTGAGAGGGAAGGAACTCATTTCTCCAAAATATGGAACTCCAAGAAAATACTTCTGGAAGAAAAAGTAGTAACTAATTTGCATAGTAGTAATAACGTTATCAGAAAATCATCCCTAGCGTTTTTCAATCATAAGTCAAGTTTAAAAGATTGCATTTGTATCATGTGATTTTTTATTGTTATTTTTCCAAGGAACTTCATCTCAGATTTCTTAATAAAAGTCAGTAGGAAAATACTGTTCGATGAGCAGAGACCCAATTTATAATTATTGGCTTTTGTACATATATCTAGGTCACCTATACCTCACTTGAAGAAACTTTGGTTTAATATCTTCTAAAAAGATGATGTAGTTAAAGAAACCAGTCTGAAAATCTTGTTAAGCTTATTAAACTTCAGGGTGGAGACCTCCATTGTGCTTTTAGAGTAAGATTAATGGGGGAAGGGAGGAAACAGGCTTCTGCTGAAACTATAATCAGGGAGATTTTTCTATTCCAGAGATAATAACGATTATTTACCAGAAAGACTCCCTGACTGAAGGAAATTATTCGAACCCAAGGTCTTTCTCCTTGCCCTTCACCTGGCTGTTTGTTAGTTTTACGGAGAGATGGCTCATGCTTATGGAACCCAAAAATCAAAGTATTTTCTTGTTGGATGATTCTGGCCCTTATGGTGATCTTTTTTTTTTTTTTTTATTATGTTATGTTAGTCACCATACAGTACATCATTAGTTTTTGATGTAGTCTTCCATGATTCATTATTTGCATAAAACATCCAGTGCTCCATGCAGAACGTGCCCTCTTTAATACCCATCACCAGACTAACCCATCCCCCCACCCCCCTCCCCTCTAGAACCCTAAGTTTGTTTCTCAGAGTCCATAATCTCTTATGGTTCATCTCCCCCTCTGATTTCCCCCCCTTCAGTTTTCCCTTCCTTCCCCTAATGTTCTCCATGCTATTCCTTATGTTCCACATATGAGTGAAACCATGTGATAATTGTCTTTCTCTGCTTGACTTATTTCACTTAGCATAATCCCCTCCAGTTCCATCCATGTTGATGCAAATGGTGGGTATTCATCCTTTCTGATGGCTGAGTAATATTCCATTGTATATTGTGGTGATCTTCTTGTCACATGACGAGATATGAATGTAGATCATGGTGACTTAACAACCAAGCCTCACAACTAACGGTTGTCTGATAACTTCCATGGCCCAGGCAACATAGCAGAGAGGAACTTCAGTGAAGCAGTGAAGTTCACAATCTTGATTCTTGATGACTCTGGACCTCGTCCCATCCTGCATCTGATTTTCTTCACTGTTAGCCTCAGCTCTATGCTCTCTTGCCTTCTTATCCCACTCTTTGGGATGTTCCCTGACTCCATATTTCTAGCTCTGATCTTGGAATTGCTACTCATTTACTCTGGCCATTCACTCTGACTGTGGAATCTCTGGCCAGGTAAAGGTCCTCCTGGGTGAACCCAGCTTCCAACCTTGTGCAAGCTCTGTGAAGACAGCTCTCTGGAGGAACCAGGCATTTTCCCTTGTCTTTGAAAATCCTCTCAGGCTTGCTCTTTCCTCTTCCTTCCCATTTCCCCTCTGTATTTTCTTGAGACTGGATTGCCCACCTCCCTGGTTTAAGTTCCCTCCATGACAATCCATCTTTCACTTTACTGTGGCAACATTAATGGCTCCTCTTGTCTCTACTCTTCAAATCTGATTCCCTCTGCCCAGCTTCTAAGACGTTCATCCGACCTCGTCAATTTCCCTGTATACAGAATCAGTCAAACCAATCATATCGTCTCCATCTTTGAAAGGTCATTCGTAAGATTAAATTCATGCCCCATGTTTTTGAAGTTTACTGTGACTGCTACCCAGTCATGTTTGCACAGGGCTTTGTGGATCATAAAAGGTTGTGCTCCTCCCTTTCACTTTTTAGGAAGCATCCCTGGTTCTTCTTTCTCCCTCATACCTCGTATCACATTCATAGCAAGTCTCATTGATTCTACTCTCAAAATATATCCTGAAACTTACCACTTCTTAACTATTCCACTAAATAATACCTGGTCTAACACACCATTCCCCCTAATCTGGACTACCACAGCTTTCTCACTGGCCTCCTTACTTCCACTCTTGCTGGGTGGCAGTGCCACCGCAGGTAGTACCCACAGAAATCTTGGTAAAATGTAAATCACGTACTGTCCAGATCCACTTCCTCCCGGGCTTTCTCAAGTGGTGGTCTCTCAAACTTAGAGCAAAATCCAGCTTCCTTAGCATGGCCATTAAATCTCCATAGGATTTAGCTGGACCTGTCTGTAAGAATGTTCTACAACGAGAACAATGTTCCATAATCTATGGTGTCTAATGTACTAACCACTAGCCACAGGTGATTATAAGTACTTGAAATGTGGCCAGTATGACTAAAAAACTGAATTTTTAATTTTAATACATCTAAATTTAAGTAGCCACACATGGTTAATGGCTACCATATCGATGACTCTGGACCTCGTCCCATCCTGCATCTGATTTTCTAATACAATTCTAGTCCCCAGACTCTTTAGAGGTGCGTCTAGCTTTCTGGACTCAGCACTCAGGAACAACCACCCAAGATTTCTTGCTGTTCCTCAGAAATGCAAACTTGTTCCCACCTCGGGGCTTTGCCCAGATCTCTTCCCTACTCTCCTCTTATCTTCAATCTTGAAATGACAGCTCATACGCTCACTCCATTCCAGTCTCTGACTCAAGTCACTTTTTCACAGAATCCTTCCTTGATCTCAGAAGTAAAATAGCTCCTCATGCTCCCGCTTCCACACTGTTCTCTTCTAAGTAGCCTTATCACTGCCTGAAATAATATGCATTTTTCACCTTGTTTATTATCTGTCTTCTCTATTTTCTCTAGAAATGTGGGTATGGAGTAGGTGGGAACCTGCTTTAGGCAGAGCTGAGGTTTCTCTAGATGATTCTGAACAAAGGCACAGAAGGGCAAGGGAGTTTAGGGTGTTTGCAAGGGAGTAAATACAATCATGACAAAAAGGAATCTGAGAACCTAAAGTGGGTGGGGGACAAAGAAAAGATAGTAGGCTCCCCAGTTAATGGATTTTATACTTGGGTGGGGTTGAAATATTCTCAGAGTAGAGGTGTCAGAAGGAATTAGATGGAAAGATGCCAGATGGTGGTCACAGAATGGGAAGCCTGCAAGGGAGGTACAACCACTACACAGACAAAGTCTATGCGGAAGTGGGTGGCGATGTGCAAGAAAATGGAAGACGAGACCTTAGGAGGACAAAAGCTTAAGGGTATTTGGAAGAGTCATGTGTAGTGTATGAACATCACCAACAATCAGGGCAGGAGTGGAATGAGCAAGAGAGGGCCTGGCTCTGCCATCGTGGGGAAGAGAGAGACCTGCTGGGGTTGGCAGCAGACTGGGGATGCTGGCAGTGGGAGGAGGAGCCTGAGCACATGGATTTTAAAGCTATGAGCTTCAGAGGATGAGTGACAAGGGTCTGGAAGCAGTAGTGAGGCTGCCTCCCCAATTACCAGGCCAAGGGAAGGAGAAAAGAGCCACTGCCTGGGATTTTGCTGAACAGTGAGCTGCAGAGGGTGGAACTGGGGATGTTGACCCCAGGGAGGGTGGCAGACAGGCTGGATTAGCAGATGTGCAGATCTGTGTGGAGGGTACGCTGTGAGAGGACAGTGCTCTGCCATCTCGTGCTTCTTCTGGTGACCAACATCACTGGGGAAGAGGGGTTGTTGGGATTCTTTTCCAAGTTCTCCAAGTCACCCTGTTCTCATAAAACTGAGAGTGTTGGAGGCGGGGGGAGGGGGTCCTGCCAGGGGCACACGGACCTCTAGTATCTCTTTTTACTACTTCCCCTCATGTTGGTTTGGAGGGCAAAGAATGGTGGCATTCCCGGGAACCCAGGGTGTTCTGGATCCCTCCTCTTGCCTCCTTCTCTTGTGTCTGACCTCAGTCCTCTATGCTGTGGTCACAGCTGCTGTCAGACCTGAGGAAAACATGCTGACTAGAATATCAGCTATGGGGCCGTTACCAAAAGGTAGCACGGGCAAGTTACATTTTCAGATCAGTGAAGCACCCTCTGGGGGCTGACAGACATCTTGTCTCTTGTCTACTTGCTGCCAAGCAACCTCTCTGCTCAGGCCCCCTGGGGGTCATCAAGGATGACTTTTGGTTTTCTGGCTTGGTTGACTTCATGTATGATGCTCACCTATGGATGAGAACACATGAAGAACTGGGCTGGCATCTGAGTCAAGTATGATGAGTTTGGTTGAGAGTCGGCTGAATTTAAAAGGTATGGAGGGCATCAAGCCAGGCTGTCCAAAAAGCAGCCGGATAGATCAGTCTAGAGCTCAAATTTGTGCTGAATTCAGATTCGGAAGTTATCGGCTGGTGGGTGAAATTAAAATAAGTAACATGTCCCAGTAGAGATGTAGAGAGATTATGGAGAGTCAGAAGGGCTGAGGGCTGATAACAGGATGCTGGAGAAGACCAACATTTGAGTGACCGCTGGAGGAGGAAGTGATAGCCCGAAGGACCAGAGAGGAACTGTTCCAGTAGTAGGAAGAGAATCAATGGAGTGAGAGATTTAAGGAGGGAGCACTGGTGTTTAACTCTCCTGATTCCAACCCAGATCTAAGGGGCTAATGCGCACAGCCTAGGAGAACATGGGAATTCCGCTAGAGAAAGTGAGAATGGGAAGAGATTGAAGGAAGGTTCAGGGCTGTTTTATAACTCATCCAGGGATGTTAGTAAGATTTAAAGGAAATGAATAATTTTATGGAAAAATGCAAATTAACAAATCTGAATCATGCCAATTTGTAAAAAAAAAAAAAAAGAATAGAATAATAAAATTGAAGAAATGTTTTCAAAACTTATTTTAAAATAGGTGTTAGGTCTAGATATTATTGGCAGGTTTTTTTCAAACATTAAAAGAGGGGACCTGGGTTCTACAAATTGCTCCATGGAAAAAACAAAAACAAAAACAAAACAAAGGAGGGCATCTATGGACATCTTCCCAAACTGTTTTTTAAAACTTGGCATATCCTTAAAAATAAAATCTGACCAAGAACACAAAGTAACAGTTACAGAATAATCTCCCTTATGTATATAGATGTAAAAATAATAAAGTATTGGCAATCAAATTGTAGCAGTTTATTAAAAGAAAATCCTCATGGCCAAGTAGGACCTTTTCCAGGAATGTAAGAAGGGTTTAATATTAGGCTATCTATAAATATAATCCATCACATAAAGAGGCCAAAGGACAAAAAACAATCACGTGATTACCTTGATACTTGCCAAAAAGTCATTTGAAAAGATTCCACATCCATTCTTGATGGAAATTCTTAGTAAGCTAAGAACATTACCTATCTTAACACAAGAAAGACTGTCTCAGTTTAATTGTGAACATGAGTGGGAAGTCTGGAATTTGTGTAGAAGGAGATCTTAAGGAATGCTTTAGTTGGAAATGAATTTGTCTTGAAGTTAAATTTGCAAAGCACTGCCTTATGTTTCTCAGACTCAATGTGTAAATTTGCAGTAGCTTCCACAATGGGTTGATAAACAAGAGAGCTAAGGCCACTCCTTAGTACCAACACTGTACAATAAACACTTATAGAGAATGTACATTTACAGCAAAACATTGTTGGCATTTAAAGTAAGCCAGGTATTAGCTCAATACCTCCACTAATATTTACCATATTTGGGGAGTGCAATAAGCCCCTGTTCCAAACCTACTCTACTCCCCCATCTCCAAAAATGAGAATTATGTTTAGAGAGGCGAAATTATTATTGCAGATATTATGATAATCTAATAATAATAGCTAACATTTACTTATTATGTACCAGGCACTGTGTTAAGCACTTAGCATACACTAATTAATTTAACCCTAATGACAATGCTGCAGAAGAGCATTATTATGCTCATTTTACAGAAAGAATAGTGAAGCTCAGGAAAGCCAAGGGCAGGGAAGCTTATTAAGTGGCGTCCCAAAGTGGCACTGTGGGATTTGAACACAGCTATTTCTGACTCCAGAGCCCATGCTCTGAGCCTTTAAGCAACACTGTATTTCTTTATTGATGAATAAGAAAAGGAACATGGAAGAACTTAGATTATAAAACTAATATAAAACAAATTTCCTATATGTCAGCTCTCAGCAGTTAGAAAATATAAGAGATGGTTCATAAGTATAACCCAGAGTATAAAACACCCAGACGATAGCTAAAGAGAATTGGGCAAAAAGTATTTGAGGAAAACTCCCAAGTGTTTATGAGTGTCATAAAAGGCATGTCGATACCTAAAGATATATACTATGTTCCTGGATGAGAAATCCCATTACTGGTAAAGATTTCACTGAAATTATCTTAAAAGTTTCATGCAGTTACTTCCAAAACATTATTTTTATAACTTGATGGAAAAACAAAAAGGTGTGCAGCTAAATAAATAAAATTCCCAGGAGGGTACTTGTATTACCAATTATCTATTATAAAGCTACAATGATTAAAATGTTATAATAGTAATGCCAAAGCACTGTATAGTAATACATGCAAAATCATTAGAATATAACAGATGACTCTAAAGGAGAACCTAGTACATATTAGCATTTATTACATAATAAATGTAACCTTTCAAATCAGTGAAAAAAGAATGAATTATTCAATAAACGGTTTTAGAAATACTTAGTAATCATTGGGAAAAAAAATTAGAGTTCTCCCATACCACATAACACCAAAAATTCCAGATGGATTAAGGTGATAAAAGTAACAAGTATATATTAAAGATCTAGAGAAACAAACAGGTTAATATTTATCTGCTTCCAGGGTGGGGAAGACCTTTCTAAATATAAATGGAAAAAAGAAACCATAGCTAAATAAACCTGAGACACTTAACAACATGACAAAAGAAATCTTCTATATTGAAAATGTCATAAAATCAAAAAGCAAATTTCAGTCTGGGAAAAGGTTAGCAACATATATGAAAGATCATGGTTTTAATATTTATAAAAAAGTTTAAAAAAATCAATAGGAAATGGATGAATGTTCTATTAAAATGGACAAGGACCCGAGCAGATAACATGCAAAAGAAAAAAGACAAATATTGTTTAAAACATAAAAATAATCCTCTGTGTAAATAAATGTAATTAAAACAATAAGAAAATTCCATATATTTTCGTCCTTCAAATGTTCTGATTTAAAAGGCTAGGATACTACAACTTAATAACCAAAAAACCCAAGCAGTCTGGGTTAAAAAATGGGCAAAGGTCTTGAATGGACATCTCTCCAAAGAAGATATACAAATGGTTAATAAGCACATGAAATGATGCTCAACTGATCTTTAGGGAAATACAAAACAAAAACCATGATGAGATACCATTTAACACCCATTAGGATTAAAAAAAAAAAAAAAACCCAGAAAATAACAAGTGTTGGAGAGGATGTAGAGAAATGAGAACCCTGTGTATTGTTGCTGTGAATCCAAAATGGTGCAGCCAGTGGTGAAAGCAATATGATGATTCCTCAAAAAATTAAACAAAGAATTGCCATGTAACATAGCAATCATGTTTTGGGCCATATACCTGAAAGAAATGAAAGCAGGGACTTGAACCGATATTTGCATACCCAAGTTCATAACAGCACTATTCACAAAAACCAAAATGTGGAAGCAACCCAAATGTCCATTGATGGGTAAGTGGATTAGTGTAACTGGGAAAAAAGAAGTTCAGAAAGTGAGAAAATAAAAAATAATAATTTATAAATGAAATCAAATATTATCCTATTGAAAATATAGCAAAATTTGTTAGCTCCAAAAAATGTGATATACCCATATAATGGAATATTATTTTAGCTTTTAAAAGGAAGGGAATCTGATATATACCAAAACATGAATGAATCTTGAAGATTTATGTTAAGCGAAATAAGCCAGTTACAAAGGGACAAATATTATGTGATTCCTCTGATATGAGGTAGCTAGAGTAGTCAAAATCAGAGAATCAGAAAGTAGAATGGTGATGTCAGGGGCTGGAGGCAAGAGGAGATGGGGAATAACTGTTTAATGGGGACGGAGTTTCAGTTTGGGAAGATGCAAAAGTTCTGGAGATGGATGGTGGTGATGGTTGCACAACAATGAGAATGTATTTAATGTCACAGAACTGTACACTTAAAAATGGTAAAAATGGTAAATAGTACATTATGTATATTTTATCACAAATTAAGAAAAAAAAAACTTAGGGGGATTGGATTTTGATGCCTAAATAGAGTGGAGACTTGAAAAAGAAAGAATGAACTAGAAACAAATTTCTCACCAACTCTGGTTGATGATAAAGAAATCTTAGCATAGCCATAAAGCAGAATATACATACATACATATATACATATTTCCTGAGAATTCATAATCACTGATCTGCCTTCACATAGATTTGAGGCCCAAATTTATACAACACAATTTGGTCTGAGAACCCCCAAACTGAAAAAGTAACATAAAATTAGGTTCTCAACTAATGATGCCCTGGGATAATTGCAGAAGCAAACATTCTTTCTTTTTTGTTTTCTAAAGATTTTGTTTTATTTATTTATTTGTCAGAGAGAGAGAGAGAGCAAGCACAAGCAGGGGGAGCGGCAGGCAGAGGGAGAAGCAGGCTCCCTGCAGAGCAAGGAGCCCAATGCGGGGCTCGATCCCAGGACCCTGGGATCATGACCTCAGCCGAAGGCAGACACTTAACTGACTGAGCCACCCAGCAAACCCTCTTGAGTGGTATATATTATTAGAAGAGCAAAGGCAGGAGTGCAATCCTGAATCCTGACCCCTACCTCACACCATACCAGAAAAGTGATTCCAAATGGATTATAAACCTATGTGTGAAAGGCAAAACAACTTTTCCAGGAAATAATATAGGAGAATATCTTCATATCTTTGGGGTAAGTGAAGATTTCATAAACAGAACACAGAAAGGCCTAGCAACCATAACAGAACATAACACAACGTAACAACCATTAGTGAGAGTATGAACTGGTACAGCTACTTTGGAAAGCTGACAGCATCTATATGTATGCCCTACAACCCAGCAATGTTGCTCCTAGGTATACACCCAACAGATGTGCCACAAAGGATATATATAAGAATTACCACAGCAGTACCACTTGTAGCCACCCAAACCAAGAAACAATCCAAATGTCCATCATCAGTAGAGTAGATCAATAGTGAACTATTCATACAGTGGAATGCTATACAGCAAGGAAAAGGAAAACTACTGCTACATGCAATTGCATAGATGAATCTCATAACATACTGCTAAGTGAAAGAAGCCAGGCATAAAAGAATATACACTACATGATTCCATTTATATAAAGTTCAAATAACTGAGATTAATTTATGTTGTTAGAAGTCAGGACAGAAGGGGGTCTGAGGGAGATTCTGGGGTGCTGGTAACATCCTATTTCTTGATTTTTGCATTGGTTGCAGACAGATCAAAAGTTCATATTCTGAAAATTAGGGGCGCCTCGGTGGCTCAGTTGATTAAGCAACTGCCTTCAGCTCAGGTCATGATCCTGGATTCCCAGGATCGAGTCCCGCATCAGGCTCCCTGCTCAGCGGGGAGTCTGCTTCTCCCTCTGACCCTACCCTCTCTTGTGCTTTCTCTCTCTCTTTCTCTCTCTCTCAAATAAATAAAAAAAATCTTTAAAACCAAAGTTTATATTCTGAAAATTCACTAAGCTGGAATTTGTAATGTGTGCACTTTTTGGTATGATGTCATATTTCAATCAAAGTTTACTAAGAAGTAAAAAGCTACGGTATAGTCTTTCTTGAGGGCACTGTGTCAATGAGAATAAAAGACCTCAGAAGTATTTATATCTGGACCCAGCAATTCTCCTTCCTATGAAACTAGTCAGAAATATAATCAAATACTTATGTATCAGGATGTAAATTTTAATATTTTAAAATATATGAACAGTAAGAAAGAACCTAAATATGTACTCAGAAGGAACTGCTGGAATAGATGTGCTATAACAACAAAGTAGAATATTATACCATTTTGAATATTCATGTTATTGATTATCTAAGAGTATACAGAAACTATGCATAACATCAGGTAGAAGAAAAAGTACAGCATGCATTTATGTATATACTGTTCCAATTTTGTTTCGAGTGTGTGTGTGTGCATGTGTAAAGGAAATGTAAATGAAAGAAATACAGCAAGAAATATAACCGTCCTTATCTCCAGGTTGTTGTGTGATAAACAAATTTTTCTTTGTAATTTTCTGTTTTCCAGTTTTCTACATTGAGTACTTATTATTTTTATGATTATATGATTATGAAAATAACTTAATAAGGGCATAGCTACCCTTGTAAATCCAGCTGCATCTGAGAAATGCTTAAGATTATTTGGCAACATGGAGGTCAACAGCCGGTCACTGTTGCAGGAACCATGCCTTTGGACTGAATGATAAATGGGAAGGGAAAGAAAACAGACTAATTACAAATGATTCCTTCAGGTACTGTGGTTAGAAAGAAGAGGATCTTGACAGTCTACAATTCTTACTCAATTCTTATTCTCTATTTAATTTCTTTGACAGTCTACAATTCTAATAGTCTAAATCAGTGTTTCTCAAACTTGGCTGCAAAATGAAATCATTAGGGAAGCTCTAAAACAATACTGATGCTTGGGACCCTCATTCAGAGATTCCCATTTAGTAGTCTAACCGATGGACTGGAATCCCTAAGGGATCTGAATGCAAAGCCAAGGTTCCATTTTCTTTCATCTTCTCCCCTGAGTAGAAGTTAAATTCCTTATCAATAATAGCTTCCCATATATGTATGAGATGCACTGGGCACAAAGTAGGCACTCAATAAACAGTTGCTTATTGGAGGACACACACCTTTCTGGAGGATGCCAGGCACATCCTTATGGTTAAGAGATTTCTTCTCCCTAGCTTGGATGGTAGTCCAGATTCAGAGAGAACCATGGAATGAGGGGACTCCTTGGTCCATGGCTCTTATGGGCCACTGGGTAGCTTATAACACCCTTCCAAAATGAAGCCACAGGCTGGTGAGTCAATGGCTTATCTTCCTGGGGATGCAAAACAGCTAAGGTGAAAACTGCACTCAACAGCATAAGTAAAATCTAAAGGGAGGAAAACTCAGTTATACTATTGGAACATCAGTTTTTGTTACTGAAATGATTCTAGGGATGACAATTGGGGTTGGCTAGGGATAGAAGTCATCTAATGTGAAGCAGGAAGAGAAAGTAAATAATGTTACATGCTTATACATGCTTATAACATATTAGGTCACAGGCCTTACAAAAAACGCATGTCAGCTGGGTATAAGCATCCCCATTCTAGAGATTAGGAAGCTGAGGCTCAGAGGGGCTAGGCAACTAGCCCAGAGTCACAGGGCAACTGATAAGAAAAGATCTCAACTCTTGTCTGTTTGACCTCAAAACCTATAATCTCTCCACGGTATCAAAATGTGATCTTGGGTCATGTAAGTGACGTCAAAGGGCATCCACACAAAACCTTCATATTAGACCCTAGTAAGAGTTCATGTTGTCAGTAAGTCAGTAGGAGAAGGGATATTCATTGAAATAAGGGATGCTGAAACATGACATTTTTCTTAGTATTCAATAGTCTCTGTTAGCACTTAAGAAAAAATGAGGTTGTGGTCTTTCTGGAATAGTTAGTGGAAAGATAGAGGGGTGGCTTTCACATTCTTTCGATTCAACTAATTTTATGAAAAAAAAAAAAAAACCAGATAAACTACATTACTACTTCGGTTTACAGGAATATGCCCTGAGGAAATTGTCCTGGGGTATCCAAAGTCCAAGAGAGCTTTCTTAAACAGAAGTCCTGCTGTTAACAATTTGTGTGATTTTAGGCAAGTCGTTGCCTCTCTCTTGGCTTTGATTTCAAGAGAAAAAGAGAAGCCATTTCGACAAACTTTGAGGGCTATAGATACTTCACTGATCTGATACAAGCTATGGATCCTTTCCCCAGGTGATGCAACTCTGCGCGTAACTGCACAATTCTGAGTGCGGATTCTGGTTGTTCATGGATCTTCCAAAGATTTTTCGTGGACCCCCAAAGAACATACTAACCATTGACTGAAAACACCTGGTGTATGTGATAATGGAACTGTAGTCATGCTTGCCAAAAAGCCCTTATCTTTTAGAGATGCAACCTGAAATATTTATGGGTGAAATGAATTGAAGTCTGAAATTTGCTTTCAAATGATCCAGTGTATTTGGGGAGGGATGGTGGTGGTAGGGGGGATAACAGGTGACACAAGATCATCCATGAATTTGTCATTGGGGAAGCCAGGTGATTAGTTCCATGACTATTCTTTATACTGTTTTCTCTACTTTTGTGTCTGTTGAAATTTTCCATACTAAAATAAATTTACACAATAAAAATTATCTATAATTTAAAAAGTACTCCAACTAGATGATCTCTAATGTTTCCAACTCCAATAATCTATGATGTAGCATTCCAAAGAATCTGCAAAGGAAATGGACTTCCAGAAACATGCTATGGGCTCTGGGCACTGAACCATCCTCCGCCTCTCCTAATGGACTCTGCACTAAAGGGTTTATTGTGGCCTCCTTTTCCAGATATTTCTGTGACATTACATTTAATTATCTCCATAAATATATTTTTGGAGGAAGAGTAGCAAAACCAAACACAAAGAAGCGAGACAAAAATTGGTCTAATCATTTCACATGTGGCTCAATTTGTTTTCAAAGATTTCTTAAGAGAAGACCAAAATACTGCTGTAAATGACTTTGAGCGGCGTGTGAAATACATGCTTAGCATGTTAGGGGAACCAGGAGAAAGTGAAACAATACACAAGCATGACAGATAGTTGTGGTGGAGGGCTGGGCTCCAGAGCTCTGCTGCCCAGGGCTCTGTCTTAGCTGTGTCGTTCAACTAGCTATGTGATCTTGGCCAAGTCACCCAACCTTTCTGAGCTTCTGCTTCCTTATTCATAAAATCAAAGAAACAGGCAATCTCCCTCATAGGGTTATTGTGAAGAATCAAGTTGTACCTGACATGCAGCACGCATTCAGTAGATGCTAACCAGAGTTCTTTCAACTGTGTAAATATAAAAATAGATCTTATAAAAAAGGTGTACGATATAGATCACAATGTTATCAGTAGTTGTCGCTGGATTGTGAGCCAATGTGTCATTTTTTTCTTCCCCTTTATTTTTGTCTGGGCTTTTCAAATTTCTACAAAGAGTATTTTGTTACCCTTATACTCAGAGAACAAAAGTCTTTTAGAAGGTAATTTTAAAAGTCTTTCTTGCGGAAGTTTAATGCCCAGAGAGGCCTAACCCATGTTGTATGTTCACAAACAGACCACTTGAGAGGAGTAAGGTGGAATGACTACTATTACCTTGTTCATACTTTCCTTACTATGCTCTCATCTTCAGGGTGGAAGATCCTTATAAACAGCAGTGAGCTTTCAAATCTGGCACTCCTGGTGTAGAATAAATACAGCCTTCTTCTGCTCCTGTTTCATGCCCTCCTGACCCCTTACCACATATTCCTCCATACCAGGAGCTGAGCTTTTTTGAGGGCTTGGACCCCTTTGAGAACATCACCAATGCTACACCATAAAAATTGACATTCAGGCACGCTATTTTGCATTCAATTTCCTGGGGTTCATGGCCCATCCCCTCCCCCCCAGGCCATCTCCACTGATTAAGAACACCTAAGCCATGACAAATTTCAGAACATATACACACACTTCAGGTGTGTAGACCACTTTGAGAAAAATTGGCATGTACAAATTTGAAAGCATAGTCAGATAAATCAGTGGATAATTATGGGTATTACATATGTAGTTTTTGCTCTGCCAAAGAATTTGCATCAGGATATCTATAAATAGCAAACCCATATAGTGTGTTTAAACCATGCCACTATATACGCAAATGCTAAGCTCTTTCCAGAACACACCTACTGCAGAGCAACAGGCCCATTTCAAAAAGTTTAGTACCAGTTTCACTCTTGAGTTTTGCTGCGCTCATTTACAATCTACGAGATCATCTTCAAAATGGCCACTAACCCATATGCCTTAGGTGGCTGATGGTCGATGACAGACAATGATGAGATGCCCAGAAACTTCCAGTCAGAGGAGAGGTCGTATGTGTGTGCAGGTTATGAAACAGCTTAGGAGTGGATCATCTCTGGTGGGGTGGATCCCCTTGATCTCAGAAAGGAAAAGGATAAACATAGAGTCCTTACACTGCCCTGGTTCATTTTATGTATTCTTCACAGCGACTCTGGAAGGAGGGGCTTTTGCCCCCATTTCCAACCGAGTTTTAGAAAAGTTGACACACACATGCCCCAGATCAGACATTTATCGGGGAAAAAAAAAGACTAAAGATAATGCAAAGCTCTTTTTGATGGTTAACTTCCAGAGGCTGAGATGTGTAGAGTGCCCAGCATCACTTAAACCAAGAGCCACTTGGCTGTGATTTTGATCCTGCTGATTTGTCAATGGCTTTTAGGGATGTACCTAAAGGGAGAGAGGGATGGGACTTTTCTTTGCCCCATCTGCCCTGCTCTCCAAACTGGCATCCACCTTCCCTTCCCTCCTATACAGGAACTGCCCAGCATTCCAAAGATGCCTGGGGAATTCACAAGGAGATCTGTATAAATAGCCAGGAGCCCTGCACTTAAAGAAATCCATATCACCACAAACTCCATTTTATGATTTTCACCCCAGGCTAAGATGCCATTTGGCATGTCACTGCTAGCAGCACATTTTACTCCATCCTCTTTCAAGATTTCCAAACCTGTGCCCGGCCCCCACGGGAGTCTCAGAGGAAATGGAACCGTGGCAGAAGTGCTGCGGAGCTGGCTTTGTGCGTGTGTTAGTGTAACTCATAAAAGCAAGTGTAAGTTCTCCAAGTATTAACTTCCACAAGAGGAACCTCAACTTTCCCACGAATGCGGCTTTTCCCTTTGCTTAGCTTTTCTGAAGTTAGGGGTGAGTCCTTAAATTAAGCAGAGTCTCGGGGACTCCTGTGACACAGACAACCCTTTACTGGCCGCAAGCGCCCTAGCTTTTCTGGAGGTGTATCCCTCGCTATCATCTTTCAGAAGCAGCTAACACCTACACGTGCTTTGGGCACCAGCAGGCTGAAAGCACAGAACCACCAAGCCACCAACCACCCAGGAAAGCGGTCTCTGAGCCCGGAGTCAGTGCGCACTAACCGGCGTGTGCTTGAGGGGAGAAGCCAGCGCAGCCTCGGGTCTGCGTGGGCAGGAGGCTGGGTCCACGCGACGTGGTCCAGCAGCGTTACAGCGAGTCCTGCCCGACATTCAAGTCTCAGGGGAGCCCGGGTCCCATTAGGGGCACGTCTCCCGCCAGCCTCCGCGCCAGTTCGGGGGAAACTAAGGTGGACCAAGAGAAGGACAGGAGGAGAGTGAGTTCGTGTTTTCTTGGGGCAAGTGTGCGCGGTACCTTGGATTCCTGGCTGCTGGTGGATGCTGGAGAGGGCGGCTGCTCGGCGCTCGGCGCCTCCTTGGGCAGCCCGTCCACGCCATCCTCGCGGGCGCCGTTCGGGGGGATCATCCTGGCGGCGCGGGAACGGTGTTGGGCTCCCGGAGGAACAGCGAGGCTGGCCTTCCCGCCGCTCGTGCTAGCTCAGCTGCGGGTCCCAGGGAGGTCCATCGTCTCCCCGCCGCCCACGCGCTCTCCCCCGACCTCGCCCGTGCGCACGCCCGTCCCGCGCGTCCGCCGCCCCTCGCCTGCCAGCGCACTGGCGGGACTGGCAGCCGGCAGCGGACGGGCGGCTCGAGAGCGCTCGCGGGCCGCGGGGGAGGCGGGGCGGCGGGGCGGGGCGGGGCGGGGCTGCGCGGCGACAGCCGGGAGGGGGGAGGCGGGGGGCGAGTGGGGGCCCGCGGCCGAGGAGGTCCTGCAGCCAGGCCGCGCACGCGCCGAACCCAGCGAGGGGTTCCCCAGGAGGGGTAGTGGAAGGAAGAGAAAACCCGGGAAGGATTCAGCCAAGAGGGACCACCTGCAACAACACCCTCTTTCCTCACCCTAAGGAACAGCGACTCCAAGGGGGACGCTGACTTAGCTAAGTTATTTATAGGGCTCAGTGACGGAGAGCGGGGAGAGCTGGGGTTCCCCTGCTAGAAGGCACTTCGCGCTCCCCCATTCAGTTTTGGACTAAAGCAGAGGCAAAATGCAACGAGGCTGTGTCCTCATTTTGTTGTGTGTTTTTGTGCTCAGCCCTCTAAGCATTTAACCTTATTTAATCCTCAAGGCCAACCTCTTGGGCTGGATAGCATCACTTACATTTTATAGATGAGGAAACCGAGATTCTAGGGAAGCTAAGAAATTTGCTTTAAGTCATTGAACTATAAATGGTGGAGCTGGGATTGGAACCCATTTTGGCTTCAAAATCCATGCCATTTGGACTCTGAAGCCTCAGATGGAGGCCAGCTCTGCATGGCTGAAGAGCCAATGGGGTGTTTCAATATAGCAAGGAGTTCAGGGCTATTCACGGAGGGGCAAACCAGTCTGCCTTAATAGAACCTTTGGAAACATAGAGATGGCCCCATTGGATAAAGGGACAGAAGGAGCCATTATTTTTGGAAGACACAACCTCAGTATGCAGGGAAAGGAAATATATCTGGATATTTAAAAGATCTTATTTTTTCATAAATACAAAACTCCCTTGATTGTCTAACAGAAAATTGTAAACTTATGTTCCAGATTTTCCTGATTAAGTGTAAATTTTGCAAGTCCAGCTTCATGGGTATGCAACTTTTGCAGTCTCAGACAGGACCCTATACTTGGTTTGATGCTCTCTATCACCATCTTGAAATTCTTTTATTTTTAATTTTAATTTTTTTTTCAATTGTAGTTTAGTTGATACACAGTGTTACATTGGTTTCAGGAGTACAACATAGTGATTCGACATCTCTATTCATTATGCTCTGCTCACCACAAGCGTCGCTACCCTCTGTCACCGTACAATGCTAGTACAATACCACTTACTATATTCTCTGTGCTGTACCTTTCATCCTTGTGACTTACGCACTCCATAACTGGAAGCCTATGCCTCTCATTTCCCTTCACCCTTTTTGCCCATCTTCCCACCTCCCTCCCCTCTGGCAACCACCAGTTTGTTCTCTCTGTATTTATGGCTCTGTTTGAAATTCTTAATAATATTTGAACAAGGGGCTCTGCATTTTCATTTTGAACTGGACCCTGTGAATTAGATATCTGGTCCTGCATGTTTGTCTTAGCTCATGTCTTTGGAAAGAACCTATTACTCCCTCTATCCTGGACATCAATTGAAAGCTCCTGTTCTAAGTGCCAAGCTCTTAATGGGCATTTGGCTCTCAGAGAGCTCCAAATACCCTAGTGGCCCTTAGCTTCTCATTTGACCAGGCCAGATTGGCTAACTCAAAATGCCACAGCTTTTTCCTCCTCAAAACACAATTCCTAATGGCTGAGTAGATACAAAATTCTAATAGCCAAAATCACAAGAGCAATAACCAGAGCGCATAATGACAAGAACAACAGTATCAACACATCTTTATCAAGCATCTCTTCTGTACCAGACATTGTGCTAGAAAATAATGATAGAGAGAAAACAGTGATAGATTCAGTCTATTGTCCTGGAATAGAGAGCCTGCTGAGAGAGATACAGAGATTAATTAAATCACACACACACACACACACAAATTTTATGAACTGTGATAAATAAAAGTATAAGAATCTAATGAGTATGCACAAATGCAAGGACTGAACAAGAGTGTGGCCAGAGAAGGGTCTTCTGAGGAAGTGAAGACCCTCCGCCCCCCCCCCCCCCCGCCCCGCATCGGTCAATGGGCAGTTCCAATCTTGGTGGGCAAGCACACTGACTTAAATACAAGGAATTTTTCATCTTTGGATTTTATTTTATTTTTTTTTAAGAATTGAAGAGCAGCTGTATGATCTCACCCTTCATTTTAGTAAATGCTCAAGAGCCATTTGGTAGAAAGATACTATCAAGACTATTTAAAATTTTTAAATGCCACACTTATGAAGGATACAAAAAAGAATAGCAAGGAAAGGAAAAGAGAAGATAAGCAGAATGACCAGGGGATGGGGAAGTGACAAGGATAAAGGAGAAAGGGGTCTCAATAAGTTGGTTCTCCTTGTCTGATGCATCGGAGTCATTTTGAGTAATGAGATATATGAAGGGTATGGGGTTTGGCAATTAAATTGATGCTGATAATAATTGCTAACCTGCACTGGGGGCTTCTGCCATGTTGTAGGCATTTTCTATGTGTTGTTTCATTTAATCTTTTATTTAATAAGATGATTATGCTAGGATTTACAGTGAGTGTGAGAACAGGGACTCGGACTCAGATATATCCTGCCCCTGGGCCAAGCTTTGGCCACCTTGTTCTGCTGACCCTTACACAAATGTGGAACCCAGATCTGGTGAAGAGGCTGCAGGCCTTAAAGAGCAGAGTGATACAGATCGAGAGCCAGAAGCCTAAGAGAAGCATAGGGAGACTCCTCAAAGAATGAAGAGTTGCCCACTCCATTCTTTTATCTTAAGAGTGAATAATCACCAGATGTACATTTTGGAGGTGATAGCCAAGAAGTCAAGACAAACATGGCAGGAGGCACCAACTGTGGCCATTCAACCTGTGAAGGAGTATTAGTTGTCGCCTCTGGCCACCTTGCCTGAGGGACCTACTTGCAAGCCAGAGAAACCCAATGCTTTGCCCAGAGTCCTACCAGTAACCACACCAGCCCCTACTTTGAGCCAACTGTTCATGCGGGACTGTGGTCCTCACAACTCCTGACTGGTCTCTCCTCAGCATCCAAGCTAATCATTTAATTTGGAGGCTCCTATTATCAGGGCGGACGAGATCCAGTGTACGCATTCTTAACCTGTTTTTGGAAATGCCAATTAATAATAATGATGGCAACAATAATGGTAGGTTATATTTGAATAGCACTGTTTGACTGCATTGAAATGGTCTCCCGTTGGAGGGACCTGGAAAAGGTAGCCTCATAGAACTAGTTTCTGGTTAAGATCTGCCTCTGTTCTCTAATGAGCAAATTTGTGGGCTGCTTCTAGTTGGTTATAACCTCTGGGAGATGGAGGGGAACTTGAATCTTTACATTTAGTGGAAGGGCCATGAGGCTGAAGTTCAAACATCCCAGCTCTTCCCCTTAAATGCAACAAGATCTTAAACAATTGAGTTGATCTGCCTCAGCCTTGGTTTCCTAGAGTCTAAAATGAGATAATGATCCCTACTTCATAGAGGTTCTGTAAGCATCAGAGGATTAAATGCCTGGTCAAAGCTAGTCTCATACTACTACTAATTATTATTATTATCATCATCATTAGTTGTATGCTTTTGCTCAAATATATTCACTTTGAGTTGGATTTTCTGTTCATTACAGCCAAATGCATGTACAATGTCCAACAGTTGCATTTCTATACACTATTAGTGAAATAGCAGAAAAAGAAATTAAGAAAACAGTCCCATTTACATTTGCACCAAAGAAAATAAAATGCCTAGGAATAAACTTAACCAAGGAGGTGAAAGACTTGTACTGAGAAAACTATAAAACACTGGGGAAAGAAACAGAAGACAACACAAACATGGAAAGATATTCTGTGCTCATGGTTTGGAAGAACCAATATTGTTAAAATGTCCACGCTACCCAAAGTAATCTACAGATTTAATGAAATCCCTGTCAAAATACCAGCAGCATTTTTCACAGAGCTAGAACAAACAGTCCTAAAGTGCGTATAGAACCACAAAGGACTGAATCGTCAAATCAACCTTGAGAAAGAAGAACAACCTGGAGGTATCACATTTCTAAAACTGTTGATAGCTCCTCCCGGGAAACTTCAGATGGGACAGATACCTGCAATTTCCGACAGATTTTGGTCCTTTGATTAGTAATTAGCATGTGACTTTACATATCCTCTTCTGTGGGTTCAGGGTAATAGTTTAAGAGATATGAGAACCACTTCACCCTGGCCTTTTTGTTTCTCAAAATGCCTGGTCTATTCTTTCTACTAGTTTTGGTGCTTGTTGCCATTTCCTGAATCTGAGAATCCCTTACCATTGTTCCCCATGGACAGCTCTCCTCCAGTTTCGGACCTCAGAGTCTACCATCTAAAGAATCTTGTTTCTTTATTTCCTTATTTGGTGTCCTTCAGAATCTAAGCTCTGTGAGGTTGAGGACCTCATGTCTCCTCTTCATCATCTATTTCTGGAGCTTAGGTGCTCTTATAATAGGTGCTCAGTGAGTACTTGTTAAATGAATGAAAGATAAAATGTTAGTCTGTAGAGAAACTTACAGGTCCGATGAAAAACTCTTGTAGAGGGAAAAATTGAAACTCACGAAGGTTAAATACTTGTGCAAAGTCAATTAATACGTGACACAATGAATCACTGTTTACTTGCTTACCAATCCCAATGCTCACTGCTATATTTAGATTTGGAATATATGACCAAACTACCAAAAGCACATGTTTCTTTCCTCAGTTTTCAAATTTATTATATTATGCAAAGTATTTCTAAATACTCTTTTCCAAAACAACACCTTTATCATGATTCAAACAGTATCAAAAAGAATCCTGAGGAAATTAAAAATCTTCCCAAATTCTACCACCCATTTGTAATAACCATTAGATTTTTGGTAAGCTGCCTTCTCAAAGCACATGTATATATGGGTATATTTTAAATGTATATATATTTACATAAAGTGATCTCAGGACACCAAGTATTGGTGTCTTCAATAATAATTCATAGAGATAGTTCTGTGTCAATAAATATAAGTATATATTATCCTTTTGTTTAATGAGCATGCATCCCATTGTACAGATGTGCCATTATTTATTTATGAAGGAGCTTTTATGCTTTTTGTTAGGAACTGTTAGAGGGCAATTAAAAACTCATCATCTCTTGTATTCCTAAATGTCAACCTGGCAAGGTAAGTACCATTAGACCCATTTTGCAGATGAGGTAATCAGAAGCCTGAGAGGCTTTATGACTTTCCCTAATGGGAAATGGTAAGTGCAGAGTAGAGATTCCAGCTCCCAACTTCAGACTTTAAACCTCAGGCTCCTTGCCACATGTGAGCAAACTGTGACACTCAGTGTGATCACTGCTGTATAAGGGGCTTGAGCAACATGATCTGAGAGCACAGGCCGGGGAGGATGAAGTCCACCAGTGGAAAGTTTGTTTAGGAAGGTTCTTGTGGAAATTGAAAGGTGACTATGGTTTTGGTGGAAGGAATTTTTTTTTTTTTAAGATTTTATTTATTTATTTGAGAGAGAGAGAGAGAGAACGAGCAATGGGGAGGGGCAGAGGGAGGGAGAGAGAGAGAGGCAGACTCCCTACTGAACAGAAAGCCCTATGTGGGGCTCAATCCCAGGACCCAGAGATCATGACCCGAGCCAAAGGCAGATGCTTAACCAGCTCAGCCACCCAGGCGCCCCTGGTGGAAGGAATCTTGAGCAGAATGTTCAGTATTGATAGAGACACCGTGTGTTCTCATGCAGGGCTCTTCAGGTTTGGTTCCTAGAAAACTACAGTTTCTTCTCTTTGTTGGTAAGATTTACTGATGACACACATGATGCTCAAAAAAGGGAAATGTTGGAGAAATCCTTTGAATAATCATTTTGAGTACTTTTACAAATGGCCCATGGGGAAAGTTGGATCCCAGTCAGCCTGGGAGGAATAGCACTGGTTAGTAACGAAGGGAGGGAAAAAAAGCATCATGAGGATTTCTGGAGGGCTTCATGGGTCACAGAGTAAGAAAGAGCCAGCACCCAGAGTTCTGAGAGACACACGTAGATTCTTCATGCTTGGAAGCCAGACACGGAGAGCTTTGGCTCCCTCTGAGGCAGGAACGTATTCCGTTTGCAGGGCCCTACAATTCAAACACGCATGTCCCTTGCACACTTACAACCTTTAGAGGATGATAGATATTCAAGGTATGCTCGGTTAATCCTTCTGTATCTTTTTTTTTTTTTTTTTTTAAAGATTTTATTTATTTATTTGAGACAGAGAGAGAGAGCACATGAGAGGGGTGAGGGTCATAGGGAGAAGCAGGCTCCCTGCCGAGCAGGGAGCCCGATGCGGGACTCGATCCAGGGACTCCAGGATCATGACCTGAGCCGAAGGTAGTCGCTTAACCAACTGAGCCACCCAGGCGCCCAATCCTTCTGTATCTTAAACAACATCCCTATAAGTGAGCAGTAAAGAGTGACTCTTAAAAACAAAAAAACAAGAACTCCAGCAAAAACGGGTAATAGTTCCTGCTCCTTATCCCTAAAGCTTTGCACTTACTTTGAAATATGCTCTAAAAGCTTTTAGTGTCATGCTGGGGGCAAATGAATCTCACAAATTCTCGTTACCGTTTTCCAGGGAGGGGTTATATTACCTCTTTGTCCTTCTGCCTTCTGTAACCCTCTCTGTTCCTCCAGTAACTCACTTGGCAGCCGTAAGCCATCCATCAGACACTTGACAACTGGCCTGGAAAAGATGACTCAGGCCTTAAGCCTTAAATTCCACTTCCTTCCCTCCATAGCTGATGCCAACTTATCCAAAAAGCCTGGACTTGGGAAACATACCTATGTTTCATCTGTCTTTATTCTTGTAGAGTTGGCCAGGAAAATGGGGATTTTGTCTCCTCAGTTAATATTGACAACTTGACGCAGGTAATGATGGTGCAGAGTACAGTAGGGGTCGGTATCGGTGGTGGCATTATTCGGACAAACACTTAGAGGAGGTTGTTGGCTGTATCTTGTCCCATTTCCTCCCTGAAATGCAAGTTGCCCCAATGCCAGCCTCTACCAAGCAATGGCCGAGGGCTCTGAGGATGCCCAACCTGGCCGGTAGCTTTGTATGTCACGGAATCCCGGAGTTCCTTAGATTGCAGGTAGAGCTGCTAATGTGTGCAATGAGAGAAACACCCAGATTTTAAATAAAATCGGCAGCATTTTACTATTTGCTTTTCCTCAACCACCTCATCTAGTGAGTCACCATGTCCTATTGCTTCTACTGCTTGAGTGGTCCTGGGAGTAAGGAGTTATTCAACTTAAGATATTTGAGATCATTACAAAAGAAGGCAGAGATGTCTAAATAAATGAAGTCCTCACTTTATTTGCTGATTTATTTGCTAGTTGCTGGGACCTGCTATGTACCAAGCCCTTTATTAGATCCAGGGATATAGAGAGATATATGTCTCTTCCCTGACCCAAAGGGAAATTCAGCTTATTGAGGAAGGCAGAACTGGGGACAAATGATAACCATGAGTTTGAAGAGAGACCATAGCAACCAGGGCAGGAAAGGGCTAATTCCACTGAGGAGCTAGGGGAAGGCTCACCAAGGGGAAAAACATTATCATCATTGAAATGTGAGGCACAATTTTCCAGGAGGAGAAGAAGAAGGCCACTCTTGGCATTTTAATATGAGCCTATTTCTCTGCTTATATTTTCTGTGGCTATTTATTTTCTTATTGTTACTCTGGAGGAAGTGGAAGGACCTAGAATTGTCATCATCAATCTTTGTAATTCCCCTTTTTCATTTTAATTTCTTTTATTAATTGTCCCAAACGCAACCCTCAACTTGCTCAAAATTCCCTTCCTTCAGTGACCCCCACTATCATGTTTTGAAAATATCTATCTTAGACATGTATGCCTATTTGAGAAATATATGCAGTTAATTTGTGTGTATAAGTGTTTTAAGTTGCATCAAACATATTGTGCTATAGCATATTTCCTCTTTCCAGCTTATTTCAGGAAAAACAGTTTCATTTTTAAAAGTAACTTAAAAGGAAAATATGCAAAGATTATTTGTTCTATTTCTTTGCTGTATAGAATTTGACTGTATGAATCTGCTATATTGAATCCATGATGTGTGGCTGGACTGTTAGGTTGTTTTCCTTTCTTCCCTATCACGAATAGGGCTGCTTGAACATTCTTGTATATGACTTCTGGTGCTAATGCATAGGCATAATTACAGGTTCCAGTTGTTTTCTCCAACATGGATACTGCATTATTTTTTATTTCATCACTGTAGCTTTATTTGCATTTCCCTGATGGCTAATAATTCCCCTTGTCATATGTTTGTTGGACATTCAGATACTGTCACAAACATAGAGTAAAAGAAACCAGACACAGAAGAGTACATACTATGTTATATAATTTACGTAAAGTTCAAAGACAATGGCCATATTTGGGAAAGAAGGACAGTTCATAATTGGAAAGAAGTACTGTGACTTTCTGGGGTACCAGTGGAGCTCTCCTGCCTCACCTTTGGTGGTGGTAACTCACTGAACTACACATGAACAATCACTGAGTTTTTCTGTAGATATGTTATGTTTCAATAAAGCATATAAGAATTTTATAAGTGGAAGGTAAACAATCCAAGTAAAAGTGAGTTATCTTCCCCTTATAAGAATATGGAGAAGATATACTTTTCCCTGGTCTTCCCACTAGGTACAACTAAAAACTCTAAATGTTCTATGTAAACCAAACGTAGGAATACTCTGAAAGGTGGAGAGAAGGAGGCAGACTGGCTTGAGATTTCAGGACCTAAGGAATGACACAGTGGTGAGTTCCTTGGACTTTCTTTTTGTCTTATATATCCCAGACTTGGAACTGAAGAGGCTTGCAAATCAGAAATGCCAGTGGGGACAGACCAAGAAAAAAAAAGTGCCAACCAGAGGCTGCTCCTTCTAGCCAAAGGACCAAGAAAGGGTCAACCCAGCAGTGCAGACAAATTTTAGACAATAACTGCTCTCCTGCAGCCAATGCCACATAAAAAACTGAGACTGTACCCTGAGCCATGCCAGCAAAGGCCAAGTGGGGAGCCCAGGCTTCCACTTTTACTAGGCTGTGGGGAGGTGCCCTGACATCCCTGCTGGGGAGGGGTGTCAGAAAGCAAAGTAGGGATCTGGTACTTTAATTTTCATCAGCTGCTAATGAGCCCCCGCCCCCGGCCCATTGGTGTTGGTGGAGATTGCATGGGAAGGGGGTGAGGCTTTCACCCTCACCCAGCAGTAACAAAGGACCAACCTGGCCTGGGGGATCTAGATGTCAGTTTCAACTTGGCAATAACAAGGTGGTGCCCCACCTTCCTCTGCAAGAGCATGGACAGAAAAAACTAGCTAAAAGAGAAGGCTTGAACATAGCCTTCAATAGCATTCAATCTCATAACACAATGCAAAAATATCTAGGTTTCAACAGAAAGTTGCTCATCATATTAAGAAACTGGAAGATATCAAGATAAATGGAAAAAGGCAATCAAAAGACACCAACAGTGATATGACAGAGATGTTAGAATTACCTGACAAAGATCTTAAAGCAGCACAACAAAAATTCTTCAAACACCATTACAACCACATTTGAAACAAATAAAAAACAGGAAGCTCAGCATAGAAATAGAAAATCTCAGTAAACAAATAGAAGACAAAAAGAAGAACCAAGTGGAAATTCCAGACATACAAAATACAGAAATTGAAATAAAATGGAATATTACTCAGCCATCAAAAAGAATGAAATCTGGCCATTTGCAATGACATGGATGAAACTAGAGGGTATTATGTTAAGGGAAATAAGTCAGTCAGAGAAAGGCAAATACCATATGATTTCACTCATATGTGGAGTTTAAGAAGCAAAACAGATGAACATAGGGGAAGGGAAGGAAAAATAAAATCAGATGAGAACAGGGAAGTGAACCATAAGAGACTCTTAACTATAGGAAACAAACAGGGTTGCTGGAGGGGAGGTTGGTGGGGGGATGGGGTAACCAGGTGATGGGCATTAAGGAGGGCACTTGTTGGGATGAGCATGGGGGGGTTATATGTAAGTGATGAATCACACTAACTTCTACCCCTGAAACTAGTAATACACTATATGTTAACTAAATTGAATTTAAATAAAAAAATTTAAAAAGCTCCATGCATGGATTCAGCAGCACAAAGAAGGGGAAAGAAGGAAGAATCAGTGAAGTGTAATCTACAACAATAGAAATTAACCAGTGTAAACAACAGAAGAAAATAAATGGAAAAAGTGAGGAAAGCCTCAGGGCCCCACCGGACTATTCGAAAGATTAACACATCATCAGAATCCTGGAAGGAGAGGAGAAATTGAGTCAGGCTAAAAAAGTACTCAAGGAAACAATGACTGAACCAATAAATACCAAATTTAGCAACAGACATAACACTGTAGATTTAAGAAGCTAAGAGAATTCCCCAAAATGAAATCCAATGAAATCCATGACAAGACACCTCATAATTAAACTTCTGAAAACTAAAGACAAAGGAAAAATCTTGACCACATCCAGAGAAGAAACGACACATTATCCATAGGAGAACAAAACAAAATAAAACAAAAACACACCAAAAAAATAGTTCAGATGACCAAGGATTTCTCACCAGGAACCCTGGGGGCTAGAAAGAAATAGCACTGTTTTCAAGTACTGAAAGAAAAGAACCATCAACCCAGAATTCTATGATCAGTGAAAATATCCTTCAGGAATGAAGGGGAAATCAAGACATTCTCAGGTGAAAAATAGCTAAGAGGATGTGTTACTAGAAGGTCACCATACATAATGGCTAAAGGAAGTTCTCTAAACGGAAAGGTAATGATAACAGAAGCAAACGTGTTGCACAAGGAAGGAAGAAAAACATGGCAAGCAAAATTTATCAGTAAATAGAGCAGGCTTTGAATCTCTTCTTGAGTTTTATAAGTTATGTTTGACTGCTGAAGCAAAAATAGTAACACTGTGATATGGTTCTAAAGGTATGTACAGGTAATATTTAAGACAATTCTGTTATGAATGGGGGAGGGTATATGGATGTAAAAAAGGTAAAATTTTAATATTTCACTCAAACTAGTAAAATGACACCACCAGTAGACTATAATAAGTCAAGTATATATAATGTAATACATAGAGCAAGCACTAAAAATGCTGTATACAGATAAGATTGGCTTCTTTGGAACCAAAGCCACTGGAGCCATAAATTTATAGAAATATTGACTGGAAACAAATTTTTATGAATTGCTGGAAGCTGAGGGTAGACTAGCTTGAGAGTGAGAAACTCCTGGGACCCAGTGTTGGGGGGAATCTACACTTTCATGGGCTTTACTTTTAGGAAACTCACCTGATCCTTACAGTGAAGATCACAGAAAAATTTTCTCCTGTTTTGGGCAGGGAGATGGAAAAATAACCATTTTGCCATAGGCCCAGAGCAATCTCCATAACAAAGTCAAACACTCCAAGGGAAACAATTTTTCAGAGCCCTGTCTGAGCTGTGGGCATAAGCACTGTGCTCTAGCTGATAAGGTTGTTCCCACATGAGGAGAGTTTAACAATTCTGATAGTGTTATACGTGCATACTGAAATTAAACAATTACTTTAATGGATAGCAGATGATAGCGGTTGGTGAGAGCCAGGTTTCCCACTGTTGGTATGAGATTTATAGATGCATAAGGGAGGAGGTGAGAATGATCCACATGGTAATGGATTAAAAGTTGGAGCCATCTAAACTCATATGTAACCTAATATAGACACGGATGGTTACATGTAACATGGTTACATATGTACATGGTTACATATACAAGCTTGTATATTATATACATACCATATATATATGTACACACACCTCATATACCTTATACTTTATATTAATATATACCTTAGTTTTTCTAAGATTTATTTATTTATTTGAGAGAGAGAGTGCACTCATGGACATGAGTTGGGGTAGGAGCAGACGGAGAGAATCTTCAAGCAGACTCCCCACTGACTGTGGAGCTAGATGAGGTGCTCCACGAGGGGCTCAGTCTCATGACCCATGAGATCATGACTTGAGCCGAAACCAAGAGTTGGACGCTTAACCAACTGAGCCACCCAGGTGTCCCAAAATATACCTTATTAATATACATATATATATATACATACACATATATATATATACGTATATATACTCACACACACATACGTACATGAGTGGTATGCACACATATTTGTCTTTTGCTATTGTAGAGGACCTACAAGAAAGTACAACCAGTAGCAACAAACACACCAAGTGCCCAAATCTTGGTTTCAAATACTATTTTTATTAAGAAGGAGCCATGTATACAGCACTAACATTGACTATCGCATCCTACCCATAAACAGTGATCTAAGCCATGCCATTTCCATCACAAGAAACATTCCACAAAGGTCAAATTCAACAAGCATGTACTGAGTGCTATTATGCACCAGCCACTGTTTCAAGTGCTTTTTTTAAAAAAAATTTTATTTATTTATTTATTTGAGAGAGAGCGAGAGGGAGATCACAAGTGGGGAGAGGGCCAGAGGGAGAGGGAGAGGGACAAGCAGACTCCCCGCTGAGCGCAGAGCCCATTACGGGGCTCGATTCCAGGACCTTGAGATCATGACCTGAGCCAAAGTCAGATGCTTAACTGACAGTCACCCAGGTACCCCTCAAGTGCTTTTGCATGCATTGTCTCACTGAAGTCTAGGAAGAAATATTATTATTTCCACTTTGCAGGTGAGGACCCTGTGGACCAGAGAGGTGACACATCTTGCCCAAGAGCACAGAGCTATTAAGTGAAGGCATTCTGACTACAGACTCAAGCTCTTGTATGTTAGACTGTCTCCAAACTGAGCCCCTTGCTGGGATTAAAAATACAAGTGGGAAAATCAGATATATCCTTGTGACTTAAACACCTTATCTTTCTTTCATTTATAGGCCCATATAATTACAGCCTACGATATAGATTAGTTCAAACAAATTGGAGGAACTGATCTACTAACATAAACATGGCTGTGATTGAAAAGCTCCCTCATTAAGTGTCTTTGTGGTTGGCAATTTGATTTTCGTAGCCCTGACGCATGTTCTTACAAACATGCATGTTTTAGGTTCAGCTAGAACTCAGAATGGATATGTAATGATGCTGTTGCCTACCAGGAAATAGCCATTCATAAATGCATCACTGAAGATTCTTTCAATAGTTCTATCAGGAAGGATAAACATGTTACCTCGAGCAAGGTTTTGTATTTCAGGGTTACCACAACTGAGGGGAGAATTGAGGGCCAGGTGGAGCCGAGTTCAAAGGTGTGAAACACTAGCATATGACTAATTAGAAAAAGGCACAATTTCAAAATGTAAGTATTATGCAGTAATTGCAGCTAGTTTAAATTTATGTCAATTTCTGACTTCAGTTAGAACATAAACACTTATGGTTATTAGATATTACTTGAAGTTACTTGAAAGAAATTAAATCTACATTATTGAAAAGGGTACATTCATGTATTTTCCTAATTGTGTTCCATTAGGACAGAATTGTAATTTTTAGGAAATTCTGTTAGACTTGATGTTTAAAATAGAGAAGTAGAAAGAATCGAACCACTTAACACTTAATTTTTTCAGGAGGCCATTAGCAAACCCACATATCCTTCCTATGATGTAGTTAAGTATTACATTCCCCCTGCTGCCCCCATGGGAGATGAATCAGGAAGACGTTATATGTCAGAGAAAGCAGAAGATTCAGCTGCTCAACATCGTGGTGCAGAGGCAATGGTTAAAAAAAAGTAGAAGTTGAATTTAGGACAAAAACCCCACAAATACATAGCACTTCACCAAATAGCATTTAAAAACCTATTAACTGGTATATGAAACACCCAAAGAAGCTGAAACATCAAACAAACAAGAATCCCCATTGTTTACTTTTTAAAAAAAGATTTTATTTATTCATTTGAGAGAGACAGAGAGCGTGAGTGAGAGAGAGCATGAGCGGGGGGGGGGGGGGGGGGGGGGGGGGAGAGGGAGAGGGAGAAACCGACTCCCCACTGAGCAGGGAGCCTGGATATGGGGCTCAATTCCAAGACTCTGGGATCATGATCCGAGCAGAAAGACTGAGCCACCCAGGCGCAGCCCCCCCATTGTTTACTTTCAAAACATATCACAGGAAATGTTATGGTTCTAGTAGTTATAGAGCATACAACATCCCATTGGGCCACTCCTGACTTCTGGAAAAATTAAATTCTGGTTATAAGCATGTAATCATACTATTAATCACTATCTATCTAGTCACTATTTCTATGGTGCCAGACATTGTAAGTTCTTTGTATGCATTATCTTATTTCATACTCTCAGCAACTGAAGAGACAACTCCTCTGATTATTTCCATGTTATAGACGAGGGAACCAAGTTTAAAGAGGTGAAGAAAATTATCCAGAGCCACTGAATGTACCAATTAGTTTTTATTTATATCAAACCATGTCCAAACTTAGCGCTTACAATAGCAATCATTTCTACAGCTCAGAAGTCTGTGCGTAAACAATTGGTGTAGGCTGAGCTGGGCACTTCTACCGCTGGTCTTCCTGGGGTCACTCACACACCTGAGGTCACCTGCTAGGTCTCAGAGTCTCTTATCTGACAGTGGGTAATCAGGCTGTGCACGTGGTGATCTCTGGTCGACAAACCCAGAGAGGACATGATGTAATGCTCAAGGCTCGTCAGATTTCTGCTTGTTCAAAAGGCAAGTGACATGGCGAAGCCAGATGGAAGGAGTAAAGAAGACTCTCCCCCTCTTGATTGGAGGAGCTTCACATTGTGAAGGAAGTAGAGGATTTTGGCTGCTTTTTGAAATCTACTACATTAGGTAGTAAGTGACAGAGCCAGGCTCTGAACGTTGATTCTAAAGCTTCTGTCTGTCCCTAATACTGATCCTACAGTGCCTCTCAAAAAAGGATCCCTTCATAGTTTTCAAGAATACTGTCCCATTTGGAGGGACCTTGCCTTCTCTTATTTGATAAACCCCTGCTCTGCTCCAACTCCCACTGCTTCTCTCTGTGCACCCCTGTTTTGCGCATTCATCCACTAGAGTATTTATCACATTATAATGAATCATTTATCATAATATAGTGTTCACTCTCTAGACTAGGCGGGGATTATGTCTAATTATTATCTATAGCCCCAATGCTTTGCCCAGTTTTTGGTACAGGTTTTGTGCTCAAAAACGACTTGCTAAAGAAAGTCATGATAATTTACCTACTGGTAATCAGCTGTTTCAGTTATAACTGACGTCACAGAAGAGTTAGCAATGCTTACTGTTATCACCTTCAGTTAAATGTCCTCAAATCCCTTGAAAAATGCAATAATAAAAATTTTATTTTTGATCCCCAACTTCTAGAAGAGTACTCTATTTCTTTTTATTTTGGCTCTCTCCCATAATATCAGCAACATTAATTTTTAGAAAAATGCAAATTAGATGCAGAGAGCAAGAAAGGCATTTAGAACCATCTTTACGTCCAATTTGGTAACATCGAGGATGGGGTGCAGCCGAGGTTCCCCAGCTTGTCTGTTAAGAAGGAAGCTCGCAGCACCTTAAGAGAAACAGGTTCTCAGAAGCCCCCTCCTTCTTTCCTGGAAATAGCAGTGCCCTGTGAAATACTGCCCGGAGGGCCCCAGGGCTAAATTTAGAACCTTTGCTTTGCTTGTGTTTTCCTTCTTTTTAGTAGCTGATGTTGGCTCTAGGAGGCCTCCAAAGCCATTTCAGTTCTCTTCTCCCCCCACCTCGGACTCCTCCCTGTCTCTCTGGGCCTTGCTCCTCATCTGTCATCTGCTGTTTGAATAGTCCTCGCACACACTGGAGGTGTGTGCAGGCAACCAGGAAGCCATGGAAAGTTGGTGCACTCACACTAGTGTAGGAGTGAATGAGTCATAAGTGAAAAATACTCATGATCAGTGACTTAACCTTCTCTTCAGTGCTCCAAATACCACCAAAAAGCCAATAGAACTCAAACCCATCTGTATTCCCTGGATTAAAGGGACCAATATTTATTCTGAACTGTTAAACACAAAGCATTTCTGTACTCTACATTTGCCAGCTGGGAGACCTTGGCAAGCTGGGAATCTGTGAGCTTCAGTTTCCTTATGTGTATCCTACAGTTCACAGTATTGTTGGGAAAATGAGACAGATCTGTGCATGGAAAGCACTCAGCTCCCAACCCATGGGAGGTGCTCAGCAAAATGGATAACTGTTATATTAGTATTATTTAGGATTATTTAGGATATCAGAGTTCCCTTGTGTAAATCTCAATGTTTAGCTTAACTTTTTGCATTTTATTATTTTTGAATTAAAGCTATTTTAATTTAGAGAACAGATTCAAGTACATAGAAATACAAAAGAATAAGTCACATTTCTACTACCATTAGCAAATCTAATTATTGTCATTTTTCCCACATTCCTGTTCATTCCTTACCTATACACATAGGAGGTTTTTTTCCCCCTAGCTGCAGTCATTGTGAAGGAAATGATTTTGGTGGATGTCTTAAAATTTTCACTATATCCTGAAAAATATTTCAATCGCCTGAATTTTAAAGGTCCAAGTAACAACTGCTAGAAAGGATACGAGTTTCATAATCTACAGTAAATTACATAGCTCCTGGGGTGTACATATTGCATTGCAATTTTCCATATATGCATTTTTATGTAACACAGTAGTCTTGCAAGGTTATAATAAAATCCAAATGATTATAAATAACACTTTTGAGTGCTTACTATGTGCCAAGCCTAATCTCACCATTCTGATCCTGATTTGACACTCAGGGAAGCCAAGTGCCTTACTCAATCTTACAAATCCAGTGGAAGGTTGAGAAGAGCCTAAAAATCCAGATCTTCTAGCTACTGCTCCAGTCTTCTTTTCAATCTACCACTCCTTTCCAGAAAACCACAACTGTTGAGTTCCAGGTCCCTGGAAGCATACATTGCCATTGGTGCCACCCTGTAATTTTGTTGCATTATATCACTTGGATGCTTTTTTTTTTTTTTTAAGATTTTATTTATTTATTTATTTGAGTGAGAGAAAGAGAGAGCATGCACAGGACCAGGGGCAGAGGGAGAGGGAGTGGGAGAAGCAGACTCCCTGCTGAGCAAGGAGCCCGACGCGGGTCCCCATCCTAGGACTCTGGGATCATGACCTGAGCCGAAGGCAGTCACTTAACCGACTGAGCCACTCAGACGCCCCAACTTGGATGCTTTTAAAGCTGGTTTTGGCCATGTGTCTGGGGCACAGCTTCTTATCTTGGTGGGATCAACTGGTGTCACCTGTGGGAATTTATGGTAGCCATTTACTGTCCCAAATCTTCCAGACAAGCCTGACCCCAGTGATTAAACCAAGAGCAGGAAAAAGAAGCATGCCAGAAAAACATCAAAGAGAATCCTCTACCCTTCACTTTAGGGATGAATGCTCTTTTCATTGGTGTCACTTCTAGAAGTACATTTTTTCTTTTTCCTGGAGCACATACATCCAAGTATCACCAGGTCAAATGTTCTTATTTTACATGCAATCTTTTCTTCAAGTGTTATTAAAATCTCACCAGAGTATTTGTCACTCTTGTTAAAAAGGTTCTAGACAGGGTTTTAGAGCTGTACTTAAAGCCAAAAATAATTGCCATGGTCTGGCACCTCTATTCATTGTCTCAGGTACCCGTTTCCTTTCTGGTCAAATCAGGTCCTTCAGAGAGATGTTCTCTGATATTCTACTTATATCCCTCTTGCACTATGATTCTATTCCTG
The DNA here is from genome assembly GCF_004348235.1 of Phoca vitulina. Classification (NCBI taxonomy): domain Eukaryota; kingdom Metazoa; phylum Chordata; class Mammalia; order Carnivora; family Phocidae; genus Phoca; species Phoca vitulina. The sequence goes on from NW_022589713.1 coordinate 47,511,748, forward strand.
TTCCCTGTTGCATTCTCTACCCACAACTATCTACTTTGTGAATTGTCTAGTTGAAATCTTAAAAAAGTCCTTAAGTGTCATTACAAAGAATTTCCCATGTGAGCTTCCTGTGTGCCCATTTTCTTATTAGTTAACTACATTAAAGTGCTATTGAAGTTCTTTAGAATTCTTCTGTGTGGGTGCCCGAATTATGGTATTCATTCACAGAACACATAAGTGGGATATTAGCATTGCCAAAATTATAGAGACAATGACTAATTCCCAGAGGATGATATGTAAAATTGCATAAGTTTAAAAAGTAGATATAACCTCTAAAACTAAAACTAAAATGCTGATAAGTATTTGGCCTTGTAATTCCTACTTTATGATCCTTGGAGATTTGCAATTTTAGAATTTATCTTTTGTTTGCAAGAACCATAAGATCAAGAGAGACTATACTATTAAATTCATCAGACATTTTAAGCTTATTAATTTGAAACAAATACACGTGGTATAAGTGTGTTATAGCAATAGAATATATTAAAATTATACATTGTTAAGAACTCTTAATATTGCTAATAAGCAATTGTTTTATGCTTCCAATATGTATTAGTTTCTGTATATTCTTTGTTTCTAAACTCACTCCCAAACCTGCAATCCAGGTTCTATGAATTACAGTCTAAAATTTATGATATTGAAATTTAGTGAGTGACTAAAACATTGTTCTCAGATCGGTATCAAAGAGTAAGTCAATTTTTCTTTTTTTTTTAAAGATTTTATTTATTTATATGACAGAGACAGAGATAGAGAGAGCAGAAACACAAGCAGGGAGAGTGGGAGAGGGAGAAGCAGGCTTCCCGCCGAGCAGGGAGCCCGATGTGGCACTCGATCCCAGGACCCTGGGATCATGACCTGAGCCAAAGGCAGATGCTTAACAACTGAGCTACCCAGGCACCCCAAGTAAGTCAATTTTTCTATACTAACTAGAAACCACGACTTGCTTAACTAACTAGTCATATTTTATTTACTTCAGTATATTTTTTAAATCTTTTTTTTCACCCTCCCTCCTGTTTTCCCTCTCTCCCCTCACCCCTCTCTTTTTTCTTGTTTGCATAAATACAATCAAGATATATAACATCAATGGAAGTTATAAATAAAAATATTAATTATAACACTCATGTACAAATAGATGATCCAGCTTAAAAATAGAATGCTCTCGACACCTTCACTGTCTCTCCCTCAACCCACAGCTATGGCTTCATGGGGAGTTTCCTAGGACCAGTTAGTGGAGAAAGAAAATGGTGGTCTTAGTCTATTTGGGCTGCCATAACAAAATACCACAGACAGGGTAGCTTTTAAACAATAGAAATGTATTTCTCACAGTTCTGGAGGCTAGTTTTGGAGAGGGCTATGACATAATTGATCCAATGATGACATGGCAGTTCTTGTGATTTCATGTATTTTCTATGTTAGTGTTTCAAACTTTTCTAGACAAGAAAAAATACTGAATATGTTGGGGCAAAAGAAGTGAGCTAATGAGTGTGTCAGACTATTTTGCATTTACCTCTCATCCTCCATCCACCCTCCATCCCTTTCCTGAACTTTCCATCCTGCTCTCTGCTCAGGGAGGCTGACCTATATGGAAACCATCAATGATCTCTCATCAACAGGGTGAAGGGTTAAAATTTGAATTTCAGATAAGTAACAAATAAGTTTTTAGCATAAGTATGTCCTCTGAAATATTTGGGATATACTTATGCTAAAAATTTCTTTGTTGTTTATCTGAAATTGGAATTTACCTGTGTGTCCTGCATTTTTGATTTGCTAAATCTGGCAACCCTACTTTCATCGCACCTGGTTTCTGGTTGAATTCCACCACTGGGAAGCTCCAGCAGGAGACGGATGTAAGATTGGGGAGGGAGTTCAAAGTATTTTTCTGCCTCCCTTTGTGTAAGGTGACCTTGGGCTGGCTTTGTTTCTTGACTGGAGCTCAGTGCTTCTCACAGAGACTCTTTCTATGGGACTCCCTCCTTCCAGGTTCTTGGGACCAGTGCTTCCCTTTGACTCTGTAGGCTGAGGAATAGAAACAGCCCTACTCGTCTTACCAGCCCTGTGTTACTATCCCTGGGAGATCCTCAAATCTCATTATAGCTTTGTAAATAGTCTCTTTGTAAATTGACCCTCCTTCAATTACCCTACTGAAGGAGCACTGAAAAGACCAAGGTCAAGGTATTTCTAAAAAAATGATTCTGTTGTAGAGTGAAGGATGGATGGAATTTAATCCTACAACTTCTTATTCAGGGCAGAACCTTGCTTCCTCTTTGGATCAGTTAAGTCCCTGATGTATTTAGGCATAGAGCTGAGTCTCTCTCCTCATGGAACTTATGATATAATAAATATATTTAATGGGAAGGAAACCAGCTTCAGGTCATTGCCATTTCAGCTGTTTTATATACCTTTTCTGAAGTAATTCTCCTATAATTTAAACAAAGAAGGTGTTCTTAACTCTGCAGATGAGGGCAATGAGGCTCAGAGAGATTAATGGGAAATTTTAAGCATCTTTCCCAAAGTCTTGCCAGCAGAGCATGCCAGAACCTTAGTTCTAATGAGCTCACTCACCAGGCACTATTCTAGCTAAGATTTATTGGGCACATTCTATTAGCCAGGCTTTGTTCTCAGCACTTTACATATATTTACTAATTTAGTCCTCCCTAAAGCCCTGGGTGGTAGGTACAAATATTAACTCCATTTTATAGCTAAGGAAATAGGCACAGAAGGGTAATTTTCCCAAGTGGTCTCACAGGCAGGGAATGGCAGGGCCAGGGTTTGAACCCATACAGATGGGCTCCAGAGCTCATGTGCCTACCCATCATGTCACAGTGTCACATTTTTTTTTTAACGATTTTATTTATTTATTTATTTGACAGAGAGAGAGAAAGAGCATGAGAGGGGATAGGGTCAGAGGGTGAAGCAGGCTCCCCGCTGAGCCGGGAGCCCGATGTGGGACTCGATCCCAGGACTCCGGGATCATGACCTGAGCCGAAAGCAGTCGCTTAACCAACTGAGCCACCCAGGCGCCCCACAGTGTCACATTTTGCCTCAATGGAGGGTGGTTCTTTTTTTTTTAAGACAGGGAGAGAGAGAGACAGAGAGGGTGGCGGCAGAGGGAGCGGGAGAGAGAGAATCTTAAGCAGGCTTCATACCCAGTACAGAGACAGGGGCGAGGCTCCATCTCAGAACCCTAAGATCATTACCTGAGCTGAGATCAAGAGTTGGATGCTTAACCGGCTGAGCCACCTAGGCACCCTTGGAGGGTGGTTCTTAATCTTGTGGGCCAACCCCAAGAGACATATGAGATAAGCCAACTGATGTGAACATCTGGAGAAGTGGTCTATGTGGTGCTAAGGCAAGGGGGGTGCTCTTTTGCTGGGCAGTCCTGCATAGGGCTGATGCTAGAGTTCCTCTGCATAGGGGATGGATGTTCTCTGGTTCTGAAGGGAGCAACAGTGGCTGAGGGCCTTATTGTCCTCTGGTCCATCAGAGCTGTGCACAGAATAGGCTGTTTCCTCCAGCTCCTCCACAAAGACCTTCCTTTCTAAGCTTATTTTTCAGAGCCTGGCGACAGCAGGTGTAGTGCCTCTCCTCAATTCCCAAAAGCCACTGAGATACTGAAACTTGGAGCTTTTCTCTGAATCTCAACCCTTATTCCAACTCAGAGCGAGCATTTTTCTTTTTACCAATTCAAGACAGTCCAATTAAAGAAGGTAGTTAAGGGAAGAGAGAAAGAGAAGGAGGTAAGAGGGAAAGATCCAGGAAAATTTTAAATTAATAGTATCATTATTTTCAGATAACATAGCTGTCTACTTGAGAAGCACAAGATAACTAACTTAGAAACTATGAAAACTCATTAGAGAGTTCAATTGGGCAGTTGGTGTGAAAATTAAAGCAGAAATGGCAGCAGCTTTCCTCTCTCCCTATAGTAAAGGAGAAATGTAATACAAGCAAGACCGCATTCAAACAGCAAGAATACTTTAAAAATATATTAAGAAATAGACTTTATAAAATTATGCAGAACTTATATATAATGAATGAAATAAAGCAAAACAATAACAGCAAAAGCTGCATTGTTTTGCACGTGCCTGACACACAAACTATGCACTTAGTCTGTAGCTGCTGAGTCAGTAAGTGGAGGACAAAACTTGAGATTTTAATGGACGGTGAGAGGTATCTTGCTTCTGGATGGTAAGGCATTATTGCCAAATAGATGTTGAACGTCACTAAAACAAGCATCAGTTTTATTTCCCGTACTCTGATGCTTGAGATTTTGGTGAGTTTGAACTCGGACAAGTCAATTAACCCTCCTGAGTTTTCATTTCCTCATCTTTATAGAGTTTAAGTCATTCCATGAAGTTGTCAAAATGGCTAAATAATAAAATTGTCTTTGAAAGCTCTCTTTATAATGTGACAGGTTATACACATGCCCTTTGGTAATAGAAGTCAGACCTGTCTGAGTTGTGCCACCGAAGGGGTCATTTGGCAGGGTCAACAGTGACAGCTTATCACCTCCTGATGGCTCAGGCACTTGCCCACTGCTTCCTGGCTCCACGGTCTCTGCGATGGTGCAGGCAGCCATGCCCCCAAGTTTCAGGCTCAGGCTCCCTGACACTGCTCAGAATGACCTGCATATGACATGCCACTCAATCTGAGGACTGCCTTGAGGATCTCTGTGCTCTGACATGAATGCTCTTTCTAAGTTGACAGTGACAACTGCAGACTACTCTCCAGCATGCATGGTAAAAGGGAATTGTGACCCCACGAAGTTACTGGGTGTACTACAAAGCTTAGAGGAGTATAATTATGTGGGCAGACATTTTTAACCTTCACCTAGGAGAAAAAAATGGGGCAGAAGAATTTGATAGCCCTATGCAGGGAATCCAATTGGAGTCTACCTGACACCTAAAACTGTGCTAACCCCACCCCCCACTCCCCACCTCCTGTCCTAATTCTTGACTCAAGATTTGAGATCCCTGTGGTGAGCACTTCCTTGGAGTCTGTTGTGAAAAAGCAGCCACCCCTGAAAAAAAATGGAGCACATCAAATGCAGGAGTGTTCCAAATTAGTCTTGAAGCTAGGAGCTGATAATGTAAATTGCCTTGGTAGGACCACCTAAAGGGAGCTTTCTTTGGAACGTTTATTTTTAGCTCCGAGCCCGTGAGCAACAAAGACCCGGCAAAACGACTGCTCCTGCTTGACAAATGATGGCATGCACACACTCTGCTGTGGGTTTTCCCTCCTATTTCAACCCTACATTCACAAAGATTAAGGCGGGGTCCAAAGATTAAGGATGCCAGGAAAGGCTGAACAGCCTCAGTTGCTGAAGTCATTGTGATCCCATTTTTTTCCGAATTTTAGAGGCAGATGTCTCTATTTTAGGGGATTGGAAAGGAGTGGGAACTTCTTAGCTGAAGCACCATCCCAACAAGGCCCAGGCATCCCCGATATTTATCTACACAGCGGTTGCCCCTTTCTGTGGCTTACCCGCTTCCCTCATCAGCAGGGGAAGGACAACTGCCTTTCTCCTTGACTAGTCCTCTTCTCCAGCCCCTTCACCCTTCCCATGACCACCTCTCCTCCCACCCTCTTTCCCCCTAAAGGGAAAAACAGGAAGAAAGAGCTGTGAAGGAAAACAATATGTGACACCATCTCTTGCCTGGATTATTAAAATCATCTCCCAGATGGTTTTCCTTTCTCTTCTGCCTGTTCGGAAAACTGCCAAAGGGGTATTTCCAAAACAAACTGCCTGTGAGCCCCTTGCAAGTCCATAAGCTCTTCAAAGGAAGTAATCGTCCTTGTGTCCTTGCCTCTGGATCCAGTGCCTGGCACATAGTAGATGCTGAACAAATGTTTGCTTAATTGGGATAGAACAGAAGGTCTGTCATTCATTAACACGCATGACAAAACATTCTCCTCAGCCTAAGAGGACGTCTGCATGTGAGTCCCCTGCTCCTCCCCCAGACTTCCACAGTCTGCATGGCCCAGAGGTAGTCCATAGAACACTTTGTTCTACAAGTGTTTCCCTGGCAAGGAGGTAAATTACATAACAAGGCTTAAGATAAGAGGAAAGAAACAAGTTAGAAAGCCTTTGAGTTCTGAGTTTCTGTTAACCTGTGGGAGAGGCTCTGCGGAACAACTGGTCATCAAAGGTGTGCCTCAAAGCTTGTTTTTTGAAATCGCCGATATTAGACATTTTATGACAAATAAGACAGCAATTTCACACAGTTCAATATAATATATACTGAGAACCATGTGCCAGGCTTGCGAGGGATATAATGGGGGTATTCCCTGCCTTTTTAGACTTTATATAGCTTTGTGATAGAGAAATATCAAGTGCTATAAAATAACGGAAGGGGAGGAGAAAGGGACCTTATGGCAGAATCTGCTACCTTTTTGCCCAAATCCAAATGCTTCTCTTCTTTCTGGAAATACAGCTAGACTACATTTCCCAATCTCTCTTGCTGTTAGGATGGTTACATGACTGACGTCTAGCCAGTAGAATGTGAGAAGATGTGTTGTGTGCCAACTTTGGGTTGACCCATAAAACCTCCATATATGCTCCTCTGTACTCTTACCCTGGCCCAGCTGACCAGAATGGAGATAATCATGGGATCCTAGAAGCCATATATTGAAGAAGTTGGAGACCACATCAGCCTTTGTGCTTGAATTATCCTCGGACTGCTACTGAGTGAGGCACACCTCTATGGATTTGAGCCATTCTAGTGTTGAAGTCTATTTATTACAGCAGCTGGATTTACCCTAAATACCATAGGAGAGTATTTAAGTTTAGGGTCAGAAGAAGCCTGGTGGAAGTGACATTTGAGCTGAGACCTGAAACATGATTAAGATTATCTAGGCCATGCCCAAAGGGGAACATTTTCAGGGTGCAGGACCATGTATATATAGATGCTGAGAAACTATCTGGGGACATGAAGAAAGCCCAGCAAGGCTGGGAAGCAGGTGGCCTGATAGACATTGAGAGAGGAAGGACACCAGTTCCTACAGGATCTTTTAATCATATGAAAGATCTGGGTTCTTTCTCCTGGGGGAAATAGGGGAATCATTGAAGGTTTTGAACCAGAGAAGCGAACTGATTGCGTAAAGTTCTATGTAAGCATTCTGAAAAAAGTACGTGTAACATTTCCACCTGCATGGTTGTGGCCCTTTGCACTTGCTCTTATACATATTTTTCTAACCCTGGGAATGAGTATGCTTGTGAAAATTAATCACAGTCAAATTATTTTCTCCTTCTGTACCAGCTCTTCCTCTCTCCTGCCTTGCAGCTTGAGATGTGTGAAATTTGAGTAAAGTAATAAGGAATAACTTCCCCCAAAACACAGAGGAGTAAGACCAGGAAGGCAGAGGTGAGAAGGTTGACTTTGGTGTGTCTGCACCCACAATTTTCTCTTTCTTAGTCTTCTTTCCAGAGCATACTTCCCCCTACTTTTAATGCCTAGTATAGGGTGAGCAGTATTAATTAATTAATTAATTAAAAAATTAATTTATTTAACAAATATTTGGAGAGTGCCTACTATATACCAAGGACTGTCTTTGGCCCTAGAAATAATATAACAGTGAATGTGGTAGGCAAAATTCATGCATTGTGAATCTTACCTTCTAGTGTATGAGATGGACAATAAAAATAAATCATATTATTATGCCAGTCAGTATAAGTGTTGTGGGAAAAAATAAAACAAGGAAGCACTCCAAGAGGGACTGCTATTTTCTATAGATATGCCAGAGAAGATTTTTCTTTGGAAATAACATTTGACTCAAAATATGTATGAAATGAGAAAGTAAGAAATCACAATATCTGGAGGAAGAGTCTTCCGGGGTGGGGGAGGGGAGAAGCAAAGGTGAAATGCCCTGGATTGGAATGTGTCTGGCATACATGGGGCTCATGGGTGTGGTCAGGGAAAGAGACAGTCAAAGAGAGTCCTGCCAAAACCACACTTGTTCCAGAGCAATTTTGGGTGTACCCAATTCTTCATCCCACTAAGGGCCAACATCAGAGAACCAATACTGTGGGATGCGGGAATAGACTTCACTAAAAAAACAACAAAAACCATCACTAAACAAACAAAAAAGCAAATAACAATAACAAGTACCAGAAGGAGAGTACCAGTGTCCAGAATTGTTATTATCTAAAATATCCAGTTTCCAACAAAAAAATTTATGAGGAATGCAAAGAAATAGGAAAGTTTGACCCATACACCTAAAAAAATTCAGGCAATGGAAACTGCCTCTGAGAGAGACCAGATGTCAGATACAATGGAAAAAGACTTTAAAGAAATTGTTATGAGGGGTGCGTAGGTGGCTCAGTCGGTTAAACATCTGTATTCAGCTTAGGTCGTGATCCCAGGGTCCTGGAATGGAACCCTGCATTGGGCTCCCTACTCTGTGGGAGCCTGCTTGTCCCTCTCCCCCCCCCCACCACTTGTGCTCTCTCTCACTATCTCTCTCAAATAAATAAATAAAATCTTTAAAAAAAATTGTTATGAATATGTTAAAGAACTAAAGAAAACCATGATTAAAGAAGTAAAGGAAGGTGTGATGATAATATTCCATCAAATAGAAAATATCAGTAATAAGCTAGAAAGCATATTAAAGGAATTTCTTGAGTTAAAACAAGAATAAGTGAAACAAAAGATTCACTTGAAGGGCTTCACAGTAGATTTGAACTGGCAGAAGGAAGAATGAGCAGACTCGAAGACAGATCAATAGAGATTACTCAATCTGAAGAGGAGAGAAACAATAATGAAGAAAAATGAACAGAGCCTTAGAGGAACATTGGTGTGGTAACTGTGCCAACATTTACATAAGGGGAGTACCAAAAATAGAGCAGGAAATAAAATAAATAAATAGAAGTAAGAAAAGGAAAAATATTGTAAAAAATAATGGATAAAATCATCCCAAATTTATTGAGAAACACCAGCACATCCAGGAAGCTCAACACACTCCAAGTAGAATGAATAAGCAGAGATATACAAATAGACACATCATAGCAAAGATACTGAATGCAAAGGACAAGGAGAAAATCTGGAAGTGGAGCAGGAGAAAAATGACTCATTATTAACAAGGGAAACCCAATAAATTAGCATCTGACTTCACAGCAGAAATAATGGGGAGCAGAAGGCAGTGGAATGACATATTCAAAGCGCTGGAGGAATGAAAAGCTGTCAATCAAGAATCCTGAGAGTGATGTCACCAAGATGGCAACATAGGTTCTTCCTAACTTCACTGTCCCTCACAAGAAGAACTACTAACAACTATTTAAGAACAAGACACTACTGAGAGAATCCTAGAACATGAGTGTTAGAACTTTGGGGGCACACAATCCAGTCCCCAGAACTAGTGTTTTCCGCCCTATTATGTGGTTATTAGCATGGAGAGGAGGCTCATTGCATCGAATCGGTAGTGCTGTATCCTCAATTTTGCCTCAGTTGGACCCTCTGCTTCATTTTGTCGTATCTAGACTGTTCTTGGCACATCTGACTTCTACAATCACAAAAATGAAAACATTTTACAATGCTCCTTCTTTATTTTGTTTATAGGCACTTTGTGAGGCACTGGGGGTTGGGACTCCAACATATGAATTTGGGAAGTACACAGTTCTGCCTGTCACAACATCCATGGTGACCTGTACATATTCTTTTGAACATACCAACCCATTTCCTTGAACTTAATTTTTACTAAGTGATCTTAAGTTCTTCTACTCCTCCAATTAAATAAATTCCTGTTTTGATTATCACAGCCCTTTCAACAGAACTCATTTCTCCATGTTTTTCTAAATTTATTTCTTCCTATAAAAAGAATTTTATTTATGATTGTTTCTCACCTATTACTGTTCCCCAACACCACCTCTCAGTATTGTTTTCCTGTATAATAATAGCACACTCCAGGGGCACCTGGGTGGCTCAATCATTAAGCGTCTGCCTTTGGCTCAGGTCATGATCCCAGGGTCCTGGGATCAAACCACCCATCGGGCTCCCTGCTCAGTGGGAGGCCTGCTTCTCCCTCTCCCACTCCTCCTGCTTGTGTTCCCTCTCTCACTATGTCTCTGTCAAATAAATAAATCAAATCTTTAAAAAAATAGCATACTCCTCATTTATGACAGAACCTGTTAACTGTTAACTCACCCTCTGTCCAAGATAAACATAGCTGGGCACTAGTTAAAGTGGTAAGGACAGATTTTAATTAATAGTATACTATTATGATAGTGAAAAGAGTGTGAAATGAATGGACTCAATTTTGACTTGTACAGAGGTGACTGGGCATTTTAAAGGGAGACAATAGGAGGGTGAGTGGAAGCTCAGTAGAGTCAGGGAAGTGAAAAAGTTGTAAAAGGCAGCAAATAGGGTTTGGTCCACGTGAAACCCTTCTAGGTTTGTTAAGCTAGTTTTAGGTCAACAGTCCATCATAGGAGAGAGAGTTTTGATGCCTTCAATTTATTTTGAAAAGCATAAAAAGACTCCATGGATGTTATTACAGGCTGAATCATGTCCTTCCCAAATTCATATGTTGAATTTCCAACCCCCAGTGCCTCAGAATGTACCTGGGACTTTGTATTGGGACTTTGTATTTGAAGAGGTAATTTAACTAGGTAGGCTCTAATCCAAAATAAGAAGAGTGTATTAAGATATAGAGCATGGAAGAAGACCATGTAAAGACAGAGAGAAGTCAGTCATCTGCAAGCCAAGGAGAGAGTCCCTCAGAAGGAACTAACCCTGCTAACACCTGGATCTTAGACTTGTAGCCTCCAGGATTGTGAGAAAATAAATCTCTGTTGTTTAAGTCACCGGGTCTGTAGAACTTTGTTTTGGTGGCCCTAGCAAACTAATGTTAAGGGTATAGGGGATTGAGGATAGATACATGATAAAGTAAGAAGAGGAAAATGTTAATGGTAGAATCTAGGTGTACAGATGGTCACTGTAAAATTCTTACAAGTTTTTAGTATGTTTGAAATTTTTTTGTAAAACATTTTTTTGGGGTGAAAACTACTGTAGAACTCATAATTTGGGTTTACCCATTCATAACATATTTAATGAACAATATCAAAAATGTGTGACTTAACAATCATTGTTTAACTCCTTTTGAACGATCTCTCTTTTTTGATAGACTTATGGATGAATATCTCCTTCATAAGGAGATATTTCTTACCTCTGGCTGTAATGATTATTTTCCTTTTTTATGACCAAATTGTCACTCTTTGACCTCCGTGGATCCTCTCTTCTGGGTGGGCTCACACATCTCTGAACACATGCTACTTTCTTGTAATATGTCTGTGTTGAGTTTTCCTGCCTCAAGTTTCTGTTTTTGTTTTGTTTTGTCTTGAATTTACTTGTTTAAAAAGATGGCTTCCTTCAAGTAATTTGAACTTTTTATTTTCCATCCAGGTGAGCTGATGCCAAAGAATAAAACCCAGAAATTCTTCTTGGTGACCAACCACACTGTTAGGGTTCCTCATTTCCTTATGCACACTACGTTTATGCCACACTAACCTGGTCGGCTTCTGCCTCTTCTTCCTGGGAGGTGGGCGGGGGGGGGGGGGGGGGGGGGCGGTCAGAGCCAGGAGTCACCAGGAGTGGTTTGCAATCAAGAGAAGCCAGGTCCTCAGCCTTTGGCTAATTTATTTTTTCACTGGTAATTGTTTTGACACAGTCTGAAGAAACACTGAGCCCTTTATTATAGGTCACTATTGATAGATTGTTTGCAAGATGGCTGGAGAAGTTTATAGAGTTTTGAGAATCTGTTATGTTTGTTCAGGAGCCAGAATGAATTGTCTTTGCTATAGAACCTGGCTCAGGCTCCTGTACGTTTCCATTTGTCTGTTTCTTCTACAAAGAGGCATGCTCAACCCTATTTCCACAAGGGGCTAGGCTAGGCTTGTTGCTGCACAGTTGGGTTGGATGGACTATGTCTTGGATAGAGAGTTCAGTGCTATGTCTCTTGTGCTTTTAAGTTAAAAGCAACTGAGAAATAGGATGACCACCACTTGACAAGGATAAAGCAACTAAAGGCTCAAATTAAGTTCTGGTTCATTCCAGCAGGCAAGCAACTCAGGCTAGCTGAAGTGCTCAGTTGAGATTAAATACATCCAGAATGGGTGGGGAAGAAGGGCAGTGATAAATATTTGTTTGACTTTTGGGACATGCTGTAGCAAAAGGAACTGTAGCTTTTATTCCCACTAATTCTATTGTTTTACACGATTGAGGTTGTCTACAACCTTGAAGTCAACCTTAGGGCTGCTTAATTGTATTTTCTCAGAGAAGAAGTGATAGTATGTTCTGTCAAAAATAGAGGCCCTGGGGCATGTGGGTGGCTCAATGGATTAAGCATCTGACTCTTGATTTTGGCTCAGGTCATGATCTCAGGGTTGTGAGATCAGAGCCCTGTGTCAGGCTCTGTGCTGGGCGTGGAGCCTGCTTAAGATTCTCTCTCTCCCTCTCCCTCTGCCCCTCCCCACCTTCCTCTCTTAAAAAAAAAAATAGAGGCCCTAAATATAATATTGTAGCATAGGAGCCAGATGTAATGGTGGAGTATGAGCGTATCTGAATGTATAAGGACTGGTTTCATCACACATCTCTTAATGCATCACAGCAGATTCTTTCAGCCTGCCCAGACTCCAGACAAGAGTCTGAAATGTAGGCTGTGGCATGCTGCCCAGATCCCCCCCAGCCCCACCCTGCTTCCCTCACTCACTTTCCAGTCTTGTCCCTAAGAGCATCCCCCACCCCAACATACCACCTGTACATAAATCTCCATCTCAGGGTTTGTTCCCAGGGAACCCAACCTGTGACAGCTACTCTGTGGGATCTGAGCACCTTTCTCCTGACCACACACCCTCTCGTGCCCGCCACCTGCTGCCCCTGGCTTCCCCTTGTTGTGGAGACATGAGACTCCATCGGCGACAGCTGGCACCCACATGCTGGAAGTGCAGGGGAGTTAATGGCTATGTGTTAAACCTTTGATCAAAGGGAGATGGGAACTGGTAGATAAATTCTTCTCTCCTCTCTCATGGTCCACCGTGAGGAACAGGAATCACATGGTGCCTCTGGGGAAGGTCCTTTAAAACTGAGCAATTGTTTGGGTTTGATAATAAATGGATCCACCTCTATACCTATTGCCTTTCTTTCCCTCCACATCCCTGTTTTGTTTTTAACTAGTGCCACTATCACTATCAATTTTTAAAAAATAATTATTGCAGACTGTTTAGTGTTGAATTTCAATTTCTTAGAGGCCCTGATATATGTATATAGAGTAACTATTACCTAAGCTTTCACTCTGCCAAGTATTCCAAATTTGAAAGTATCAGAAAATAGAACTATTATTATTCCACTGTCAGAGAAATACAGCCTATATTAAAATGAGAAGACTTTGGGTGGGAATGTTTTCATAATACAATTTACAGCTCTTTGTGACCTTGACTGTGCAGTGTTCCACCAAAAACATGTCACCAAAGTTCAAGTACAAGTGGCTATATCATATTTCAGTTCTATTTCTACACTTACCTAAAATCTAGCTATCCGCCAATACTGTTATGTGTGATTCCCAGTCATTTTTGATATATTTCAATTTTTTTTCCTTCCTCCCCACTTGTGATGGATAATTTTATGTGTCAACTTGGCTGGGCCACAGTACTGAGATATTTGGTCAAACATTATTTTTCTGTAAATGCACTCTTATATATGAGATTAGCATTTAAATCAGTAGACTTTGAGTAAAGCAGATTACCTTCCATAATGTGAGTTGGCCTCATCCAGAGAGTTGAAGGCCTTAATAGAAAACATATGGCTCTTCTGAGCAAGAAGATATTCTGCAAGTAGACCACCACCTTTGGACTTGAACCGAGATGCTTTCCTGAGTCTCCAGCCTGCTGTCCTACCCTGAAGATTTTGGACTTTCCAAGTCTCCACAAACACAGAAGCCAATTCCTTAAAATAAATCTCTCTCTCTATATATACATACACCCTGTTGGTTCTGTTTCTCTAGAGAACCATGACTAATATTCCACCTAAGAGCAAAATAATTTAAGGTTAAAAGTCAAATAAATTTTAGGGCCCTTCCAATTTTATATTCTGCAGTAACTTTACTTTTAACAGATTAATGCCCACAAAAATGCCAAAAACATTTTTCCCAATCCAATTTGGAACAGTAGGAGAAATAATTTCTTAGTTTTACCTCTCCAAGTTTTATGACACACATATTTCCAATACCTTTTAATTTGTTGGTTTCCATGAAAAGATTTTTAACATTAGGTCTCCAAATAGAAAACAGTTCCAATTTGTATTTGTAAAACTTTTGCTTTTTTAAAATCACCTTTTCCTAGAGAAGCCACAGAATTTCTGACTTCAGTATGAGGTTCTAAAGCAGGCCAAAAGATGGGAAAAATTCTTCCCAACGTTCTGCTAGGAAAAAATCGTGTTGACAACCATTGTTCAAAACACAATGCCATTTGATGCCTGATCTATATGCTCTTTCCGTCTCTTTCAGCTTTGGTCCAACAAATCTCTTTCCAAAACAAATTTATGCCTGAAATACAGGAAACAATGATTGAAAACACACAGAGTTCATAATTAAAAAAAAAAATGTGATAAATAATGATGTTCTAGTTAATTCCATTGTGTGCCCACTGCAATTCAGTACGCTTGAGGACTATAAGCCATTCTGGAAATAATAAAACTTAGTTTTCAAAATTCTCACACATTTTGTCCAAACATTGCAAACTATTTCTCCTGCCAGTTCACATATATACACTTGTTTCATAAAGAAGTTTTAGGAAAAAGTAGCTTATTAGTAAAAAATGAAAATAGTACATTTTCACTCAAATAAACTGATATCTCTGAAAATTAGTTTTTTTACTCAATTAGCTAGCAGTGCAATTTGTACAATTCTGTGATCTCAAGACCAAGATTTAATCTATACTGTGAGTAACTGATTAGTTTATTAGTATTTTAGGTGAAATAATCATTTATTAGCACATTTCCAGTATATATTCACTATATAAACTTAAAAAAACAACTTTATGGAGGTATAATTTATATACCATAAAATTGACACTTTTTTTTTTAAATTGACACATTTCAAGTGCACAGGTATCTAGTTTTGACAAATCTTAACCTGCAATTAAGACCTAGAATATTTTCACCTTCCCAAAAGGTTCCTGCCCTTTGCAGTCTAGTGTAGAATTACATTTACAGATTTACCTGGTAACCAACATTCTACCCAACACCATAGCAAGTTCTGGTTTTTCTGGCAAGCTGGCCCTTTGTCAATTTCCCCATGTCAGTGAAACCAGGGGACTCCTCACATTTACTCATTTTCTCCTTCTCCCACCTGAGTCCTCTGTCATGGGTTCAGTCTCCATCGCTGCATGGTTCCTCTGGGTTCACAGACACATCCCCGACTTGCCTTTGAAGCCTAATTCCTTTTACTATGACAGACTATTTCCATAGCTCCCCTTTCATCCTCTTTAAACTTCCTCCACTCCCTGACTGCTTGATCAGCCATAAGCCACTGAAGCAAAACCCATTTAATCTGGCCAAGAGTCTCACCTCAAGGCTTTTAAATTATCTTTGCAGAGTAAGTGCCGGCTGCCTTTCCTGTCACCTTGATGAGGCTGGCGATTTGAATGCATGTGGCACTGACATAATGACATGGTGGCTGCCTCCTGGTTGTCACGGTCGCCACACTGTTCCCAATCATTCTCCCCCTGGTGAAGGAAGGGGAGGAGAATGCTCTCTCTCCTCTACCCTCTTACACTCCCGATGGACTTGGCACAGTCCCCTTATTAACCAGGTTAGTGCTACACTTCAGGTCAAAGAGCATCATGGGTTGATCATGGGGTAAGCTGAATTTCTGTAAGCCTTCAACCCTTGCCAGGGCTGTTCTGAATTGCCTGCTCTCCTGGCCCTCATCTTGGCCTCGCCTTGCAAAAGGGCCATCTTTCTCTTTGTGCCAGCTTTTAAGCCGTTACCACCCCTTCAGGCGTTAACGCCAAGATTATAATTTCAAAGAACAGTCTTGGAATTTCATCCCTAGAGGCCCCCTAGTTTTTCCTCAGCCCACCCATGTCCGAATCTGGCCCTGTAATCAATCAAATGTGCACTGAGTGTTGAGTGAAGTGTTCATGGGTGGATCCCAGTCTGCTGGTTCCGGTGCTAGGGCTGGTCCTGGTGACCTTGATAAGGGAAATCTGTGTCTTAAGATGGCTAACCGAGCCAGCAAGGGAGTCCCAGCCCCTGCACCCGGGCTCTTCTGGGTTCTTCTCTCTGCTCTGCTTCCCGAGTGCACCAAAAGTACCAAGTATGTGGAAGTGGAAGTGTATAAATTACCCCCTTTGTGCTCGGGGCTCAGATTTTTGGAGATCACTCTCCTCTGAGCCTGCCAATGTTAAATAAACCTCCGATCCTCCAAGATCTCTGAGTGCCACTTGGTTCTCCCATTGGGCAATCCAGTCCAGGTTCCATAACATTTGGTTCCCTGACCGGGAAACCCAACCGCGCTGGCCCATTGTTGCCACTGGTTTGGGGCAACAGTGGGGTGCTGACGGAACGAGGGATCCTAACGGAGAAGGCACGCCCTGCCTAATTTTCAGCAGTCTCCCGCCCCGGTCATCTCGGGCAGGCCCCGCTCCGCTGTTCCCGCTGGACTCAAGGAGACTTGGCAGGTGAGGACCTGGTCCCGAGGTCGGATAACGTAAGGCCTGCGGCCCCAGGATCCAGAGAGGCCTACTCATCAGGGTGGAAGGGGAGCCTGATCACCTCCCAGAGACCTCTTAGAGGCCTCACAGGTAGGGATTCCCAGGGAGGGAATGTAATAACTTCTGGAGTGTGAATGTGTGAGTGAATGTGCAGTCCAACCTGGCTTGCTCAAGTGGACTGATTCTGTGACTCCACCAGTGGGCACCCTTAAGGTCCCCAGAAGCCTACAGAGTCTGAGTGGGCCCATCTGCGATTCTGTGGTGAATGGCATACAGTCTAGGGCGGCATCGGAATAGATTCCAGATTGTAAGTCACAACGCTGAGACTGCTATGGCTAAGCCTCGCCTAAGCTCCTTTGGGACATGGCCAGACGGGCATCTGATTGGTCTCCTCACCACAGGAGGCACCCACCCCCCTTGTCTTTCTCTGTGTCACCACATATGGGAACATCACCATGGGGTCAGGGCAGAGTAAACCTATGGTTCCAGAGACCATGATCAAAAATTTCAAGAAGGGGTTTTTGGGAGACTATGGAGTCAGGATGGACCTCGGCAAGTTGAAACCCTATGTGAATTGGAATGACCCACCTTTAATGTCAGGTGGCCTTCAGAAGGGACATTGAATGTCCCAATGATTCGTCGAGTATGGCGAGTCGTAACAGGAGAACCAGGACACCCTGACCAGTTTCCGTACATGGACTCCTGGCTAGGAATTGCCCAGACCCTTCCCCCCTGGGTGCAATTCACTTGTAATAGGCAGGGACAGGCCAGGGTCTTAATCACCTCATCCAGGATATACACTCCATTTGACCCCAAGGCATAGGAAAGCCAACAGATGGTAAACACCTCCTTTGTGGCTCAGGCCACCCCAGAGATCAGAAAAAAAACTTCAGAAACTAGAGGGTTTTGCCACCTAATAGAGATTGCCAATAAGGTCTACATGAACAGGGACGTCATAGCCGAAAGGGAAGCTGACAAAAAGATGAAAAAGAAGGTCATCCTCCTCACCGCCGCCCTGAAAGAAAAGGATGACACAAAGGTGGGGAAGACCCCGACCACCGAAAGGGGGGAGACACAGAACCCCCTTGGCAAAGGATCAATGTGCCTACTGTAAGGAGAAAGGCTATTGGAAAAATGAATGTCCCATTCGGGGAAAGGCTCAGAAGCCTAGCCACTACAAGGAAGAACCCCGAGAGGAGGACCTCATAGGCCTTGCGGGAATAGACTCAGACTGAGGGGGACCGGATTGGCATCTTGCCTAGATTTAAAGGATGCCTTCTTCTGCCTCTGCTTAGCTCCCCAGAGTAAGCCAATGTTTGCCTTTGAATGGACTGAACCTGATACAGGGCACCAGATGCAACTGACTTGGACGTGCCTCCCACAGGGGTTTAAAAACGCACCAACCCTCTTTGGGGAAGTACGGGCCATGGACCTCACCAGCTTCCCAAGAGAGGCCACACGATGAACCCTCCTCCAGTATGTGGATGACCTCCTCCTCACCAGTGACAGACAAGAAGACTGAACAAAAGGCACAAAGACCCTCCTACAGCTCCTGTCAGACTCGGGATACCGAGTCTCATGGAAGAAAGCACAAATCTGCCAACAACAGGTTGCTATGGTTTCCTCCTCACCCAAGGGAAGAGAGAACTAGGGCCGGAGAGAAAGAAAGTCATCATCTCCCTGCCACAGCCCCAGACAAAAAAAAAGGGCCTACGAGAATTCCTGGGGGCAGCAGGATTCTGCAGCATCTGGATCCCTCGGTTCTTGGCAATAATAAGACCCCTCTATGATCTCTTAGGGGGACCAGATCAAGAACTCCCTGCCTGGACTGAGGAAGCAGAAGCCTCCCTCACAGAGATAAAGACCGTGCTGGGGTGGCCTCCAGCCCTGGGCCTACCAGATAGAAAAACCCTTCAATCTCTTTGTAAAAAATAGTGCTCGGGGTACTCACCCAGACTGTTGGGCCCTGGCAATGGCCAGTTACATACCTGTCAAAGAAGCTAGATCCCGTGGCAGTGGGATGGCCAGTGTGCCTCAGGGTGCTGGCAGCCACAGTCCTACTCATCAAGGAGGCAGACAAACTCACCCTGGGGCAAGAACTTAACATCAAATAGTATGCACAACTCTGGGTGGGTTGAAGCCTTCTTGACCAGGACGGAGCAGAGCTGAGAAGTAGCTAAAGTCCTCTTGCGGGAGATCATGACCCGGTTTGGCCTGCCATTAACAATCCATAGTGACAATGGACCTGCATTTGTAACATTGTACAGGTCTTGACCAAATCTCTCAACATCACCTGGAGGCTCCACACCACTTACCCGCCCCAAAGCTCAGGGAAAGTAGAACGAATGAATCACACCCTCAAGGGAACCTTAGCAAAGTTTTGTCAGGAGACTAATCTCCCATGGCCGGATCTGCTACCCTTAGCTCTCCTGCATGCCCGCTACACGCCTGGGACACTAGGTTTCTCCCCTTTGGAATTAATATATGGACGGCCTCCCCCATGCCTGGGGAGCCTTCCAGGAAACTTACATCAGGTTGGAGATAAAAAATAAAGGAGCAGCTTCAGACCCTGGGGGCCACCCTAAATAAATTACAAAAGTACACCATTGAGAGGGCCCCAGCCTCCTTAGGGTCTCAGGTATACTCCTTCCAGACAGGGGACTCAGTTTGGGTCAAAGATTGGAAGAAAGACCCCCTCAAACCCCAGTGGACAGGGCCCCCCACTGTTGTTCTAACCACCCCTACTGCCCTCAAGCTCTCAGGTGTCACCTTGCGTTCTTTTGTCTTCAGCACTGAGCAGGTTGGGGCAGAGACAGAGTGTTCATCTCATTTGACTAGTTTAAGCACTTAGGGGCCCAATTTTCCAGCTGTGCCCACCTCCCACCTTTCCCCCTACTTGTAGGGATGTACACCAGTGTTGTCCACGGTTCTTGCTCTGAGCTGGGCTGTCGGAGGGTGCTGGCTGGAGGTCCAGATTTACGCCCATTTCCAGAGAGAAGCCCATGCAGCTCAGTAATTGTTTCCAAGAAGGAAGGGCGAAGCTAAATGATCTGAAAAAGATCTAGACCTGAAAAGTGCTGTGAATAAGCTGCAGGAAGCAGGCTGGGGGCTGGTCTGCTCCTTAGTTTTAAATTGTTGTATGGTCTGGACCACAAAATGAATTGCTGGGGTCCATTTGTAATGTGTCCCCTGTAGCGCTTGCTGGGACCTGAGAGAGGAACCTGACATTTATCGGAAGACTGCTTTGTGGGAGGTCCTGGGCTAAATTCATGAGTCTGACTTTATAGATAAGGAAATTGAGAATGGGGATATTCAAATGGCAATATCCTAAGACAGACAACTGAGAAAACCAGAGTCAAGGTGCAGGTCCAGGCCCAAGCCCTGAGATTTATGCTAACTTATACTGCCTACATTGTGAGTTAAGTTAAAAAGCTAACTAAGCTTATTCCCCCAGATCTGTCCCCAGATGTCTGCTCCGTGGAGTAACTACAGTTTCTCAGCTAAACCGCATTGGATGAAAAACCCGAGCATAAGGCAGAGGCTGGCAAACTTTTTTGTAAAGGGCGGAATAGTCAATATTTCAGGCTTTGTAAACCTTCAGCTCTCTGTTCCAACTACTCAACTGCTGTTACACTGGAAGGTGTGCTTCGCTCTGGGGAAACTTAAGGACACTAAAATTTGAGTTTCATATGATTTTCACTTACCACAACGTATTTCCTTTTTCCCCTTTCAACCACTGAAACATGTAAAAACTACTCTTAACTCCCAGGCTGTGCAAAACTAGGAGGATGGCAGGATTTGGTTTGGCCTGTGGACCCTAATTCATACACACAGACACGCAGACACACACACACACGGAATGCTTGATGGTACTTTGAACATTAAACTCCTTGAGTCCAGATTTTTCTCATGCTGAATTCTCAATTTTGTTGTATTACCCCATAGTGAAATAGCAGTATTTTAGACGATGTATAGGAGATATAAAACATGATGGCAACAATAGGGGGAAAAAAACAAGTAATGAGCAACAGGAGTAAAAAATGTGATGTGCTGAGCTGCTGGAACAGTTTGCCATCCACAGGTAATGTGTAAATCAATTTGTTGGAAAATACCAGGTTTATGTATGGGCTTACTTTTTAAAAAAATTTAAATTCAATTCGCCAACCTGTAGTACGTCACTAGTTTCAGATGCAGTGCTCAACAACCCATCAGTTGCATATAACACCCGGTGCTCATCATACCATGTACCCTCCTTAATGCCCATCACCTCTATGTGCTTACTTTAGAACTTAGTCTCAAATAGCACTTGTGGGTTTTATAGAATTAATTTTTTAGGGCAGTCATTTAAACTATCAAGATTGAATAGAGATTCATGTCAAATGAGTGTAAGAGAAAAAGGCCTTTGATGAGATTCAATTATTTTGCTGTTTGGATGTTTTGGAGTGGACTAGATGGTTACAAAAATAAAAGACAAAGAAAGAAACGGATCTTATAAAAAAAAGTTTTATGAATGACTGAGTAACAAGTGTTACTTGGGAAACCATTCCTCACATTTCATGTTCAAAAAACTGAATTAATGATACTATCCCCTAGGATCTGTGTAGTATATTATTTACAAAAAAAGCTTCCCCATATGGCATCCTATCTGATTTATGTACAGCTTTCCTAAGGTAGGCGTTCCACTGATTTAATAATGAAATCCCAGGCTTATAAAGTTTAAGCATTTTTTTAAAATTTAAATTCAATTAGCCAACATATAGTGCAGTCTCTTCAATAAATGGTGCTGGGAAAATTGGACAGCCACATGCAGAAGAATGAAACTCGACCATTCTCTTACACCACACACAAAGATAAACTCAAAATGGATGAAAGACCTAAATGTGAGACAGGAATCCATAAAGTTTAAGCAATTTGAAAGTGATATATTTAGTAGCTTATGTTTAGGATTGGAACTGAAATATTTTCTGATTCTTAGTCCCGTATCCTTTCCTCTATACTTTGGGATGTTGCTAGACCGTACATGAAAAAGCAAGTTCTGTAATCCAGTTACTTGAGAAATGCTGGGATAAACTGGTCCTTTGCTTCAGGACTCCCCAGAAACTTTCATAAGCTAATGTGAAACGTAAATTGCCAAAAGGAGAATATAGGAGGGGGTGTTTCTAGAGTCCTGTTTTAGGAGCCTCATGGTCAAGAGCTTGTGTTTCATATCACCCTGGATGAGGGTTAAGATTGGGCAAAGTACCTAAACCTCTCTAAGCCCCTGTGCCCTTGTCTATAAAAAAGAATTACAATAGCCTTTTCATGGGGTGGTTGGAAGGGTTCAATGAGTTGATACATTAGCCCAGTGCATGCGACATGTAATGCTTAATTGTATGTAATGTTAAATTACACATACAGGTACATTGGTACCCGTTTCTCTAACCAAAAGAAATCCGAAAAGGATTTTTACTTTTGTGAAAAAAGCTGTTCCTGTACTAGTATAGATCTTTTGTAAAAGTGAAGTGAACTTTAAAAAACCAAGGGATACTCTGCTTTATGCTATTTCAGCTTATGAAAGATTTCATAGGAATGCTCTGCTTTTGGACAGTGGGGAAAACGTGTAACCGTTTTATAGCCACATATATATCCAGCACACACACTGTCAAATCCAACCTCTTCTTCAAAGATGGAGAAGCAGTTCAGGGAAATGAAATGATTTTCTCAAGGTCATGTGGCCAGCAAGAGATGGAGCTGGATTGCAGACTTAGCTCTTCTAAACCCAAGGGCAGAGTTTTATTTATCAGAACAAGAAAAATGAAACCAGATATCTATTTTGATATTAAAGTCTGATGGAAAATGGGAGCTGGTGGTCCTTACCTAGATTCTTAAAAAAGATAAAATAAACAACTGAATATTTGGCAAGAGCAGGATGACTGGCTGGTATTTTGCTTACCTTCTGTCCGAAGGATGTGTTGTCCTCTTTGATGAGATTGATTTGTAACTCCATGCATTGCTAAAGCACTGATCTCAATTTAACTATAAATTTGGGGAGAGTTGGAGCTGTGCCATTCTGCCAGAAAATGATTAAGACAAACTCTAAGAATATTGTGAACCTTATCAGGAAAATCAATTCTTCTAACAAGGAAGTGAATCACTATTGATTTTTTTCCTCTTTAATTGGACTCGGAGCCCTGATAGCTTTTCATAAGTGGTGACAGTTTGCTTTCAGCAAATGCATTTTTCACTTTGCAGTGGAGTATTACATGCTCTCAAAAGCCTGTGGCACTCTTTCTCTCTGTTGTCCTGTTCCTACAGGTTAACATGGAAGCTTTTAGACATCTGCTATTTACTGTGACATGATGTTCATTAGGCTTTTTGTTGTCTTAAATGGGCAATCTGCGTTTCTGCAATATGTAGATACATGGCGCGGGGGGAGACGGGTGGACTAGCAGGTGATGCACTATGAGGAGATGGCCGAGATGTAACTAAGGTGATTAGTGAAGGAGCAAGCCATATGCTTGCCATCCAAGATGCCTACACGAATGTGCTGCCTAACTTCCAAGCACAGCATAGCTGGCAACATTCCTAGTAGCCGGTGGGCACCTGAGCATAAGACAGGACCACAGGGCATGGGCTGGTGGTTGCTGGCTGAGCCTCTGGAGAGGGTGGCTTCTTTGACCAGGGGGTTCACCTTGATGGGTGCTAGTAGAATTTAGGACATTGCTGGGCATGTGAGGTTGGAGAGAGGTGGAAGCAAGAAGCGCTTTGCTTGCCTATAACTGATGTCCCTCACTTCTTTCCTTTGTTTTCCTGTATTATTATTTCAACTGAGAATCTTGTCATGCTTTAACAGATGCAGTTTCTGAGATGTTGATTTTTTTTTTTAGATTTATCACCTAATTCTTCTAACTCTTAGGTTTTTAATCTTTCTGCTTCTTTCCCATTTTCTTGTATTTTTTTTCCTACCCTCCTCTGCAGGAAAGGGGTAACTGGTCAGGCCTGGGTTGCTCCAGCCTTGCACATTCCCAAGAAAGACCTGTTTTCAGGACTGGCCAGTGGCTGGTTCCTGGGAGAATGAGCTCTGAGCCCTTGGGATATTCTGCCTGATGAGAGTGTAGTTGTATGCCCGAGGCCTTGGTACTCACAGGATCGCTAAGGTCAGTCATGCAGGTGCTGCATGCTGAGTCCCGGTAAAAATCCTAGACACCTTTGCACCCGTCCTCATACACTGTTGCTGGTGGAATTAGGCCTATCGCTGTAACTCCACTGGGAGAGAACAACTGGAAGATTGCTCCTGGTTTTTCCTGGACTTTATGTACATTTCCCTTTGCTGATTTTATTCTGTGTCCTTTCACCATAATCAACCATAACCATGACTACAACAGCTTTTCTGAGTCCCATGAATCATTCTAGGGAATCATGAAGCCTGAGCATGGTTTTGGGGACCCCTGACATCTTGTATTTTCATTTTCATTTAAAAAATATTACATTTCCCTTTGCTTCTTAAGCCTTAACTTTTAATTTTCTATTTCTTAATTAATATTCTGGAACCTATTTTTACCTTCTGTTGATTTCACTTTCTTATCATATGCTTTTACCTGATCAGCTTTTTATCTGTTATTCTAGTTTTATTAATATTATTTTTGCAATTAGGCTTACATATTTGTTGTTTTTTAAATTCTCTTCCAATTATTTTAATTTCCTGTTTTATTTTCAGTTGACAGTTTTGTTTCTTTTTAATCTCTCCCCTCTGGTTATTTTGTTGCATTTGTTCTTCCTTTCATCTTACCTATATTTTGTAAGGCTTAGGACTTGTGTTTACACCTAATAGCAAGAAAGCCAGGCTGCCGATGTGGCTTTGAGAAAACAAGACAAAATCGCGTAGAGGGCGCGGGAGACTCTCTGTTTGGTTGTCCCTGAAGCCACACTTCTATCTCCCTGTTTGGTGTTCAACATTTCTTTTTAAAGTTGTTTTTCAAAATTCCTTATTATATGAAACTTGTGAGGTTGCTACTTAATAGTCCTAAAAAACATTCCAAATGGAATCTTGAGAGCACATCGAGAAGGTAGAGCCTCCATGAAACAATCCAATGAGGCTACTATGAAAATGGAGACATGGGATTACAACAAATTGAAAAAAAAACTCAAAGGCTAAATGCATATGATGGACAATTGAGTTATCGACCTAAAAACAGACTGCTTCTTAAACTGTGTCTGGGTATGTGCTTGGTGTTTCCTGAGTATTGTCACCTTAAGAGAGATGGTTTTTACTCAAGTTTGAGAAATATCAGAGAATATAGAGCCACCCCATAAAAAGATGGAACAGAAGAGACAAATATTAAAAGGCTTGGAGGACAAATAGACAAGATCTAATATCTAATGAAAACAGACATAGAGGAGGAGAGAGCAGTAGCTGAGGGATGGAAATAGCAAGAAGAAGAGCCAGGAGTCAGAGGAGGAGGGAGAGGAAGAGGAGGAGAGGATGTTGCCATGAAGCTGAAGGAAGGCAGTTTTTTTCAGATGAAGGAGCCCATCAAGTGCACGACAGGAAATATGCCAAAGTCATGTTCAGGATACTTAATGCATTCTCTAGAAAGTAATAAAAATGGAAGGTTGCTGAAAGGATTTGGTAACGGGGATAAAAAAAGCAAACTAAAGAAAAAAATAGAAAGGGAACTTAACAAATACAAATCATCAAATCAATGAAGCAAATGACACAAAAAATGTATCCAAAATACGTTCTTTTAGAAAGACAAAGATAAAATGTTGGCAGTCTAGGAAATTACAAAACAGATAGCAACTATATAAGGAACAAAAGAATGATATACAGACCAAAGTAAATTAAAAATTAGAATAGAATAATATGTACAACATATAGGAAATTTTGAATTATATATATGGCTTACTTTTGTTGGCCATAACAGATGTCTACCGGATAGTCCTGGAGAAGTAGTTGCTATACCTAGAAAACACAAGGAGGATCAAATGAAAAACTCTTATATATATGAAAATTCTATATCATGAAATTCACATACAAATTGTTTTAATTTCTTTATAAGAAATGTGAAAGGGCATTCTTCAGGCTGAAATAAAAGGATGCTGATGGACATTGTGAAAACATATAAATGTATAAAACTCACTGATAATGGAAGATGTATTGTCAAAGTTCCATTCATGAATAATGTAATGGTCGTGCATAATTCACTTACAACTCTAGTTTAAAAGTTAAAAAACAAATGTATTAAAATAATGATAGCTGTAATTTGTTAGCAGATACACATTGCCTGTTTTTAGTTTGTTTCTCTTTCTCCATGGCAGGTGAGCACTTTAAATTAAAGTTATCCAGAAAGTGCTCCAGCCATACTCCTAGGTCCTGGGAGTTTCACAATGCTATTTTGTCTATGGATACTTGCTAGTTGGTTTTCTTGCAGGGGTGCGGGGCGGGGGGGTGGAGAGAGAGTGCACACACAGAGTGAGAGTGAGAGGGAGAAGCAGACTCCCTGCTGAGCAGAGAGCCCGATAAGGGGCTTGATCCCAGGACCCTGAGATCATGACCTGAGCCGAAGACAGACGCTTAACCAACTGAGCCACCCAGGCACCCCTTGTTTGCTGATATTTTAATGAATATGTTGTACCAATAGTCGTGAATTTGGTTGGGTTTCTATGTTGTTATGTTTTAGTCTACCTTTTACAGGTTGGTATTCAAATAAGCTTGGTTAAAAAATATTTTGGAAGCTTTTTTTACTCTTTGGATACTCTGGAAAAAATTTTGTTTGCATTGTCTTTTCCTTAAAAGATTGAGTGTATTTAAATTCCTAAATTCTCTGTGCCTGGTAAATGTTGGCAGTTGGTCTTTAACTTTTTTCATAATTTGTATAATGATATATTTTTTAGAGAATAAGATGAATATCTGTGTACTCATGACCCAGATTAAGGAATAGAATGTTAGAACTTTAGATCATGTATGTCCCTCCCTAATCTTATCCTACTCCCCTGTCTCAAGTTAACAATTTCTTAAATGTTGTGTTATTCATCCCCTTGTTTTCTTTATGGTTTTAACACATGTGTTTGTATCTTTAAGCTAAATATTGCTCAGTCTTTGCCTGCTGTTGTACTTTATATACATGGAACAAAACCAGATACATCCTCTATGATGTGCATTTGTTTACTTGACTTTCTAAAGTGTCATCTGTATTGATGCATGTAGATATAGTTCATTCATTTTCATATATACCACAATTTGTTAATCCATTTTGCTCTTGATAGACACTTGGATGATTTCCAGTTTTTTTTTCTGCTTTGAACGTTCCTGTACATCTCACTCAATGAATGTTTTTAGGAGTTTTAATAGTATATGTAGCTGGTTGTAATTGTGTTTGAAGATATGGGGAATGTCAACAGTTTTTTTGTTTTGCTTTTTAAAAGATTTTATTTATTTATTTGAGAGAGAGAGAGCACAAGAGGAGGGAGGAGCAGAGGCAGAGGGAGAAGCAGACTCCCCGCTGAGCAGGGAGCCCGATGCGGGACTCAATCCCGGGACTCCGGGATCATGACCTGAGCCGAAGGCAGACGCTTAACTGACTGTGCCACCCAGGCGCCCCTGTTAGTAGTTTTTATAAGTGCACTTTAAATTTTTTTCCAGTGAGATAGAGTGAAATTGTATCATATTGTGGTTTTAATTTACATTTCCTCAAGAACTAATGAACTAAAACTTTTTTTATCATATGTTTATTGGCCACTTGAATTTCCTCATCTGTTCTTCCACACATTTTTCCTTCTGAGGTGACTGATTTTTTTCTTACATTTTTCTAATAATGATACTATTCCTTTATCAATTTCTGGTTTTGCAAACATATTCTGCCTTTTCTAATATTGTTGGAAGAGGTCAAGAAGATGGGACCCCCGGTTGACCCATGAGCTGGACCTTGATATTCACAGGCTCCTCACCTCCTCCCCTGTCCTTGGCATGTATGCCATGCCTACCTTTTCCACACCAGGAGCTGTCCCAGGTCATAGCCTTGATAGTGTAAGGTGTTTTCGAGACCATTTACATGGTATATATGGCTGAGTCCCATTAAGACCTCTATGTAAACCTTTAGGATTCTGGCAGTGGGTGCAGAGATCTACTGGCCTTGTAATTTCCCTTGCTTGTTAAACCTGCCACCTCCTGATCTGCAGTAGCCTGCCTCTTCATCTCTCCCTGCCCTATGTGTATGGGGGCCAGATTGTCAACCAACAATTATATAGAAAATCTTATTTTTAATGCAGTTGATTTTATAAGTTTTTTCATTGTGATTTGTTCCTTTTTTATATCTTAAGCCCCTTTCTCCCCAGAGACCTCTGTAAGTTTAACATATTTTACTTTTGTATTTATATATTTAAACCACTTGGAGGTGTTTTTAAGTGCCATGATTAGGATCCATTTTCTTTCTTCTTCTTCTTTTTTTCCTCCGGAAAGAATCCACTTTCTAATTTTTGCATAGATATCTAATGATCCCATGACCATTAAGAAATCAATAATTTCCCCACTGGTCAGAAATGCTCACCGTGCATTATGGGAAGCTTCCACATATGTGAATCTATGTATGGGCTTTCAATTCTCTCCTGTTATTTGTTATACTGTTCTATTTGCCCATTTATCAAGATGGACAAACTTTTAGCATATTGTCTTAATTTTTATAGCTTTAATTTGTTTTTAAGATTTATTTATTTGTTCGAGAATGAGAGAGAGTAAATAACTGGGGAGAGGGGCGGAGGGAGAGAGAGAATCTTCAGGCAGACTCCCTGCCGAGCATGGAGCCTGATGCAGGGCTTGATCCCAGGACCCTGAGATCATGACCTGAACTGAAATCAAGGCAGACACTCAACCAACTGAGCCACCCAGGTGCCCCAATTATTATAGCTTTAAAATCCGTCTTGATTTTAAATAAGGCAAGTCTTCCTCCTTGCTCTTCTGCAAAATGTCTTGAGTGTTCTTGCTTCTTGTTTTTCCTTATAAATTTTGCAATAGCTTATTGAGTACCTGAGGGTGGGGGCAGGGCATTGGGATTTTGATTAGAATTGTATCAACTCCATTAGACAGTTTGGGGTATTGACCTCTTTATGGCATTGATTTTTCTTATCCAGAACCAAAGTATACCTCACTGTTTATTTAGTTCTTCTTTGATGACTTTCATTGAAGTTTTATAATTGTCTCTGAAAATTAACAGTTTTAATGGTATTTTTCCTAAGTACAGTATATTTTTGATACATTTGTGTTTTAAAATTACATTTTAATTACATAAAATTACATGCAATTGTTAGTTGCATATAAAATGTGGCATTGTTTTCTTGCTAAACAGTCCTGCTAAAATCTCTTATTTATTCTAATAACTTGCTTGAATTTGAGTTTTTCAAATACGCAACTCTTATCCTCTGTAATAGTGTCAGCATTGTGTCTTCTCTTCTGATCATTGCCCATTTTGTTTCTTTCTTTATGACATTGACTAGGACTTTGGATAAAATACAGAGTAAAATGGTTGATGGCAGTTATCCTTGCCTTGTTCCTAATCTGAAAGGGAATGCTTTGGATATTTCAAAATAAAGGAAGGTATTTGTTCTATTTTGTTTTTTAAACACATGGTGTTTTAGTTTTCTTGGGCTACCATAACCAAATACTACAGGCTGGGTGGCTTCCACAACAGAAATTTATTTCGTCATAGGTCAGAAGTCAGGTCAAGATGCCAGCAGGGTTGCATTCTGCTTGCAGATGGCTGCCTTCTCCCTGTGCCCCCACGGCCATCCTCTGTGTGCAAGCATCCCTGATGTCTCCTCTTGTGTCCAAATTTCCTCTTTTTAAAAGGACCCTGATCAGATTGGATCTAGCCTATCCTAACATCCTCATTTCGATTTGATCACCTCCTTAAAGGCTCTATCTCCAAATATTCACATTCTGAGGGAGCAGGAGTTAGGGCTTCAACATGAATTTTGGGGCACACAATTCGGCCCATAGCATATGGTTTTTTTTCTTTGATCCTTATTTTTCAAAAAATTTAAAAATCATGAATATATGTCTCGTTTTGGAAATGCTTTTCCTGCATCTATTGAAATGGTCTATATTTTCTTTTCAAAAAATACATTGTTAATTACACTAGTAAATTTCTAATTTTCATATTTTCTTTTTTTTAAAGTAAGCTTTATGTCTCTTCCACATTTTGGTATGTAGTATTTGAATTATATTCTTCATCCTAATATTTTCTAATTTTTATATTAATTTCTTTAAGCCATTTTTTAGAAATGTTTCTTAATTTCATTTTTTTAAATATATTTTTAAAGATTTTTATTTATTTATTGAGAGAGAGAGTGATAGAGAGAGAGCATGAGAAGGGGAGAGTCAGAGGGAGAAGCAGACTCCCCGCTGAGCAGGGAGCCTGATACGGGACTCAATCCCGGGACTCCAGGATCATGACCTGAGCCGAAGGCAGTCGCTTAAACAACTGAGCCACCCAGGCGCCCGAAATGTTTCTTAATTTCAAATATGTGTGTGTGTGTGTGTACTTTTTTCTCATTACCCTTTTAAAAATTATTGTCAAATTTAATTGTTTGGTGATTGGAGAACATATCAGTTCCAATGCCATACATTTTCACTGAGATTTGTCTTGTGGTATAAAGCAGTCTATCATTGTAAATTGTATGGAAAAAAAATGTGTAGCATCCAATTTTCTATGTCTGTTGACTAATCTTATCAACATTGCTGTTCAAACTGTCTACTTAAATTTTCGTTTGTTTTTTGGTTTTCTTGATATGTTATTTATTGAGAAACTTATCTTAAAATCTCCCATTATGACAGCAAATTTGTTAGTCTCTCCTAGTGGAGCTGTTAATTTTTACTTTATATATTTTGAGTCTATGTCATCAAGTAAAGTTTACTTTGACTTGCTAAATAAATAAAATGTCTATATAAATAAGGAGGACTAAAATGAAGTAAAATTACCTTTAACTATTTCCATATAAATATGTTAAAACTAGGTTTCACCTTTTAAATCTTAGTCAAATTAGAATTTTATTTTCAAAACTGTACCTTTATTTATTTTTTTTATTTTTTATTTATTTATTTTTTATTAAAGATTTTTATTTATTTATTCATGAGAGACACAGAGAGAGAGAGAGGCAGAGGGAGAAGCAGGCTCCCAAGGAGCAGGGAGCCCGATGTGGGACTCGATCCCAGGACCCTGGGATCATGACCTGAGCCGAAGGCAGACGCTTAACCATCTGAGCCACCCAGGCGCCCCAAAACTGTACCTTTATATATGGTGTTCAGATATTCAAATCCACAATAATACGAAAACAGGATTAAGTCTTCTATGTAAAATGACAATATATCAACACATGAAATAAAAGTCATCATATTAAAATGATAAATTAACAAAACCACCATTGCCATTTTGGACATTAGCACAAATATCTATGATAGAAAGATAGACAAACTCAGTAAGGCTTATATAATTGTTTTAAAGAGGTAAATGCAGGGGGCAGGGGTGGCTCAGTTGGTTAAGCGTCTGCCTTCAGCTCAGGTCATGATCTCCAGTCCCGGGATCTAGTCCTGTGTCGGGCTCCCTGCTCCTTGGGGAGCTTGCTTTTCCCCCACCCCCTCTCTGCTGCTCCCCCTGCTCATGCTCTCTCTTTCTCATAAAAAAATAAAATCTTAAAAAAAAAGAGGTAAATGCACGCACAATACAAACAAAAAATTCTGCTGTCTACTAAAAGAAAATTGATTTTTTCAATGGTTTATAGGACATTTATAAAAAAATGGGTTATGAACTGGAGAACAAGGAAAACCCCAATTAATTATAAAATCCAGAAATTATATAGGAACACCTAATGCAGATCTTAGTACCATCTGCAAAGTATAGCAAAATACAGGGAAATCCTAAGATCAAACATGTATTTCCTATGAATTATTGTAAAGGGGCTAAGAATGAAGATTCATGCATAATCTTTTGTCCAATATATAATTAAAACTTCAATTACATAATATTAAGAAAATATGGTAATGTCAAAATGAAAGAGCAAACTTTCTAGAATGAAGTCAACATTGTATTTCTATAATTCTACCTATTTACTTAAAGCCCTTAATGCTCAGACACAAATAGTAGGGCTTATCGATCACTGAATTTAAGCACTAAGCCACATAGTTATATACATTGATCTTGCTTTATTCTCTGTACCTTTTCAGTCTCATTTGTATTGGAATAGAACCTAGATGTGATTTGGGACTGTGGAAGTGAGGTGGCTGTGGCCACAGTAGTTCTCCTTGGGAGCCAAGCTGAGAATCCGCAAAGGACCCAAACACCTCTTCATCAAAACCACCACCTAAATCCAAAGTAAGTCAGCTAAAATATGTATGGCCACAGTTGAACGTTTGTTTGAAAACACAATTATTATTTTTTGTGTTCAATCAACCATAGGAAGAATTTCATGTGCCATTTTATTATTTCATATTTTTAGATTTAAATTTCTTACTCACAACACCCTCTGTGACACTTGGACATCAGCCGTGTTGGTTTTGTCTGTGTTTACCGAGCAGATAAGGCACGTTCTCTTTGATTTAGCACAGCTGTGTGGCAGCAAACTCTTGCAGAGCCAAAGCAAGAAAATAAAACTATCCATAAAATTGAAAAAGAAAAAAATACTAAAGTTACAGAATTTTCTGTGTGTTGCTTGTGGAGTGAGAGATCATCTAGTTACAGAGATAGTGAGGGAAATGTTGCTTTTTTTCAAGCAAGACCCACTTCTCTGTACAGCATGAAAGATATAAAATCTGTTGCCTTATACTTAGAAAAATGAAAACATGCTCACAATTCAACAGAGAAAATCTGAAACTAAAAAAGGATGTGCAAATCTACCATTTAAAAAACTTTTAATTGAACATATGTACATGCATAGAAGTGTATGTATTTATTGTTAAGTGTCTCCCTTATCCAAGTTTCACAAAATGAACACACCCATTCAGCTGGTACCAGATCATGAGATGTAGAATATTGCCAGGACCCTAGGAAGTACGTCTTCTTGTGCTTTCTTCCAGGTGATACGGTATACCTCCCAAGTGTAACACTCTCCTGATTCCTAACAGCACAGAGGAGCATTGGCTGTATTTGTACTTACTGAACTGAACCATGACACACATATATTCACACTTCGTGTGAAGTCTATTTTCTTTCACAACACATTGTTTGTAAGAATTATTAGTATGTTGCATATCATTGTAGATCCTCTGTTTTCATTGTTGTGTAATATTTCACTGTGTAACTATATAACAATTAGTAACAGTTGATTGGCATTTGGGTAATTACTCTCCTGATTAATTTCCTGGAAGAGTTTGGGTAGAATTGGTACTATTTCTTCATTAAATATTTTGTAGAGATATAAATGAAGCCAGGGACCTAGGAATTTGCTTTGCAGGAAGATTTTTAACTACAAATCAGTTTCTTTGATATTAGACTATTCACATTATCTATTGCATCTTTTTGTTTGTTTGTTTGTTTGGTTTTGAGCAATAAACACCTTTATTACATGACCAAAGATAGGAGGGAGGAAGATTTATTCTTTCCAGGTTTGGATTTTTCCTCAGATGGAACTCTAGCTCCGAGAGCCCTCTAGCTGATTGCCATCTGCTCAGCCACACTGGCCTGATCTTGCCACGATGCCTGCAAGAAGCTGGGAGTCAGCTTGGCCCTCTTCTTGTGGCCCGGGGCAGTGTGCACAGTGGAACTTATCCCGTTGTTGTTAGTGTGGTGTGCTGTCAGTGAGCCTGATACAGTCCTTCACCGGGGGCTCAGTATGGAGCAGTTCACTGTTGGATGTGTTGTAAACAACATCAGTAATACGTCATGCGCACAACACTGGGACCCCAACAGAAGTTCCCCACGTCCAGCCTCAAGGCATGGTACTTCTTACTTCCCCGAGCGGGGACTGTGTGTATGGGGTGGGGGCCAATCTTAGCGTTGGCAACCGGCCATGGATAGTATCTGTAGTATCTGTAGTGATACCACTTCTCTCATTCCTGAAAGGGGTAATGTGTGTTTTCTTTTTACTTCTGATTAGTCTGGTTAGATACTTAATCAGTTTTATTGATCTCACGGAGCCAGCTTTTGGTTTTACATTGTTTATCTCTGGTAACATTCTTTTTTTTTTTTTCTCTGAAATCCCCTTTGATATTAATATAGTTATTCTTACTTTCTTTCAATTGGTGTTAAAATGGCATATCTTTTTCATTCTAATTTTCACCCATTTGTGTCTTTATATTTAGTGTGTCTTGTAAACAGTATATCATTACATCTTGATTTTTAAAAAAAGATTTACTTATTTGAGAGAGAGAGAGAATGTGAGCAGAAGGAGGGGCAGAAGGAGGAGAGAATCTCATGCAGACTCCCACCTGAATGGGGAGCCCTCCTCACCTGGATCTCGCACCCTGAGATCATGACCTGAGCCAAAATCAAGAGTCAGCCGCTTAACTGACTGAGCCACCCAGGCGCCCCACATCTTGATTTTTTTAAATTATTTTTTTTATTAAGATATAATTGACATATAACATTATAGTAGCTTTAGGTGTACAACATGATTTTGTATATAAAAAACAAAATGAGCACCATAGTAAGTCTAGTTAACATCCCTCACCTTACATGATTACAGTTTTTTTTTTCTTGTGATAAGACATTTTAAGATCTACTCTCTTCACAACTTTCAAATACACAACATATATTATTAACTAGATCTTGATTTTTAATCCAATCTGACAATATCTGGCTTTTAATTGGGTATTTAGATCATTTGCATTTAATGTGATTATTGATATGATTAAGTGCAAAACTATCATTTTGCTTTTTTTTGGTCTCATCTGCTCTTTGTTCCCCTTTCCCCCCTTTTTTTGGGTTTTTTTTTGCCTTCTTTTGGATCAATTGACTACCTTTTATGATTCCATTTTATCTGAGTTGATTGATTACTTAAAACTTTTTGCTTTGTTTTGTTTATTGCTTTAGGGTCCTAGTATACCTCTTAACATCACAGTCTACCTTCTTTTTTTTAAAGTTTTTATTTAAATTCCAGTTGGTTAGCATACAGTGTAATATTAGTTTTAGGTGTAGAGTTTAGTGATTCAACACTTAACAAATCAAAATAAAAAGCTCTGCACAGTGAAGGAAACAATCAACAAAACTAAAAGGCAGCCTATGGAATGGGAGAAGATATTTACAAATGAGAAATCTGATAAATGGTTAGTATCCAAAACATATACAGAATTTATAAAACTCAACACCCAAAAAATAAATAATCCAGTTAAAAAAATGGGCAGAAGACATGAATAGACATTTTCCAAAGAAGACATGCAGATGGCCAACTGACATGGGAAAAGATGCCCAACTTCACACATCATCAGGGAAATACAAATCAAAACCACAATGAGATACCACCTCACACCAGTCAGAATGGCTAAAATCAACAACACAGGAAACGACAGATGTTGGTGAGGATGCAGAGAAAGGGGAACCCTCTTACACTGTTGGTGGGAATGCAAGCTGGTGCAGCCACTCTGGAAAACAGTATGGAGTTTCCTCAAGAAGCTAAAAATAGAGCTATCCTACAATCTAGCAATTGCACTACTGGGTATTTACCCAAAAATATAAAAATACTAATTCAAAGGGGTACATACACCCTAATTATTACCAACAATAGCCAAATTATGGAAAGAGCCCAAATGTCCATGTCCATTGACTGATGAATGCATAAAGAAGATGTGGTATTATATATATAAATTATATACATAAAATATAGTTATATATAATATATATGTGTATATATCTTATATATAAAATATAATTTATGTCCATATATTTATATATATCACATATATATAAGTGGAATATTACCCAGCCATCAAAAATAATGAAATTTTGCCATTTGTAACCATGTGGATGGATTATGCTAAGCGGAAACAAGTCAGAGACAGACAAATACCATATGATTTCACTTATATGTGGAATTCACAGTCTATCTTCAAGTGATATCATATCACTTCACATATTAAATAAGAAGCTTATAGGAATTTACTTCCATTTTCTCTCTCCTGGCTTTTATGTTATCATTGTCAGATATTTTACTTGTGCTTATGTTATATGTACAATATAATAAATAACATAAATGTTATTTTTGTTTATGCAATCAATTTTATTTTAAAGAGATTTAAATAATGGAAAAATATTCTTACATAGTTACTCAGGTAGTTACCATTTCTGATGCTTTTCACTTCTCTTGGCTGGCTTACAATTTCAATCAAAAGAACCTATGTTAACATTTCTTGCAACACAAGTCTGCTTATGATGAATTCAGTTTTTGTATATCTGAAGTAGATGTTATTTCATGTTTTTTTAAAAATTTTTATTGTTTTATTTAAATTCAATTAATTAACATACAATGTATTATTAGTTTCAGAGGTAGAGGTCAGTGATTCATGAGTCTTATATAATACCCAGTGCTCACTACATCACATGCCCTCCTTAATATTCATCACCAAGTTACCCCATCCTCCCACCCCCCTCCCCTCCAGCAACCCTCAGTTTCCCATGATTAAGAGTCTCTTATGATTTGTCTCCCTCTCTGATTTCATCTTGTTTTATTTTTTCCTCTCTTCCCCTATGATCCTGTTTTATTTCTTAAATTCCACATATCAGTGAGATCATATGATAATTGTCTTTCTCTGACTTATTTTGCTTAGCATGATACCCTCTAGTTCCACCCACATCATTGCCATCAATGGCAAGATTTCATTTTTTTGTTGGCTGAGTAGTGTTCCATTGTATATATGTACCACATCTTCTTTATCCATTCATTTGTTGATGGACATCTGGGCTCTTTCCATGGTTTGGCTATTGTGGACATTGCTGCTATAAACACTGGGGTGTAGGTGCCCCTTCAGATCACTACATTTGTATCCCTAGTAGTACAACTGCTGGGTCATAGAGTAGCTCTATTTTCAACTTTTTGAGGAACCTCCATACTGTTTTCCATAGTGGCTGTACCAGCTTGCATTCCCACTGAGAGTGTAAGAGGGTTTCCCTTTCTCCGCATCCTCACCAACATCTGTTGGTTCCTGAGTGGTTAATTTTAGCCATTCTGATTGGTGTGAGGTGGTATCTCATTGTGGTTTTGATTTGTATTTCCCTGATGCCAAGTGGTGTTGAGAATTTTTTTTTTTTTTTTTTTTAAAGATTGATTGATTTATTTATTTGAGAGAATGAGAGACAGAGAGCATGAGAGGGAGGAGGGTCAGAGGGAGAAGCAGACTCCCCGCTGAGCAGGGAGCCCGATGCGGGACTCGATCCCGGGACTCCAGGATCATGACCTGAGCCGAAGGCAGTCGCTTAACCAACTGAGCCACCCAGGCGCCCAATGTTGAGAATTTTTTCATGTGTTTGTTGGCCATCTGTATGTCCTCTTTGGAGAAATTTCTGTTCATGATTTCTGCCCATTTCTTGATTAGATTATTTGTTCTTGTTGTCAAGATTGATAAGTTCTTTATAGATTTTGGATACTAGCCCTTTATCTGATAAAACATTTGCAAATATCTTCTCCCATTCTGTCGATTGTCTTTTGGTTTTGTCAACAGTTTCCTTTGCTGTGCAAAAGCTTTTTATCTTGATGAAGTCCCAAAAATTCATTTTTGCTTTTGTTTCCTTGCCTTTGGAGACGTGTCTACCAAGAACCTGCTGCGGCTGAGGTCACAGAGGTTGCTGCTCATGTACTCCTCTAGGATTTTGATGGACTTCTGTCTCACATTGAGGTCTTTCATCCACTTGGAGTCTATTTTTGTGTATTGTGTAAGAAAATGGTCTAGTTTCATTCTTCTGCATGTGCCTGTCCAGTTTTCCCACCACCGTTTCTTGATGAGACTGTCTTTTTTCCATGGGATGTTCTTTCCTGCTTTGTTGAAGATTAGTTGATCATAGAGTTGAGGGTCCATTTCTGGGGTCTCTATTCTGTTCCATTGATCTATGTGTCTGTTTTTGTGCCAGTATCATACCGTCTTGATGATTACAGCTTTGTAATAGAGCTTGAAGTCTGGCATTGTGATGCCTCCAGCTTTGGTTTGCTTTTTTAACATTCCTTTGGCTATTCAGGGTCTTTTCTGGTTCCATATAAATTTTAGGATTGTTTGTTCCAGCTCTGTGAAAAAAGCTGATGGTATTTTGATAGGGATTGCACTGAATGTAAGGAAGGAAGGAAGGAATGTCTCCAAGGAAGACATACAAATGGCTAACAGACATATGGTAAAATGTTCAACATCACTGGCCATCAGGGAAATACAAATCAAAACCACAGTGAGATACCACCTTACACCAGTTAGGATGGCAAAAATTAACAAGACAGGAAACAAGTGTTGGTGAGGTTGGGGAGATTTTTGATTACTGCTTCAATTTCTTTTCTGGTTATGGGTCTGTTCAGGTTTTCTATTTCTTCCTGTTACAGTTTTGGTAGTTTATACATCTCTAGGAATGCATCCATTTCTTCCAGATTGCCTAATTTGTTGGCATATAGTTGCTCATAATATGTTCTTATAGTTGTTTGTATTTCTATTGTGTTGGTTGTGATCTCTTCTCTTTCATTCATCATTTTATTTATTTGGGTCCTTTCTCTATTCCTTTTGATAAGTCTGGCCAGGTGTTTATCAATCTTATTAATTCTTTCAAAGAACCACCTCCTAGTTTCGTTGTTCTGTTCTACTGTTCTTTTGGTTTCTGTTTCATTGATTTCTGCTCTCATCTTTATTATTTCTCTTCTTTTGCTTGGTTTAGGCTTTATTTGCTGTTTTTTCTCCATCTCCTTTAGGTTTAAGGTTAGCTTGTGTATTTGAGACTTTTCTAATGTTTTGAGAAAGGCTTGTATTGCTATGTACTTCCCTCTTAGGACCGCCTTTGCTCATCCCAAAGATTTTGAACAGTTGTGTTTTCATTTTCATTTGTTTCCAAGAATTTTTAAAATTCTTCTTAATTTCCTGGTTGACCCATGCATTCCTTAGTAGGATGCTCTTTAACCTTCAAGTATTTGAGTTCTTTCCAAATTTCCTCTTGTGATTGAGTTCAAGTTTCAAAGCATTGTGGTCTGAAAATATGCATGGTATAATCTCAATCTTTTTGTATAGGTTGAGACCTGATTTGTGACCCAGTATGTGATCTCTTCTGGAGAATGTTCCATGTGCAGTCGAGAAGAATATGTATTCTGTTGCTTTAGAATGGAATGCTCTGAATATATCTGTTTCATGTTCATTTTTGACACATTTTGTTGGGTATTGAATTAATCTCTGTCGATAGTGTTTTCTCTCTTTTATTACTTTGAATATAATGCTCCCCTCTCTTCTCACTTGTACTGTTTGTGTATCAGTTTCATATTGTTGTCGTAACAAATAGCATAATGTCTGGACTTCAAACAACACAAACTAATTTTATAGTTCTGTCAGTTAGTCATAAGTCTGGTGGTCTCACTGAGCTGAAATCAAGGTGTCAGCAAATTGTGTTACTTTCTGGAGGCTCTAGGAAGGAGTTTATTGCTCTTTTGGGTTGTTTGTAAAATTAAGTTCTTTGTGGTAGTTAGTGGGGTCAAGGTTACTGTTTTCTTGCTGGCTCTGAACTGAGAGCTCTTCTCTTAGCTTCTAGAAGTCACTGCATTCCTTGGTTTGTGGTCTCCCTCCTTCCCTTCAAAACTAGCAATGGAGGTAAAGTCTTCACTTCATACCTCCAATTATAGCCAGGAAGGTTTCTCTGATTGTAAGAATTCATGCAATTAGATTGGGGCCACCTGGATAAACCAGGATATTCTCACCATCTCAAGATCTTAACCTTAATCACATCTGCAAAGCCTCTTTTGTCACTATAAAGGGATATATTCATGGGTTTCAGAGATAAGGGTATGGAAATCTTTGGGGAGCTATTGATCTTCATAGCAGTTCCCAATGAGAAACGTGTCTTCTCTTTGTTTCTCTGTGTATAATGTGCTTTTTTGTTCTGGCCTCTTTTTTCTCTTTGTCACTGGTTCTTAGCAATTTGATTATGATTTCTTCATGTTCTTGTGTTTGGAGTTTATTGAGTTTCTTAAATCTTTATAGCTTTCATCGTATTTGGAAAAATCAGTTCAAATAATTTCCTTGTTTCCTCTGTCCTTTCCTTCCATATATATCATATTGCTTGAAGTGACCACAGAACTTACTGAAGGTATTTTCAGTTTTTGATGTTCTGTCTGTATTTCCTTTTGATTAGTTTCTATTGCTATGTCTTAGACTTCACTAATCTTTTTTTCCCTGCAATATCTAATCTCCCATTAAACCCATTCAAAATATTTTTTTTTCATCTTGGTCATTATACTTTTCATCTCTAGAAATTTGATATGGACCTTTTCATATTTTTTATGTATCTTTTTACATTTTTGCACACCTGGAATTCAGTTAGAATAATTTTAATCTCCATTTCTGCTATTTCTAGTATCTTTGTCAGTTTTAAGTTGTGATTGGTTAATTTTTCTCCTCATTTGAGTCATATTTTCCTGTTTTATTCATTTGTTTGTTTTTGCACACCTGGTAATCTTAGAATTGATGTGAGCCACTCTGAATTTTACCTTGTCATGTACTGGATGTTTGTTTTTATACTTCTGTAAATATTCTTAAGCTTTGTCCTGGGACATAGTTATTGTAGAAACAGTTTGATCTTTTTCTGTCTTATTTTTATGATTTGTTAGGTGGGATTGGGACTAGAGCAGCATTTAATGTAGGACTAATTGTTCCCTACCACCACTCTGTGTACTCTGCCTGCTGCTCTGTAATTTATGAACTTTTTTACTCTGGGCTATGGCAGACTCTTCTCAGCCTTGGGTTTGGAGCCTGGTTCTCCTGCAATCCTCTCTGATGGTTCTTCCCTGGCTTCTGGTAGTTTCTTCACATGCATGTGGTGATCTCTGCTGAATAGGGGCAGGATCTTTGTAAGATTTTCAAGTTGTCTCTGTGCAGCTCTCTTTTCGTGGGTCTGTCCTGCAAACTCTAGTTGCCTTGATCTCTCCAGAATATCAGGTCCATCCCTTCAATTTAGGGAACCTGTTAGGCTCTGCCTGGATTCCCCTCTGCACCACAGACTAGAAACTTTCTCAAGGTTGTAAACTGGGGCCATTGTGAGGTTCAGCTAATTTGTTTTCCATCTTTTAAGGATCACTGTTTTATGTTGCCTGAGAAGTGACTTGAAAACTGTTATTTTATTTATTTTGTTTGTGTATTTATTTTTAATTTTCAGTTGTTTCAGGCAGCAGTGTATATCTGGACCTTTTACTCCATCATTTTCAGAGTCAGAATTAATCCTACTAATTTTAAAATAACCATGGTCCACACTTTTCATTTATAGAACTCTTTGATCTATTTCCCATTGGTGTATCTGTGCATTCATCTATCTTTATGAAATGGGATAAAACTTTATGTTTTAAATGGAATGTCAGTACATGTAAATGTTAATGTAGTGTAAGTATGAAGGTTAGATTGACTTAAGTAGTTAGACTGTCAGAGGTTGGAGTATTCCAGAGATGGAGGGAAAGTCATTGATCTTTCAGGAGTTCTGATGAAGGAAATCCACAGAAGGGTTCCCTATTACAGAAGTAACACCTCTTTCAGCATCATGGTTTTAACTCATATTATTGTCTTTATTGGAATATCTCAGGTCCTAGCTAGTATTGACATCTTCTTATCAGTAAATATACACGTTTTAGAGGACTATAGAGTATACGTGGAAATATACACTGAGCTCTGATCTAAATACAAGGAAAAAAAATCTAGATTCTTCTAATATTCCTTGAGCATGAGAATTTTTTTCCTTTCAATTTTTCTGTCCCACATAAACTGTCCCTCAATTTCTATTGATTCTTCAATCTAAATATTGCTGTCTGTGATAGCCCTGCTCCACAAATTATTATCAATTGACATGAGTACTGACACTGATTCTTAACTGGCCATTACTTTGTCTTCATTCTTCATGTGCCTCCATGTGAATAATATTAAAATGCAAATTTGAGGGGCACCTGTGTGGCTCAGTCCCTTAAGCCTCTGACTCTTGATTTGGGCTCAGGTCATGATCTCAGAGTTGTGAGACTGAGCCCTGCATGTGGCTTCACCCTGGGCATGGGACCTGCTTGAGATTCTCTCTCTTCTTCTCCCTCCCTCTGAAAAATTGCAAATTTGAGCATATCAC
Source organism: Phoca vitulina (assembly GCF_004348235.1). Lineage (NCBI taxonomy): Eukaryota > Metazoa > Chordata > Mammalia > Carnivora > Phocidae > Phoca > Phoca vitulina. The sequence goes on from NW_022589713.1 coordinate 47,553,709, forward strand.
TCATTTTTAAACCTTTGATGCATTTCTGGCTTAAAAATGATGATATGAAGTTGGTATTGTTTGTCCATTGTGTATTCATAAAAGTTAGGACAATAAGAAATAGAAGGATAACCTCAGTCCTTAATGGAACTAAAATACACCTAAAACCTTGCACCACAAATAAGCTAAACAATTATAGCATAACAGAGGTGTGGGAAGATTCAAAGAGAGTGCTCAGTAAAAGCCAAATCAGAACACTTCCCTATGTGTGTGCGAGGACTTTAAGTACAAAACTAACAATCCCTTGTTTGTAACAACAAGCACTGGGTGCATGATCTGGCAGCAGGAGAATCCCTAGATTTCCACTGGTACAAAATTTGAAACAATTGAGCTCTTAGGTAGGAAACTGTCTGTTCAGGAGGCAATTTTAAAAAGAGAGGTTCACAGTGGGATCACAGGTGTCAATCTTGGTGGTCTGGGAAGAACCAGTATAAAATTTATACTTGCACCACAAAACCCTGTTTCATAGAACTCCTAAACATCAGTAACATGACCTTTTCAATCAACTGACTATTTTTAGCTGGTCCAGGAAGAATTGATCTCATCCACATGTGAGCAATGAATAAAAAAGACCCAAAATAAGTCTTTCACAAAATACTACAAAATAAAAACAACTACCACAACAGATGATTGAAGGGATGGGGAAAATTTACAAATAAAAAATATTTATATTACACTGGTAGAGAAGAAAATTATAATAAAATTTATCTTCATGAATTAAAAAAATCAGCAAAGCAAATGTCTCTGTAAGCACAAAGAGACAAAAGATATAAGGAACAGAGGACAAGACAATAGGAAAAGATAAAATGTAAGTTAGATAAATGTGAGAAAAAATAAAAATAAAAAGACAGACAATGTAATTTAAAAAAATGGGCAAGGATTTGAAAAGGCATTTAAAAAAAAAAAACAGGATATCCAAAGGGCTAATACTCATTTGAAAAAAGGTCTATGAAAAGAAACTTTAAAACAACTTGAATGACCAAAATTAAACAAAACAAAACAAAACAAAACATGACAGTACCAAGTATTGTTGAGGACATATTAAGCAAGATGAATTTCTATACAGTACAAATGGGACTGTACATTGACAAACTTCTTTTGAAACATGTTGAGCATTATATAATAAAATTGAAGATTTGTGTAGTCAGATAGCCAATAAAGCTATTTACCAATACTTTTAGTTTTTCCTCCTTTTGGACACTTGATGGAATTCTTTGTTTCCACCCCATTTAAGTTAGGTTTGGTCATGTAATTTGCTTTAGCCAATGAAATGTGAGGAAAAGCAAATGTATTACTCCTTTTTCTGTGAATGCCTTAAGGTCAAATGCATAATTTGCCATTTCCATTTTCCTTGCCACAGCAACCAGTCATTCTTAAGAGGATGGAAACTCTAGCCTTCTACTTTGCTCAGTGAGGTCCCTAGCTCCCTAAGATAGATACAACGAGATGTAGAATGTGTGAGAAATAAACATTTGCTGTTTAAACTACTGATATTTGGGTATTGTTTCTTACTAGAGCTTAGCCTAATTCATCCCTAACTGATACGCAAACTCCATTTTCCTTACTTACATTCCCTGGAGTACCAGACTGTTTTTGTGCCATGTACCCTTTGGCAGTCTGGTGAAGCCTAGGGATCCTTTATCATAGTAACTTAAAATTTTTTTAAATATGTAAAATACATAGAATTTACAAAGGAAAATAATTATATCAGAAAACAACTGTCAAATATTAAAACAATAAATTTGTGCTATAGTAAAAATTCTCCATCTTTATTAACATATTATATAACAATAACTAGTAGGTTTAATAACTACCATAATTTCAAAATAGTGATGAGCACAAATATTTCTAGATACCTGCAACCATAGTGTGATATAAAATATCTGTTATTTCTGTCAGTGACAAAGTTACCTGTGACAAAGTTACAGGTATAAGTATTGTTTTTCTTTTGTCTACATTTGTAATGGAAGAAAATGCTGATTTTCAGATTGAAGTTAGTGAAAATAATGATGTAATTTTTTTCCGCATTCAAGTTTATGGACTCTCTGAATTCTATCCATGGACCCAAGGGTTAAGGACATTTTTGTGAGGTATGCATTAGGGTACAGTTAGAAGACTACATTTCACAAGATTGTTTATAACAGTAAAAAGTTAGAAAGGTTACTCATCTCATTAAAAGATAAAAAAATAAGCAAAAAAGGTATATTCATACAATGAAATATTATTTAGCAATAAAATTAACAGTCTTTGGTTATACACAGCTATATGAAATAATCTAAGCATACATACTGTGTGATTCCATCTATATGAAATGCCAAAATAGGCCAAGCTAAATTAAAATTTTGAGATTGCCAACATAGTTGCTAAAATTATAAAAAAAGCAAAGAATGATTAGCACAAAAGTCAGTGTCTTTAGTTCTAAGGGAGGAGGGATAATGTTGAAATTGGAAGGGTCATGTCTGGGGGCTCTGGGTTTCTGGAAATGTTCGATTTCTTGACTTAAGTGATGGGTACATAAATTTTAATTGAATGATAATTCATGATGGTATACATTATTTCATGACATTTCACCTTTAGGTATGAGTATTATATTTTATAATGTTGCACAATAGTATTGCATTAAATGGAAACATGGCAAAGCTAATATGTAAGTGCAAGATTTGATGCTTCTGGAAAAAAAAACTGACAACCATTAGTGCACAAATATCTAAAATTAGCAATAATAATGGGGAAATAAACACAGATACAAGGGAAATAAATGAAAAGAATCATTGGAAACTATTATGCTCATATCTATTCAATAAATTTGAGAGCCTGAAAGAAGATGATTGTCTAGAAAAATATGAATTTCTGAAACAAACCCCAGTAGAAACAGAAAATTTGAACAAGTTTATTATTATAGAAAGATAGAGAAAGGTGTCAAAGGCTGCCTCCCTATAAGGTGTAGATGGTTTCAGAGGAGAATATTACTATACTTTTAAGGAGGAAATCATTCCAAAGATATTTAAATTATTTCATGGAACAAACAAACAAAAAAAAAGGACTTTCCAAATTATCTTTATAAAGCATATATACATTGTTTAAAAAGCCTGCCAAAGATAGCAAAATAGAAGAAAAACTACAGAATAAATTCAGCTATAAATATAAATGCAAATGTCTTAAAGCAGCAACATTTTTTTAGATATGTCTCCTAAGGCAAGGAAAACAAAAGCAAAAATAAACTATATTGAGACGACTTCAAAATAAAAAGCTTTCACATAGCAAAGGAAACCATCAACAAAACAAAAAGACAACCTACTGAATCGGAGAAGATGTTTGCAAATGATATATCCAATAAGGAGTTAATATCTTCTCCCTCTCTTTCTCTCTCTCTCTCTCTCTCTATATATATATATATGAACTTATAAAACTCAACACCCAAAAAAACCAAACAATCTGATCAAAAAAATGGGCAAAGGACCTGAATAGATGCTTTTCCAAAGAAGGCATACAGATGGCCAAGAGGAACATGAAAAAATGCTCAACATCACGCATCATCAAGGAAATGCAAATCAAAACCACAATGAGATATCACCTCACACCTATCAGAATGGCTAAAATAAAAAAGACAAAAAATTACAAGTGTTGATGAAGACTTGGAGAAAAAGGAATACATGCACACTGGTTGGTGGGAATGTGAACTGGTGCAGCCACTCTGGAAAACAGTATGGAGACTTCTCAAAAAAATTAAAAATTAAAAATAGAAATACCATATGATCCAGTAGTTCCACAATAGGGTATTTACCCAAAGAAAACAAAAAAACTAATTCAAAAAGATATATGTGCCCCTATGTTTATTGCAGTTATTTACAATAGCCAAGATAGATGAATGGATAAGAAGGATGTGGTGTACACACACACACACACACACACACACACGCACAGGAATATTATGCAGCCATAAGAAAGATGAGATTGTGCCATTTGAGACAACATGGATGGCCCTAGAGGGTATTATGCTAAGTGAAATAAGTCAGACTAAGAAAAACAAATACCATATGGTTTTACTCATAAGAGGAATCTGAAAAAAAAAAAATGAATAAAGAAAAAAAAAGCCGAATCAAACCTATAAATACAGGAAACAAACTGGTGGTTGCCAGAGGGGAGGAAGAGAGGGGGTTAGGCAAAATGGGTGAAGGGGAGTAGGAGGTATAAGCTTCCAGGTATGGAATGAATAAGTAACAGGAATAAAAGGCATGGCATAAGGAATATAGGCAATGATATATATAATACATATATACTATATATATATAGTGATATATATAATATATAATGATAGTGATATATTGGGACTGATGGTAGCTACACTTGTGGTGAACATAGATAGCATCATGTATAAACTTGTGAAATCACTATGTTGTACACCTGAAACTAATGTAACATTGTGTATCAACTATACTCGAATAAAAAAACATGTCTTCAAGTGTAGCAAATGCATTTCCGTGTGCTTGCTGTGCTGATGCTTTGGGAGATGCAGTGGTGGAGAAGTGGTACTGCCCTGTCCTCAAGTAGCTTAAACATAAGAATTGGGGATCAAAGTAGAAACACGACTTTACTACCTAGTAAGGTAAGATAAGGACTATCACAGAAGAACCGTATACTGCCGAAGAGGCTCGAAGGAAGATGCTTGGTATGTTTGGCTTGGGTATAGAAATAACTTGGAATTGCTGCTCTTTGAGTTGAGTGGTGAAGAATTACGGCTAAGAGCCTCATTTTGGCCTTGTTTTGCCCAAGTCCAAATTCCAACTCTGGGACTCAATTATCATAATGTCTTGCTCGAAACCCTACCGTTCATTAGTGCAGTAACTGGGTTTTCTGACTCACATTTGAACTGCTTTCACATGGCTCACAATCTTAATGAGAACTGCTCACAGAAGCCCATCAGCTTCTTGCCTCACACACAGTTGGATGCTTTGAAGAATACAGAATAAATTTTCAAATAATCCTGCTGGAGGATGAGACTGTGTGGACAGAGGGAGCCAGTCATCCCAGCCATCCCAGCCCAACCCCAGACACGTCAGTCTACCCAGCCAAACCTGGCTGATGCCATGGATTTCTAAAATTTTCCACCCTTTTATTTGTGAGCATTGAAAATTTATTCTGTATTCTTCAAAGCATCTAACTGTGTGTGAGGCAAGAAGCTGATGGGCTTCTGTGAGCAGTTCTCATTAAGATTGTGAGCCATGTGAAAGCAGTTCAAATGTGAGTCAGGAAACCCAGTTACTGCACTAATGAACGGTAGGGTTTCGAGCAAGACATTTGGCTGCTGGGGCTTTAGCTCTTCACCATGAGAGAGGGAGTGCAGCTGGGTCTCCAGGGTCCCATTGGATCTGCTGTGCTCTGATTCCAGCACCTCCTGCCATGTTGAGTCACTTTCCAGGTCCACGGGGCACTGGAGTCAGTAAAAATTCTCCACTATAACAGAAAATCATTTCTATCTTCAAATTTATTTTATTTAGTTTTAGTTATGCCACTTACTCACATACCGGTAATTCACCAGTATGCAGAAAATAGAATACTCAGATATGAAAAAATCATCAGATTTCCATAATTCAGATACAAAAATACTATCCCTGTTAATAGTCTATCCTTATTTTTAAAAATAGGGCTGTAATATACATATCGTTCTACCAGTTGATTCTTGTGTTGGTGTGTGCCCAGGTCTGTATGTTGAATGGCTGTACTGTAGCCTATGGATGAACTACCCGTAGTCTGTGGCTTCACATCTAGGCTATTGTCAATTTTTACTCTTATCAACAAAGTTGTGACAAACAGGACAGAATTCCCTAAACTTGAGAAATAAATATTTGAAAAGTAGAGCAGCAAGCAGAGCTTTGGTGAAGATATTGTCCAAATGATAAAAAATAAATCTGTATTGTTATATGCTGCATTTTGGAGTTTGTGTTAACCACTGTTTCCTCAACTCATGCCTCAAGTGGGACACCAAAAAATCCTAAAGACAATGAAAGTGTTTGGACCCCCTACGGAATCTAATTAAAGTGAGGGTCTCCAGGGCAATCTCTAGATGCACTGCTAACAAAAGCTTGCAGAGATAGCATTTCTTAAGTGTATTTGTTTATTGACCTAATTAGAAAAGTGCAAGAGAACAAGCCACTTTAAAAACCTTGTCCCCATTAACTATAGATGATGAGATGTCCCCAAACCCTACAACACATTCTGAGATCAATAAAACGAGCGTCTAGAGAAATAACCTCCCGTTTCATTTCCAGACAGGCAGAAGAATTTCATTTTAACCACAAAGGAAGATTTAGAAGTCTGTCAGAAACGACGTAAGCAGGAGCGATCCCTGAGGAGAAACCATAAAATATGAACATACATGGGCGGAGGAACACACTTCTTCACAGATTGCCGCAAGTGGCCTCCTCCCATATCCTGCAGACCTTCTGCCCTTCTTCCATTAATTTTTCCTGACTCCAAAAAAACTGTGGTCCATCTTGCACATACCAGGCCAGATAAAGTTTTTAATACTTTGAGTCAGATATAAGTTAAAGCGCACATACTCATCCCCTTTTTGCCTATCTCTCTCACCTCAGTGTGAGGCCCTTGAGGGTGAGATCCGAGTGTTATTTTGCTTTGATTGCATCTGGCACACAGGAAAAGTAATAGTTGTTACTGTTTACCACGGCCCAGGCATTGTGCTGGATGATTTGGGTATATGGTAGGTTAATTAGTTAGACTATTCTTCTTATGGTTTCCTTTCTTTGTTGGTTATCTAACGGTAACCGGAGTTGGTGCTTCTCTGCCATGGGGATTTCTGCAGGACAGAAGGCAGATGTTATAGATATTATTAGCTCTTCCTAATGATCAGGACTGGAGAGCTCCTGCTGGGTATCCCGGATAGTGAGGTAAGAGAGTGGAGTGATTACAGGGGCAGAGAAAGGAGGAGAGAGAGTTCTATCCCCACTTCCCTGGTCCACACCGTGGAAGAGAAGTTAAAGGTCCAAGTTCCCAGAATGTGAGATGTTTAGTTGAAAGACCACAGAAGTCCCTGCAATTTGGGTGGTTGGTCACCCTAGGTGGGATGACGGTGGCCTCAGAGAAGGCTAGGGCTTTCGTGGGAGGGCCTGTGATGTTCTGGGGCAGTGGATGGAGTACAAACTGACGTTTGTGGAAAGACTGTGTCTCCACAGAGCAGAGTTTGAATCCAAGGGTCATACATGGATCGAAGGAGATTGGCAAGTAAAGTGAAAATACAATAAACCTTCAAACTTCAGAAGTGGAAGAGGGGTGAATGGAGAGCTTTCACATGGTAGAGCAGCTCCCCCACCTCCCCTCCTCTGGAGGTGTACTTGGGGAGACGGGACACTATCTGCAGGAAGGGATGCAGGGAGTAAGATTGACTTGATTATTTCCTGTCAACATCTTAATTTGGGGAACCATGCTGAGGGCTCTTCAGTGTTTTTTTTTCTCTGAAATTCAGGCAGTATCTTAACCCTCACTCATCAGACCTGTTTCCTTCTAATTTTGCTCCACAGAGGGCAGCTTCTGGTCTTACTCCCTGGCTCCAATCAGAACCACTATTCTTTGTTACGTTTTATAGATTTCAATCAGTTTTAGTGAGGTTCCAAGTAAGATGTTGGAGATTGATTAAAAATGCAATCCATCAAACTGGACAATGACTGTATAGTGCCCGAGGGCAGAACTAGCTTCTGGTCACCATCTGTACCTCGAACAGAGCCTGTCCTGCAGAGATCCATTGGAGGCCACCATCAGAGGTGTGAACTGGGCAAGCCGAGGCACCCGGGACTCTGAGAGAAGCCAGACAATCAGAAAGACAGGGTTTGTATCAGTCCCTCTAAAAACATCTGTCATGCTTCACAAAATGTTTAATAAAGTAGAGCGGTACTGTCTTCAGTCAGACAGAGAGAATTCTTCATAAACAAGGCTGCCACTTATAAATGCATTTCTTCTTCATGAATTACCAGCCAAGATGGGATTCCTGCAGGGCAACTTTCAGGATCTGAGGGGGCCGAACAGTTGTGTCAGGAGAGCTCTTCCTCCAATAATAAGCTACATTAATCACGTTATGCTTGCTTGAGGAAAGTATGCTGAGACTCCCTGAACTGAATCATATAAAAACTCCTGCAAAGCTTTGAACTGCAGCCCTCTCTTCCCTTTCCCAGAATTCTCTCTCAAACTCAAAGCACCATGCATATGTATGCATAGGTTTAGGGATATAAAAGTAAAAATATGCGGACCCCTCATGTAACTCCCATCCCTGAATTCCCATCATTGTGGGTCACACCTCTGAGAGGCACTTCTCACGTTGCAGGTGGTGGTTTGCTTGGCTCTGTCACCCACATGGGCCTATGCATTCCTCCACAGCAAGACTAGGGCGACCATGTTTAATAAGCACTATGGAGATAGGCAGATATCTATGTTGTTTCATTTAACGTAATTCATTCAAGTACCCTAAGAGGTCAGCATTATCCATAACCGTTCTCCAGTTCAAAGTTGTTCAGGAGTTGGGGCAGGGCATGCAGCAGAGCAGAGCTTGAGCCCGTGCTTCCTCCACTGTGAGACCCTACCACAGTCCACACACCCAAAGCCCTACCTAACCTCCTTTTACTCTCAGTGCCCAGCTCAGTGCTTGCCTGAGTTTGTAGCAGGTTGACAGGGAACTGAAGGGCTTTGTATTTGAGTTTCTTTGAGCAGTAGATAGTGAGAAGGTAGGTGTTGAGGTGGGAGACTTGACAGTGGAGGTGGTTACAGGAGCAGGAGTGGGACATGGAACAGAGAAGGGAATCACGGAATGAGGGTGTCGGTATCTTTGGTTTGGGAAATTCGAGTTTGGAAACCACAGTCCCCATGAGTTTTCTGTAGCATCCCTCTGCTGTGTGTAGACATTGAGAAGGAGACCAGGGTTGTACTGGGATATGTGACCCATGGGCAGGGGTTAAGGGAATTACGGACATGTGTGAGACGGTGTCTGAAGTGGGAGGTAATCTTGACAGGGAGGTAAGTGAGGGCAGCTAGAGCTTGAGAAAGAGGGAGGAACTGTACAAATGATAGTGTAGTGAGTTTACGGAACTCTGGAAACCTTAGGAACTGAGTGATGGAGCTGAAAGACTGAGGTATCATAATTGAAGACTTAAAGCGGGAGTCCAGACTCTGGCCAAGGGGATGTGCAGCTGAAGAGGAAGTGGAAGGGAGATCGCTGGAATTGGGTCACTCAAGGAACTGAGAAGGTGGATGCTTGCATAGGCCATCCCGGTGGACATTGAAGTCACCCAGGGTGGTGACAGGATGTGGGGGAGAGAGGGTGCTGTATAATAGGTGACAGACCCTTCAGCTGATGGAGTGGCTGACCAGAGGTTTGTTCAGAGCAGGAGTGATGGAGATAAATTACCCGAGTGCCTAAAAACAAGAGGGGCAGCTGTTTCATGTACAAGTGGCATTGGGGAGTGAGATGGTACTGGTCATGCTTCTGGATTTAAGATGAGAGGGGTATGAAACAGACCGTGTCCCCTTGAGGGGGCTGAGCAGATAAGAAATGACAGGTGAGAGATAATGAAGGTTTGAACTGAGGAGGTGGCAATGGAGAGGAAGAGGAAAGAACAAACCTAAGGGACCATAGAGAGGGTTTGTGCCTGATTGGATGTGAGGGGAAGGAAAGAGCGTGATGGGTCTTTAAACAGAAAGGACATGTTGGTCAGATGAGGAAAGAAGGACGAGCATGTTGGAATTGGTGTATCCTTCAGGGTTTGGTCAGGAACTGAGAGCCACTACAAGTATCACGGGAAGAAGGTGATTCATAGGAGAATGAGAACTTCCATGAATCTGGCAGGTGTAAGTGAAGGTCTGGAAACGCGGTGGTAAGGTGAGAAAGACAGGCACCAAGTCAGCCTGAGACACCAGCATATATGGACCAGAGTTTGCTGGAAATTTTGAGAAATGATACACTTGTGAAGATTTTTGTGGAGCCTGCCTCTATGGAAACAGCCACCTCTGTGGAAGCATCAGCTCTGTGGGCTGAAGTCCGGGACCCCGTGATGGGCTTGGGGCCACTGCTGGGCTGTGGGCCAGCGCTGGGAAGCTGAGCTGGACCCAGAGCAGGTGTATAGCAAGGACAGGCTGGACCCCCAGATCTCTCTGCCTTTGCTTATTATCACCTCTGACCACCACGCCCCTCTCAGAGTGGTACCCCCAGCTCTGGACAATTAGAAATGTGGATCTAGAGTTAGGAAAGAAATCTGCTCTAGAAAAATAGATCCTATGAATCAGCCAGTTGTCAAAGACAAATCATGATAAAGGAAAGAAAGAGAGAGCTGAGAATCAGCCGAAGGAGCCTGAGTGTCTAGAAGGATGGGCACAGCGGACACCCAGGAGGGCATGTCAGCAAGGATTGGCATGTAGCAGCACTACTCTCAGCGAGGTTTAGTGAGGTGAGGTTCATGCGGATCTGAAAGAGAAGAGCCAGCCAGGCCACACCCCTGCCTGGAGCTAACTGACCACTCTGGTTCTGGGTCTGGTATTCTCATCAGATTCCTTCTAGAAGCCATGATGCAGCATAACCGTGCTGAGAAAAGGCAGCAGTGTGGGATGTTTGGGTTTAGACCCCCTGAATTTCATTAGAAATCTCTCATTCTGATGAGAGGGCACTTGAAAATGTGGCCTATTGTTTTCCCTTCTAGTAAGTCAGTTTATTGCTGTTTGCTATGCTAAAAGTCCACGTAACAAGTCTCTGAACCACATTTCTGAGTTTAGCTAAGTTAAACACACACACACACGCGCATCTATATGTATATACACACATAAATGTAGAGAATATGATTTCTTCATACCCATAATAGTCCTCTGTTTAATTTTGCCATTGAGATCATTTAGTTCCAAAATAAGAAAGCACTAAGTATCTATTTGAATGGTTTTCATTGACTTTGAAAATCTCATTTAGGGTATATTTTAAAATGCACTCAGTCATGTAATTGCATCCACAGGTTATGTCTTTTTCCTGCTTGATTCCAATTTGAACTTTTGTGTTCCCATGTATGTCCTTCCCGTAATTTTTAAAGATCACATTTAGGCGCTGCAATTCAGTTTATGTAGCTGTTTAAAAATCTTATAATTAGAAAACATCTTAAGACAAAAACCAAGGATGAGGCCTCTGGTGTCACAAACTGTGCTTCTGGGCTTTATCTAGAGCAATGGCAGAGACGTGTGCCTAAACCTCGAGAGTAGGGTTTCTTGTTCCAGAATTACACCCTTTGAAATATTATGCTCTCCTCTCTCTGTCTCCTGTATCAGGACCCTTCTGCCTTACTGATGTGCAGAGAACTTCCTCTGTCATGTTCCTAACACCTGGCTTAGCCCCAGGGACATAGCAAATTCTTAATGTGTGTGAGCTCCCCTAGTAGAGTAACTCCAATTCATTTGTCTCATGCTTTCAAATTGTTGGTCTGTGGATCTTCCCACCTTCCTACTTTAATAAAGAGAGATATGGAGTGAAAATACTCACTTTTTTCTTTGTAAAAATTTATTACTTGGAAAAACTTAGTATAAAAATATACCTATACACCGACTGTTCAAAATTCAAAAATCTAACTTTTTGTTATATTTTCATATATTAAAATATAAGACCTAAAACATGACTAATAAAAGGGAAGTCCTCTTTGCACCCACTTGGCCCTATGCCCCCATATGATATGCCAATCCTTTACCAAATTCCCATAATGATTTTTTTTCGCTTCCTACATTGAATTTTAAAAATGCATTTCATTAGTGTGTATTGTTTGGAGAAAGATTCTCATCAAACATCGATTTCTTTCAGAAAAGAAAATGATCTAGCATAATGAAAAAAGGTCTAACAGCAGAAACAACAGGTACTTCATAAAAGCATTGCAGTCTTTCTCCTTGGGTGGAGGAGGGGCAAGAAAGGAAAAAGACCAGGATATTTAAAGACTTGATGCATAATTTATGTGCAGGCTATTTTTGCAGGCTGTTGTAATGGCAAAGGAGATGGGAAGGCATCAGCGAAAAACCAAACGGAAGTAGAGCTTTGATTAATCTCAAAGTAAGTCCCCAAGAAAGAAGCCCCATGAATTCCATGGCTTCTCCCTCAACAATTATGGGAAGGTGTAGCTATTTAAAAGTCTTGCAGACTTCATGAGAAAAAAAAAAATCACCACTCCCTCTTCAGAGGAGGTCACTGTAAATGTCAGCATTCTCTCTGGTGTCAATGATCTGCAGTGTGGAGACGGGGTTCATCTTAGAGGAGCAGGAATCTGGAATGCCTGATGCAAGAGCTAAAGTTTGACCAGGGCTATACACTGATTAAGTGCACTGCCACATATAATTTCTTGGTGAGGAATAAAAAAAATTATTTGGCAAGGTCAACAATTTTTGTTGCTCACGATGCAACACATGAGTTACAACTGGGCTCCCAAGCGAGAAATAGCTGATGAGCACCTGCTGCGTGCCAGGCAGCGCTTTAGGCTTGGGCATTTGGCAGTAAACGAAGTTTCTGTGACAAGCAAGTAAACAACTCTGTGAGTGACATAATTTTGGGAAGTGATAGGGTCTACAAAGATATGAAAATCGAGTAGCGAGGTAGAGATTACCTAGGCGAAGAAAGGGGCTGCAGCCAGGGCAGACAGAGAAGGCTGTGGGGACTTCCGGCCAACGCCTGCATTATGACAAGAGAGGTGGGCAGTAAGCAGTGTTTGTGCAGGAGATACTAAGTGCAGAGGCCCTCAGACTAGGATAAGCCTGGCATGTTCTAGGTACTGAGAGCAGACCAGTGCTGCTGGGGTGTGCAGGAGGGAGGGGCACGTGGTAGGAAATAAGGGGAGGGAAGACATGGATACATGCATCTGGATTTTAAGGGTGAAGCATGGAGTTTATTTACTACATAACCAGGAGGGGAGGGTGTGAGCATTTGAAATACTTTATATATAATTCCTTCAAGTAGTACCATTCCCTGACAACAAAAGGGGAGAAGCATAATTCACTGTGTGTCTATTTGACAGTAGTTTCTTGCTTGATTTTCCAAACCACCTTTATTTTCTAGGGTATGATATTGAGGCTCAATGGAAGTTAAGGGACTACAAAAGGTCATAAAACCAGGGTTGGGATGCACAAGTCTAGCAGGTGCAAGTCCCTTGCAGAGTGGCTATGGCCCAGGGAGCCACTCCCCGTGCACCCAGCATGGTGTACCCAGAATGGTTAGCCATTCCACCTTGCATGATTGCATAGCCCTTCCATGTTATGTAAGCAAAACCAAACTTATGAAGGCAGAAATGCGTGAGCAGTCCCCACGGTATTTGCAAGAACCTCATGCTTCCAGAACAAATTCTCCTTGTGACAGGATCACTTCAAAGAGATGAAAATCTGAACAATGGTAGTTGTCCAAACAAGTAATGAACCAAACACTGGGCCAAGGACAAAGAAGATATGTCTCTTTAAATATTCACTCATGGAAAAACTAAGCACTTGGTGTTAGCTGAAATGACCCCGCAAAGTTTGAGAACATGAACAGCATTAGCAAGCAATTTGACAATCCATTTTGGTAGTTATAAAAATGTTCAGTCCTTTGACCTGAAAGTTTTGCTTCTGGGAACCTAAAAAAATTTTAAAAACTGTAAGAATGTTACTCACACATGAGTATATCATTTATGGTGCTATTCTAATGCATGAAAATAAAACAAAATTGAATATCCCCAAACAAGGGCAAATAGGATATTGTCCATGAAACAGGCTCTTAGTGAATTATTGTGCTGACATTTAAATCAATCCTCATAAAGATGACATAGCTTCATGAAAAATTGCCTAAAATGTAATATTTTACTGAATAATGCAAAATACGAAAGAATGAGCTAACCTTAATAGTACTCTCAAAATTGTGTCAGCACATTTGGAAGGACTACAAATGAACAAGAAAATGTTAAAACTGATAATCTGTACCTATGTTGCCATTATAATAATTTTTTTTCTATTTTTTTCCAGCTAAATACAACACATTCCAACATATAATTTGTTTGGAGGCCTGCTTTCATCTTGGATGTTGGAAATGGCATCCTCCCCTTCTAGTACTACCTCTGTCTACTGTCCTTGCCCTGCACTGTGGGAAAAGGACAGGAGGCAGAAGGAAAGGACATCAGGGGGGCCTTGTGCGTGGTCAGCTCTTGCCAGAATCATGGATGGATGCTCCTACCCGTATCCTTCTGAGGGTGCTCCCACCCATGCCTGGAGACATTCCTCCTGAGGTATACAAGGGAGAGGCTCTCATGGCAAAGGGTTGCAGATGGCCTGAAGTGGAAAACCTTCCATTTGTGGCATTTGGAGAAATAAAACTCCCTAATGCCAGGAGCATTGTCAGAGAAGATTCACTGAGCCAACAGAAAGGCCATGGGAGAGGCTTGTTTCTTCAACACAGAAGCACAAAAATAATTGCATTTCCTCTTTATCTAGTTCATGGTTATTGGCCCCAGAGGAATGGATGATAAAAAGCAACAAATAATCCCTAAAGCTCTGAATGCCTCACTTGCAATCTTTAGCAGATTTAGCTTTCTAATGATCTTTGCATTGAAATATCCATGAAAACACAGAGACACACACAGATAAAACATTGTAATGGCACAGGTGATAAAGGATATTGTTTGGCAATAGGCCATTTTCTTGTAAAAGTTTCCTAAAGGAACTGTGAAATGTGGGAAGTTTGCTCATTCCTAAACATCTCTAAATGAGCAACATGTCAAGGCAAGGGAAAGTGAGAAGGACTTTACCTCACCCGCAGGTATGTCCTCACGTTAGAGACCCAGGGTCTATGCTGCTGAGCGGACATCTGGACAGAACGTCCTCCCCATCCCCAAGCAGCACCCTGAGCCATCCCAGGCGTGTGGTCCTTCCACACTTCCTGCCCAGCAGTGCTCTTTAATACGTGTTGCAGAGGTGACAGCCCTCAGGAAAGCCGTGCAGCTGCGGGGGAGAAAGTGGAGAGTAACCGGTGGCTCCTGAGAAGCAAGTCAGCAGCAGCGAGGAGGTGTCGGGAAGCCCCCTGGCAACTGTGTGTTAAGGGGATTTCAGACCTCCCTATACTGCTTTCTGCACATGATTTTTGTAATTATCTCAAAATAAGTCAACTTCCTAATAGCCAGAAGCCATGAAGGGGAAGACTTGGGCCAGGAGAGCTGCCCTAGGTATGGGTCAACGTGGTGTTGCACGTTTGTTAGGAGCCCTGTTGAGGACTTGCCCTGAGCTCCCAGTAGAGCTGATCCTGGCAACACCCAGGAACACGGTGATAGGAACCACGGGAAACACACACACCGTGTGCTGGGAAATGCAGGGCCTGATCAGAGCTCTCATCATCCAATCTGAGGATGCAAATACAAAGTTAACACGAGGCTTAGTGGGGAGATTCTCTTACATAGCAGAAGGGAGGACGTTCCCTAGATATGCAAACAAAAACTGAACGTGTGAAAATCACTTATACTAAAAGAAAAATTTGGATAATATCTACTCTTAGTTCTCAATAATGTGTGAGAAGACATGGTTTATAAAATTAGGAATTAGGAGGGGAAAATTACAAAGAAATGTTTAAGAATTAGACCTTAACTTGATGTTAGCATGGCTGGAAAACAGATTAAATTGGATCAATCCCTTTAATACACTGGGAAAAAAGTGTTTCCCACTTAGAATTCTGTACCCAGTCATAAAAGCATTTTTACACATGCAAAGTGTTAAAAAATGAACTTCCTATACACAGCTTTTGAGGAGGGTCCTACTGCTCTGAAGAGAGGAGTACCATGAAAACTCGGTGTCCGGGATGCCTGGCCTGGTGGGTGGTGGGTGGTGTCTTGTCCTGCCTCTGGCTCGACCTGCCATTCTTCCCCATTGGGTGCAACATGCCACCAGCAGTTTGCTGCACTGTTTCCTGCACACCGGCTTTCTGGGAGCTCTAGTCTCTAAAAGAGGAGGGGAGGAAATTTCTTAGTTTCTCCAGAAAGCAGCAGACCCTTTGCCTCAGCAGCTCCTTGCCACAGACTTCTCCCACCTGTCTGTAGACATAGCCGTATGTGGATGGATCCTGCAACTTTGTTTGAACTGGTGCAACCCAGGAGCCCAGTGCCCATCCCTAAGTGGCTGCTGGAATAAGTCCACAGAACGGAATTCTTCATAACAGCGAAGAAAGACTGAGGAACATTCATAGAAGGGATATGGAAAAATGTCCCCTGCTTATCAATCATGAGAACCAAGAATTGCAGAACATGCTGGCCTGCCCCCACAGGCCCTGCCCTCCTCCTGGCTACTACAGGGCTTGGGGCCAGACCTGCTGGAGATCTCTAACTATGTTCTTGTCCCCTGGTTCTGCTGGCGCTCAGAAAGGGTAGAGGGAAGGAGCAGAGGACAGAGTTTATATCCCTGACCCCCTCCCTGCAAGCTGGCTGGGTCCCATGACTCAGAATCCTGTGGGGCAGCCCTCTCTGTGTACCCTTTCTGTCTTCAGTCTGCAACCAGCTCACTCCATCCCAGGGTGGCGACCGTGCCACTGGTAAAGCCCCAGATTCCTGCACCCTCCCTGCATTCCTACTGCTACAACTTCATGCCTAATTTTGTTGTTAAACTCTACTCACCATTTGAAGGTGTTATCTGTTTCATGCTGTGACCCTAACTGCTGCATATAATACAATCCCATTTTTACAACAGTAATTTCCATTTGCGCTCAGTTGCCTGGCTAGAAGAAGGCAAACTGTAAATAGTGCTAAACTCCAGAAAGTGGATTCGAGAGAAGAAAAAGATGGAACTATGACCTTCACGTGATCTATTCCTGTATTATCTGAATGTTTAGGATGAATATGTTATATTTATTTATTTATTTATTTAAAGATTTGATTCATGTATTTGAGATAGTGAGCAAGAGAGCGGGAGCAGGGGAGCAGAGGGAGAGGGAGAAGCAGGCTCCCTGCTGAGCAGGGAGCCCGATGCAGGACTCGATCCCAGGACCCTGGGGTCATGACCTGAGCCAAAGGCAGACACTCAACTGACTGAGCCACCCAGGCGCCCTTGAATATGTTACATTTAATAAAATAAATTATACATTTATTATAATATACTACTAAGTTAAATAGCACAACAGAAACAAAAACAAAAAAAACCCAAAACAAAACAAGACAAAAAATCATACTTAAATTTCTGATCAGTAGACCCAGAATTTTTGAACCAGAGTTTAGGTACTGAGAAAGGGCTTATTTATCATAGTTTATTTCACATCAGCAGGTTTATATAGAGTGGTGGGCTTCTGATTTCATTAAAATATTTGTTTCAGAGTATTTTATTGATGTCTCAGGGTATAATGTGGATAAATTTGTAATTGCAGAAATTTATTCAAAATTCCCCAATTAGGCTTGATAAGTGGGGCTACTCGATCTCATGATTTAAAGTTTTATATATTACATCATATATCATCATCTTAAGATTTTAGTAACTAATACTTTGATTTCACTTTCTGGAAATTTTTTTTAGCATATTCCATTACAGCATGATATCTGAGATTGAAAAGTTATTTTTATTCTGTGCCTGTGCTTAATTGGTGGTTTTCAGTTTTCCACATGGAAATTTCATTTTGTGTCAGGACTTTGGAATCAGAGGTTGTGCTACTTCAAAATATAGTCCTTCCTTTGGGAGTTGGGGTCATTATAGTAAAGCCAAGTAGGACACAGTTCAAGTTTTTTTCCAGAAAAACCAAAGCATATAAGATCATGTTTTTTTGACTTTCAAAATTTTACTCCCATGAAATCGATATATGTGGCAAATTAGATCTTTTAATAAGTCAGTTTTCTATGGGGGACAAATTTAATTGATTAAAAAAAAACCTGGATAATGCATTTGAGATAATTTATTCTGAATTTTGTCTCACCTCTACATTTGCTAAGACAAGCATAGATGTTCCTACTGGTGGAACATGATGGGAAGGCATAACATCCCATAAGTAAGAATTTGGGTCCCAGGAAGTAGCATTCACATGCACAAGATCATGAAACAAGATTTTAAGAACATGTCTCATTCATTCCTTGCTAATTTAACAAGCATGTGCACAACTGTTGACCTGGAGGATATCAAGGCAGAAATAAGGGCTTGTTCTTGAGAAGCTCCAGATCTAATTGAAGTAGCAAGACACATCTAGAGGAGCAGGACTTCTTCTTCTTCTTCTTTTTTTTTTTTTTAAAGATTTTTATGTAAGAGAGAGAGAGAGTACACAAGCGGGGAGGAGGGGCAGAAGAAGACTCCCTGCTGAGCAAGGAGCCCAAAGTGGGACTCGATCCCAAGACTCTGGGATCATGAGCTGAGCCTAAGGCAGATGCTTAACCGACTGAGCCACCCAGGCACTGGTAGAGGAGCAGGGCTTCTAAACCCAAAGAGTGCCGAGACCCCTTCCAAGGAAAAGAAAGCATTTCAGACCTCTCAGGTTGATTTAAAATGGTTTTATTATGTTATCTGCATAAGTATAAACAAGTAGAAATATTGAAAGTTTTGGATACTTCTTAAAGTTATGGTGTTATTCATATAAAAACCAAATTAAATTTGCAAGTAAAAATCTCTATAAATTAAAATGAAGTTAACAACACTGATTTAAAATGATAGGAAACATGGTTTTGTAGAAACCGCATGGACACACACAGAATGAACTTGGGCTGCCTTGCTGTGGTTGTCTTTTTTTTTTTTCCTTCCAGTTTAGCTTTCTCTCCTTCTTGTGGGCTGAGTTATGACTCCATTCTTCCACAAGTAACTGGAATGATCACCCCCTCACAGTTTGCCATCTTACTATCTGGCTCCATGCACCTTGAAAGCATCTTTTGCAAATTATGTCTGCCTCTACTCCTTTTTTTGATGGATTGTTATTAAGATAGTATTCAAAGAACAACTTATGTTTCTAGAAATGTATCCATTTTTTTTCTAGGTTGTCCAATTTGTTACTTGTAATTTTTCTTTTCTTTCTTTTTTTTAGGATTTTTTTTTTTTTATTTGAGACAGAGAGAGAACAAGGGATAGAGAGGGGCAGAGAGAGAGGGAGGAGCAGACTCCCCGTTGAGCATGGAGCCCCACATGGGGCTCCATCCCAGGACTCTGAGATCATGACCTGAGCCAAAGGCAGATGCTTAACCAACTGAGCCACCCAGGTGCCCCTGTAATTTTTCATAATAGTCTCATAATCCTTTGTATTTCTGTGATGTTGGTTGTTATTTACCCTCCTTCATTTCTGATTTTATTTATTTGAGTCCTCTCTGTCTTTTTCTTGATGAGTCAAATGGAAAGATATACCATGCTCATTGACTGGCAGAATTAATACTGTTAAAATGTCCAAGGACACAAAACAATCTACAGATTCAATGCAATCCTTATAAAAATACCAATAGTATTTTTCATAGAACTAGAACGAATAATCCTAAAATTTGTATGAACCAAATAACCTAACCAATCTCAGAAAAGAAGAACAGAGATGGAGGTACTGCAACCCCAGGTTTCAAGACATACTATAAAGCTGTAGTAATCAAAACAGTATGGTCTGGCATAAAAGTAGACATGTAGATCAATAGAACAGGATAGAGAGCCCAGAAATAAACCCACACCAATATGGTCAATTGATCTGTGACAAAGGAGGCAAGAATATACAGTGGGGGAAAAGACAGTCTCTTCAATAAATGGTGTTGGGAAAACTGACAGCTACATGCAAAAGAATGAAACTGGACCACTTTCTTACACCATACACAAAAATAAACTCAGAATGGACTAAAGACCTAAATGTGAGACCTGAAACCATTAAACTCCTAAAAGAAAACATACGCAGCAATCTCTTTGACATTAGCCATAGCAACTCTTTTCTGGAGGGAAACAAAAGCAAAAATAAACTATGGGGACTTCACCAAAGTACAAAGCTTTTGCATAGCAAATGAAACAATCAACAAAACAAAAAAGCAACCTAGTGAATGGGAGAAGATATTTGCAAATGATATATCTGGTAAGGGGTTAATATCCAAAGTATATAAAGAAGTCATACAACTCAACATCAAAAATGCAAACAATCCAATTAAAAAATGGGCAGAGGATCCAAATAGACATTTTTCCATAGGACAAATGGCCAACAGACACATGAAATGATGTTCAACATCACTAATCATCAGGGAAATGAAAATCAAAACCACAATGAGATATCACCTCATACCAGTCAGAATGGCTGTTATCAAAAAGCCAAGAACTAACAAGTGTTGGTGAGGATGTGGAGAAAAAAGAACTTGTGCACCATTGGTGGGAATGTAAATTGGTGCAGCCATGGTGGAAAACAGTGTGGAGGTTCCTCAAAAAATTAGACATAGAATGACCATATAATCTAGTAATTCAACTACTGGGGATTTACCCAAGAAAATGAAAACATTAATTTGACAAGATATATGCATCCCTGTGTTTATAGCAGCATTATTTACAATATCCAAGATATAGAAGTAACCTAAATGTCCATCAATAGATGAATGGATAAAGAAGATGTGATATATGTATAACTCAGCCATAAAAAAGAATGAGATCTTACCATTTTTGACAACATGGATGTTCCCGAAAGGGTGTTATGATAAGTGAAATAAGTCAGACAGAGAGAGGCAAATACTATATGATTTCATTTATATGTGGAAGCTACAAAAACAAAACAAACAAAAACCCAGACAGATTTAAAATACAGAGAACAAACAGGTGGTTGCCAGAGGGGAGGTGGGTGGGAGGAGGGTGAAATAGATAAAAGGGATTAAGAGGTACAAATTACCAGTTATAAAATAAGTAAGTTATGGAGAGGAAAAGTACAGCATAGGGAATATAGTCAATCATATTGTAATAATATTATGACAGATGGTGACTACACTTCCTGGAGTGAGCATTGAGTAATGTATAGAATTGTTGAATCAATACATTGAACTCCTGAAATGAATAGAACATTGTATGTTAATTATACTTCAATAAAAAATATCACTGAAATATTTAACCCCTGAGTATGTACCCACAGTCTCCTTCAGGAATCCATAGACCCCTGGTTAGGAAATTCTCACCTATGGAATATAAATTAAACAAAATATAATAATATGACTCAATAAATAAGCAGTGAGAATGATATGGGAACGGTCAGTGTGATTAGGAAAGCAAAGATCTTCTGGGTGAACTGCTGGAAATGTTTTAAGAATTTAATCACTAAATACTTTTAAAACTTTATTGTCAAAGAAGGCTCTCAAAGGAGGAAAGAAAAATATTAGTTTCCCCCCCTGAATTCTGTATGTTCTGAAATACTGCATTGTGAACATCGCTGTATTCATAAATGGAAGCTTGGTGTGCTCCTCAGAGTCAAATTCCAGTTTGCAAGGCTTTAATTTTTCTAATTCCTCACCAGTAGGAGTCAGGTTGCTATTTGCATTAGGGCCACAGCAGCCACAGGTTAAAACTCATTAAAATTCTGGTACACAAGTGCTTCGTTTCTTGTTTTTTAATTGCCAATTTCAACTTCTTTATTGCCAGTTACCTGGAGCCCACATTTTATTTCCGGAATGGTCCTTTGAGTCACCTGTTTTCCAAACACTGGGACATCCCTAAGCAAGAAAGGCTATCACATAAAGAAAGAGTAAATGTAATCTGACAAATGACTTGTGCAACCTAGCATAAAAAATCTGCTGTGCCTAACTGAGCTTACTATGGCACGTACAACTATGGCAACTGGCTGATATAAACGTCAGTGCATTAAAGAATGTTCATGGAGCTGACTCCATGTACACATTTATCTGGTATCTGGTCATCTATTTATATATATTTGCATGCATACGTTTATATACATCTATCTATATATTTATAAAACGCTGATACCAACATCAAGTAATCTTGCAAAAACAAGTTAGGAAAATTAACTCCAGACACGATTTATGCCGAGTGGTGATTTGGCTTTGGCACATCTACTTCGGCTCATAACTTATTAAGGCTTTCATGCAAAACAGAAACGAGAAACAACATTTAAGTGCAATGACCAGAGACAGGGTATATTGTAAAGATATTATTTGATCTACATCAGAAATCTAGAGAGTTGCATAAGATATCCTGCTGCTTTGAAAAGTTTTCTCATATTTCTAATAATTTTGCATTATATAGTTCAAAGGCAGGATATTTGAAACATAAAACTTAATGACATCTATGTATTTCTTAGAGGTTTGTAACCTTTTCATTATAAAATAATTCTTTGTCACATCCATCTAATAATTTTTGCTTTGAGTTATATTTGATCCCTACAAACATTGTTACCTGTTTAAATTATTTATTTTTGCCTGGTATTTATTTCTAATTTTTCTCCTTTTTTAAGTTACGAATAATGGTTGTTGGTTTCATTATCTGAGAATCTTTGTCTTCCAACATCTTTAGATTTCTTATTATTTAATTTTATACTTTTTGTTTTTAATGCCTTTTTTTTTTTGCTTTATTTTTCTGCTTTTACTTGCTCAACTTTTCTAGCTCTATTCCCCCCAGTTATCTGGTAATTTTTCTGTTAAAAACATTTAGTATCCAATCACATTCTTAATGCCAATGATACTGATGAATAGAACACAGACATCCTTGCACTCTGTCCCTGATCTTTCATGGACAACCTTGTGAGTGGTTATGTGTGCCCATCCAGCCTCTTTCCTTGCACTTTATTGATGTTCATGAACACATCTCTCTCTTTTTTCCTTGTAAACAGTATTATATGATACCTGTTTTGGGGAGGCACATGTTTATTTAGCAGCATGGCTAGAAAAGAATTCCATGTTAGTAGGTTATATATATCTCATTCTTTTTAATGGAAACATAATTATGTGGACATTCCAAAATTAATTTAAATATTCCCTTTTTGATGGACATTCAAGATGTTTCCATTTTCTTTTCTTTTACACACAAGTCTACAGTGAACATCCTTGACTATGTAATTTCATGCGTGTGCAATAGCCAGGACGCTTTCATAGACTTGAGATCTACGCCTTTGCATAGGGCTGCATGCTCAGAAGAGGTCTCTCTGTGGTCTAGTGCTCTGCTGTCACTATCTTGAAATTCTTAATCATATTTAAACAAGGTTCCTGCATTTTCCTTTTGCACTGGGCCCCGAATTTAAGTAGCCATTGATGTGGTAGTCTTTCTGCAAGATCGAAATAGAATTTCCATGTCAAGGGGTAGGTACATATTATATTTTGATAGGTCCTGTCCAACTGCCTTCTTCCTTTACATTGCCCACCAGCACCATGTGCGATAGCTCATTTATCTTCACTTCCCTCTATTCATATCAAATTTGTTGCCAATACAATGCACAAAAAACATCTCATTGGTAGTTAATATTTCATTGTTCATTAATATTCCATTGTTATTTAGTTTGTTTTCCCTGAAGAGTAGTGAAGGTGACATCTTAATACACTTGGGTGAATTGTTTTTGACCCTCAATGTCTTTTAAAATTTTTAACTGAAGTATGGTTGACACACAATGTTATGTTAGTTTCAGGTATACAATTGACAAGTCTATATGTTAATGCTGTGCCCACCACAAGTGTCACCATCTGTCACCATACAACGCTATTACAATACCATTGAGTATATTCCCTGTGCTGTACCTTTCAATCCCCTGACTTATTCATTTCATAACTGGAAGCCTATGCCGATTTTGCCCCTCCTTCACCTCTCCTCCCCTCTGGCAATCACCAGTTCTTTCTTTGTATTTATGTGACCCTCAGTGTCTTAATTCTTTTTCTGTGTTTGGAGTATTTCCCACCTTTAGGATGCTTGATGAGAGGAAGAAGCTCCATCCTACTGGGTGCCTCGTGCTCATGCGCGGGCCTTGCAGGTCAGAGAAGAGAGGGATCTGGAACAAGAGAGGTGACTGGAGATGCTGGTCCCCATTAGCCAGATCTTGGGAGTACAAAGCATCTGCCTAATTCCCGGCCCAAAGTTACACAGAGGCTGAAGGCAGGGTGGGAGGAAAGTGGACTGCCTTGCCGGGGTGGGGCCTGGCTGACCAGCTGGGCTATCCTCCATAAGGGACACCTGGGAGCCTTGATTGCTAGAGAAGCTGGAGACACTGTCAGGCAGCTAGTCCCAATTCCAAACTTTCTCTTACTCTAATGCACCTCTTGAACCTAATGGCAGAACTGGGGGCAAGTGGACTGCCTTGCTGGGGGTGGGGGGCTGGCTGACTGGCAGCAGTACTTCCAGCAAGAGGCACCTGGGAACCTGGATGGCTGGGGAATTAGTCCAAATGGGGACTGAATGTCCCACTTTAAAGCAGCCCCCCTCGGAAAGATTTCCAGGGGCGGGCTCCCCCTGCCCTGTAATTCCTGCAGGTGTTTGTTTTCATTGTAACCTGGGCAGGTCCCTTCATCTTTCTTAGTCTCGGTGTCAAATAGGAGTAATTGCAATCCAGAGCTCAGGGGGCGGTTGTGAGGGGGTAAGTGAAATATATACGGTGCTGACTTCTCCCAGCCGCAGGCTTTAGCAATTTTTCTCTCCTCCCAGCTCTTACAATGGCTAAAATTTTTACTGCTGTTGTAGAATATGGTGGAAAGCAAATATATGTCCATCTTATAAATAAACGGAATTGGTGACACAATTTCATTTTTATCTGTGAAGACATGTTTAAATTGTAGAAAGTACTTCCATACCATCTGGATAAAGACTATAACCCAGAAATTCTCTTTTTAAGAAAAGCTGAAGGGGGCGGGAGTCCAGGGAACTGCATTTTGAAAAACACTTGAGGTGATTCTAAAAAGGTGGTTTATGCAACACACTTGAGAAATGCTGTCTTGGGGAGCCAAGTTTAAGCTAATATTTTCTGCGGCTGTTTACTTAAAGGAAAATAATAGAATAGGTAATTGCTTTAGAGCTGCTTGAGTTTGCTTTTCCAGGTAAATTGGCAGATCTTCCTGCACCTTCTCCCTGCCCTGTCTTCCTGCCAGTGCCTATAATATGTATAAGTTAGATATTCCAGACCCTACATATTAGTACCTTTGCTCATACTATTTTCTTTCCTGGAATGTCACATCCCCTGTTTCTCCTTCGGGTGAGCTCCTACTCCTGCTTTGAGGCCCTACTCAAATTCTCCATCCCCTCTGGGGGTGTTTACTGCCATATTCAGGCAGAATCCAGTTTTTCTCTTTGTGTATTCATAACCCACAACACTTGCCATGTGAATTAGAATCTTTGGTTATATGTGTATATAACTCAGGATTAAGTTGTGGCCTCGTTGAGGCCAGACGCCACGGCTTGTTCATCTTTTTATTTTTAGCATCTTTTGTAGAAAATTCTCACTGATACATAGTCTTCTTCTCTGTTGACTGACTGTGGTCATTCCTCTAGTTTCCACTTGCATGTTAGGGCTCATGCTAGATTTTTCTCCCTGTGCTTTGGTTGCTTCTTTTCTACTCAATGTTTAGATGCTGACAAGCTTGTTTCCAACATAGAGACTTTGCACCTGCTGTTCCCTTTGCCAGGAAAGTTGTGCCTGGGGATCTTTAGGTGGCTTATTTCCTTCTCTTGTTCAATTCAGTCTCTGCTCAAATGACCCCTCCACAGGAAGGGCTTTCCTGATCACCCATTCCAAAGCAGTCACGGCCCTACAAGTCACTCTCTCACCTTGGCCTGATTAATTTTCCTTATGGTACTCCTTAAGTTCTCCTGTGTGTATATGTACTTCTTAACTATCCGACTTAGACATAGTATCGCCATTAGCTGTGTATAGGACGGACAGTGGCTTGTTCATTTTTGTAAGCTCAGCATAAAACAAGGACCTGGCATAGATAGGGACTTGTATTTCATCGAATCCGTAATGTTTGTTCTTTTGTGGACAGGAATCCAGTGAGAGATCAAGTCTCCAGAACAGTTGTAGTAGACACTGTGGGTGCCCAGCCAAACTTCCCTTAACCACAACCCACTCCCACAATTTCCAGTAGTGTTGGCTGTTAAAGGCTCACAGCTGCCTCTTCTCTGAAGACTGGGAGCACCTCGAACAGGAGATTATGCATTTCTTCTCCTGGGGCTGACCATCATCAATACCTAACTGATACGGATGTGCAAAAGCCAGCATCCTCACCCCCAACTTTAAGCAGGGGTGTTTCTGCAGTATATTTATGTTCTACAGCTCCCTGTGGAACAGGTCAAATCTATAATTTCCAGAGAATATATCTGCACTCAGTTTCTTTCCTGCCCCTCTATCGTCCTCCTTCCTTCTCTTAAGATTTCTCCTAAGAGTTCTTCCTAATAAATCATTTGTATCTGAATTCCTGTCATGGGTTCTGTTTCTGGAGAGCCTAATCCAAGACAGTGGTGTTCCTTTGTGGAAGGTAAGACCAAGAATCGATGTCTTTACTTATAAGGGGGTTACAAAGTAAAAACATAGTCCCCGAATTGTGAGGAAATCTACCTTGGATGTTACTCATGTCCTGTTGGTCAAACTCCCTAATGGAAGTAAAGCAATTCTGAGTCACACAGTTCTAACTCTGGCCTCCAGTATTAGTGGCCTGACTCACAGGCTATTTCCTGATTTTCTGAGTGCTAAAACCTTGAGATTATTATTTTCTTCAATAAACACTACATGTCTGGCATTGAGTTAGGTGATGGAGTTTCAACAGTGAGTAAGACCGACAGTCCGGAGGCTGGATCCTGATGATCATACCATCAGTAGTAATTATTGTTCTGCTTCTCACAGTGTGGCTCTGAGTCAAGGCTCTGGGGCCAGAAAACCTTGGCTCTGAATGTAGGCTCAGGCACTTCCCAGCAATGTGACTCTAAACATGTGATTGAACTTCTTGAACCTCGGTTTTTCCCTGGAAAAACTAATATTAGCTTCTCTGAAGATTCAACCACTCAGCCTGGCATTTAATAAACGCTAAGTGGGTGCTAGCAATTAGTGCTAGCACAAGAGTATTTTGTCTCTAAAAAAAACCCCAGTGATTCATCTGTTAGTACGGCAGCCCTTTCTGATTCCTAACAAATTGAGAAATCACATTTGATCAGGGGACAGAACATCTGGGAGCTCTTTGAAGTAAAACATGGAATATCAATAGATTAACATAACCATATACACAAATTTATTCAGAAGCAGACACCATTGTATGCTAATTATAGTACTTATGGTATCAGGTATCAGCATTAAAAGAAAGTTTATAACAGGAAAATAATTAAGATAAAAAAAGTAATTATGTTTCTTTTGCAGATTTGAAAAATAATAACACTTCATTTTATTTTAGCAGTGGCCTCCAGAAAATAGTTCCTATGGGAGGGTTGTTTTTAAGCCTCTGATCTAAAGTCTATCTCAGCTGTGAGCCTTTTGCCCTGTTTCTTTCTGCAGTGGAAACTAAGCATGGGAATTACATCACTGGCCAGATAAATCTTACTTTTCATACTAGTGAAAGCCCTGAAATGTTGCTGTGATTCAGTGCTTTGCCTATCAATTTCTATTTTAATTGGGTGAGGGAGCAAGTATTTAAAGACAAGAAAAATATTTTGTTGAAGCTTAGATAGATCAAAGTTCATTTTTATTTTCAATGAGAACAAACCATGTGCCATGCTTTTCTTCTTGACTTACAGTTTTTCATTTGTGGGTTATCTTAAATGTGTGCCCCAGAGATGAGCCGGCTAATCCATATCCAGAAATAGGAAAAAAGCACTTTTCCAAAGGCAAGTGGACCCAAACCCTGGGCAGGGGATGATGGGGACATATTGGGTCTAAGGGTTTGTGTTACATGCATCCTGTTTGCTGCATACTGATGCCTTTGTTTTTCTCCTGCTACGCAACTCCTCAGAGATGTATGATTTTCCGTAAGAGGAGGGGATTGAAATTGAGAGGAACGTATCTTTCTTATGTGTCCTCATTTCCAGATTCAAGAGTTCTGTCCTAATTTGGGAGGCATAACTTTTATCTTTGGAGGTCTGCCCTTCCTGCACCCTGCGTCCTTGGAGGCGTCCTGTACTCTTACCTTTGGACACAATGACTACTTTGCGGTCACTAGGGTATGTCTGAGTTCTTCAACATCGACGAGGTAGCAGATTACAGGCTTCGTGCCTTCCCTGGAGAAGGGCAGCATTCTGCCAGTCTCTGCTGTTATCTGATCTGTTTCTCTTTAAGGACTCCTGTCTCAGGGAACAGCTGCTCCTCGTGCCCTCCTGGGCTTTGCACACAAATTAAAAGCTGAGTAGTTATGGAACGAGGACTATGGCAATAACCAGAGCTGGTGAGTTATTTAACTCAGGAGGCCAACTGTAGTTCTTTCAGTTGGAATAAATACCTAAAACTTTTAATAGGTTCTGCTGCCTTTGGCCCTGCCTATTACAACATACTTGAAATTAAAAACAGTAGATTTGCATTTCATCTTGGGAAAGTTAGAGCCCTGAGGATCCTGCTTTATGATTTCCTTTTCTCCCCCCTCCCTCTCTGTGATGAAGCCTTTCCTGAGGTTAGGCTTGTGTTCCCATGAATTAATTGCAAATCTGTGTTTTCACTTATCTTATTGTGTGGAAAGATCTCTTTCATATCTGCCTGTAATTCCTCCCCACCAAGGTTGTAACCTGAGGACAAAGGTCAGACCTGCCTTTTTACTCATCTCGCTTAATCTGTAAATCATAGCAGGTTGTTTTGGATGAAACAGACAATCATTCTTTATTGCTGAATTAATTTATAAAGGAAGGAAGATCAGTTTTTTTTTTTAATTTTTAAAAAAGATCTTATTTTTTAGGGGGGGGGGGGGGGGGGGGGGGGGGGGGGGAGGGGTGGGGCAGAGGAAGAGAGAGTCTTAGCAGACTCCATGCTGAGTGGACCCCAAGCGGGGCTCGATCTCACATCCCTGAGATCACAACCTGAGCCAAAAGGAGGATTAGACACCTAACCAACTGCGCCACCTAGAAGCCCCCAGCTTTTTTATTTTTAATTGAAATATAGGTGACAAATGACGTATTAGTTTCAGGTGTACAGCATAGTGATTCAATAATTCTATACATTATGCATTGTTTACCACAGGAGTAGTCACCATCTGTCACCATACAAAATTATTACAATATTATTGACTATATTCCCTATGTTGTACTTTTCATCCCCATAACTTATTTATTTTATAACTGGAAGTTTGTATCTCTTAATCCCCTTCACCTATTTCACCCATCCCTCCATCCCCCTCCCCTCTGGCAACTACCAATTTGTCCTCTCTATTTATAAGTCTGTTTCTTTTGTTTGTTCATTTGTTTTGTTTTTTAGATCCCACATATGAGTGAAATCCTGTGACCTTTCTCTGAATTATCTCTCTTAGCATAATACTTTCTAGGTCTATCCATGTTGTTGCAAATGGCAAGATTTTATTCTTTTTTATGGCTGAGTAATATTCCATTGTGTGTGTGTATCATATATATATCACATATCATATATATATCACACTATATATATATGTATATATATATCTCACATCTTCTTATCCATTCATCTGTTGATGGACATTTAGGTTTCTTCCATATCTTGGTTATTGTAAATAATGCTGCAGTAAACATAGGGGTGCATATATCTTTTTGAATTAGTGTTTTCATTTTCTTTTGGTAAATACCCAGTAGTGAAATTACTGGATCATATGGTAGTTCTACTTTTATTTTTTTGAGGAACATCCATACTGTCTTCCGCAGTAGCTGCACCAATTTACAATCTCACCAACAGTACCCAAGAATTCCCTTTTCTCAACATCCTTGCCAAAACTTGCTATTTCTTGTCTTTTTTTATAATAGTCATTCTGACTGGTGTTAGGTAACACCTCAGTGTGGTTTTGATTTGCATTTCCCTGATGATTAGTGATACTGAGCATCCTGTCATGTGTCTTTTAATCATCTGTATTTCTACACTAGAAAAATGTTCAGGTCATCTGCCCATTTTTAAATTGAATTCTTATTATTATTATTATATTGGTGTTGAGTTGTATGAGTTGTTTATATATTTTGTATATTGTATGTATCATTTGCAAATATATTCTCCCATTTGATGAGTTTCTTTTCATTTTGTTGATTGTTTCCTTCACTTTCTGGTTTGATGTTGTTCCAATAGTTTATTTTTATTTCCCTTGCCTGAGGAGACATATCCAGAAAAATATTGCCAAGACAAAATATTGTTAAGTCAAAGAGATTATAGATCCATGTTTTCTTTTAGGAGTTTTCAGGTCTGACATTTAGGTCTTTAATCCAGTTTAGTTTAATTTTATTTATGGTGTAAGAAAGTGCTCTAGTTTCATTGTTTTGCATCTAGCCGTCCAGTTGTCCCAACACCATTTGTTGAAGAGACTTTTACCTATTATATATTCTTGCCTTCTTTGTCATAGATTAATTAATTAACCATATAGTTATGGGTTTATTTTTGGGTTCTCTATTGTCTTCCATTGCTCTATATGTCTATTTTTGTGCCAGTACCATTACTCTTTAGTTACTATAATTTTATAGTATAGTTTGAAATCTGGGATTATGATACCTTTTAGCTTTGTTCTTTCTCCAGATTGCTTTGGCTATTTAGGGTCTTTTGTGGTTCCATACAAATTTTAGGGTTTTTGTTCTTGTTCTGTTAAAAGTATTTTTGGTATTTTGATAGGGATTTCATTGAATCTGTACATTGCTTTGTGTAGTATGGACATTTTAATGATATTAATTCTTCCAATTCATGAGTATGGTATATCCTTCCATTTATTTGTGATGTCTTCAGTTTTTTTTTTTTTTTCACCTGTGTCTTATAGCTTACAGAGTACATTTACCACCTTGGTTAAATTTATTTCTAAATATTTTATTCTTTTCAATGCTATTGTAAATGGGATTGTTTTCTTTCTACTAGTTTTCATTATTTGTGCATAGAAAGACAACAGATTTCTGCATATTTATTTTGTATCCTGCAACTTTACTGATTTCATTTATTGGTTCTAAGAGGCTTTTTTTGATGGAGTCTTTAGGGTTTTCTTTATATATGATCATGTCTGCAAATAGTTATGGTTTTAGTTTTTCCTTTCCATTTTGGATGCCTTTTATTTCTAGTATGATTGCTGTGGCTAGGATTTTCAGTACTATGTTGAATAAAAGTGGCAAAAGTAGATATCCTTGTCTTGTTTCTGATCTTAGAGGAAAAGCTTTCATTTTTTCACATTTGGTATGATGTTAGCCATGGATTTGTCTCATATGGCCTTTTATTATGTTGAGATGTGTTCCCTCTATACCCATTTTGTTTATGTATGGATGTCAAATTTTGTCACATGCTTTTTCTCTATCTATTATCATATGATTTTTGTTTTTCGTTTTGTTAATGTGATATTTATGGTTGATTGATTTGTGGATATTGAACTATCCTTGCATCCCTGGAATAAATCCCACTAATCATGGTGATTAGTTTGTTTTAGAATTCAGTTTACTGGGGTGCCTTGGGAGGCTCAGTCAGTTGAGTGTCTGACTCTGGGTCTCAACTCAGGTCTTTATCTCAAGGTCGTGAGTTAAACCCCTGTATTGGCCTCCATGCTGGGTATGGAGGCTACTTAAAAAAATAAATACATACAAATAAAAAAAATAGAATTCAGTTTGCTAATATTTTGTTAAGGATTTTTGCGTCTATATTCATCAGGGATATTTGTCTGTAATTTCCTTTTTTTGTAGTGTCTGCTTGGTTTTGGTATCAGGGTAATGCTGGCCTCATAGAATTAATTTGGAAGCATTCCTTATTTGCCTATTTTTTGGAATAGTTTGAGAAGAATAGGTTTTAAATCTTTTTGTTTGTTTGTTTCAGGTTTTTATTTAAATTCTACTTAGTTAACATGTAGTGTAATATTGGTTTCAGAAGTAGAATTTAGTGATTCATCACTAACATATAACACCCAACACTCACCACAACAGGTGCCCTCCTTAATACCCATCTCCCACCCATCTCCCCTCCATCAACCCTCAGTTTGTTCTCTATAGTTAATAGTCTCTTATGGTTTGCTTCCCTCTCTTTTTTTTCTTCCTTCCCCTATGTCCATTTGCTTTGTTTCTTAAATTCCACACATGAGTGATCATATGGTATTTGTCTTTCTCTGACTGACTTATTTTGCTTAGAATAATATATTCTAGCTTCATCCACATTGTTGCACATGGCAAGATTTTGATCTTTCGGATGGCTGAGTATATTCCATTGTGTGTGTGTGTATGTGTGTGTATGTGTAAATATATATATACACACATACACACACACCTGAGCTGTGTGTGTGTGTGTGTGTATACACACCTGAGTCAAAGGCAGATGCTCAACTGACTGAGCCACCCAGGCACCCCTTTGCTTTTCTTTTTCAAGATTACTTTGGCTATTTGGGGTCTTTTGTGGTTCCATACAAATTTTAGGATTATTTGTTCTAGCTCTGAAAAATGCTGGTGGTATTTTGATGGGGATTGCATAAAATGTATAGATTGCTTTGGATAGTACAGACATTTAAAAAATATTTTTACTTCCAATCATGGGCATGGAATGTTTTCCCATTTCTTTGTGTCCTCTTCAATTTCTTTCTTAAGTGTTCTATAGTTTTCAGAGTACAGATCTTTTACCTCTTTGGTTGGATTTTTCCCTGGCTCTCTTATGGTTTTTCCCATCAATAAATGGGATTGATTCCTTGATTTCTATTTCTACTGCTTCATTAGTGGTGTATAGACATGCAACAGATTTCTATACATTGATTTTGTATCCTACGATTGCTGAATTTGTGTATGAGTTCTAGTAATTCTTTGGTGGAATCTTTCAGGTTTTCTAGATAGAAGATCATGTTGTTTGAGAATAGTCAAAGTTTGACTTCGTCCTTGCTGATTTGGATGCCTTTATTTCTTTTTGTGGTCTGATTGCTGAGACTAGGATTTCCAGTACTTTGTTAAATAACACTGGTGAGAGTAGACATCCCTGTCTTGTTCCTGACCATAGAGGAAAAACTCTCATTTTTTCCCCATTCAGGATGATATTAGCTGGGGGTCTTTCATATATGGCCTTTATGATGTTGAGATATGTTTCTTCTATCCCTACTTTGTTGAGGTTTTTTTATCAAAAATGGAAGCTGTATTTTGTCAAATGTTTTTTTTCTGCATCTATTGACAGGATCATATGGTTCTTATCCTTTCTTTTATTAATGTGGTATATCACATTGATTGATTTGCAAATATTGAACCACCATTACAGCCCAGGAATAAATTCCATTTGATTGTGGTGAATAATTCTTTTAATGTACTGTTGGATTTGATTTGCAAGAATCATGTCGAGAATTTTTGCATCCATATTCATCAGGGATTTTGGCCTGTAATTCTCCTTTTCAGTGGGATCTTTGTCTGGTTTTGGAATCAAGATAATGCTGGCCTCATAGAATGAGTTTGGAAGTTTTCCTTCCATTTCTATGTTTTGGAACAGTTTGAGAAGAGTAGGTGTTAACCTCTCTTTAAATGTTTGGTGGAATTTTCCTGGGAAGGCATCTGGTCCTGGACTTTTTTTTGTTGGGAGATTTTTGATTAGTGATTGAATTTTTTTGCTGGTGATGGGTTTCTTCCAGATTGCCCAATTTGTTGTCATATAATTTTTATAATATTCTCTTATAATTGTTTGTATTTCTATGGTGTTGGTTGTGATCTCTCCTCTCTCATTCATGATTTTATTTATTTGGGTCTTTTCTTTTTGGTAAGTCTGGCTAGGGATTTATAAATTTTATTAATTCTTTCAAAGAATCAGCTCCTAGTTTCATTGATCTGTTCTACTGGTTTTTGTTGTTGTTGTTGTTGTTTTTTGTTTCTTTGTTTCTTTGTTTCTATTTTGTTTATTTCTGCTCTAATCTTCATTATTTCCTTTCTTAGCCTGGCTGTAGGCTTCATTTGCTGTTTCTTTTCTAGCTCCTTTAGGTTTCAGGCCTGTATTGCTATATATTTCCCTCTTATGACTGCTTTTGCTGCATGCCAAAGGTTTTGGATTGTCATGTTTTCATTTTCATTAGCTTCCTTGTATTTTTTTAATTTCTTCTTTAATTTCCCGGTTAATCCATTCATTCTTTAGTAGGATGTTCTTTAACCTTATATTTGTGGTCTTACCAAATTTTTTCTTGTGGTTGACTTCAAGTTTCATAGCATTGTGGTCTGAAAATATGCATGGTATCATTTCAATCTTTTTGTATTTGTTGAGGTCTGGTTTGTGATCTAGTATGTGATCTATTCTGGAGAATGTTCCATGTGTGCTCAAAAAGAATGTATATTCTGCCTCTTTTGGATGAAATGTTCTGAATATATCTGTTAAGTCCATCTGGTCCTGTGTGTCATTCAAACCATTGTTTCCTTGTTGATTTTCTGCTTAGATGATCTGTCCATTGTTGTAAGTTGGGTGATAAAGTCCCCTACTATTATTGTATTATTATCAATGAGTTTCTTTATGCTATTTATTAATTGATTTATGTATTTGGGTACTCCCAAGTTGGGGGCCTAAATATTTACAATTGTTAGATATTCTTGTTGGGTAGCCCCCTTTATTATATATTATGATATAGTGTCGTTCTTCATCTCTTGTTACAGTCTTTGGTTTAAAATGTAGTTTGTCTGATATAAGTATGGCCATGCTGGCTTTCTTTTGACATCCATTAGCGTGATAAATTGTTCTCCATCCCCTCATTTTTAATATGCCAGTGTCTTTAGGTTTAAAATGAATCTCTTGTAGGCAGCGTATAGATGGGACCTATTTTTTTATCCATTCTGAAACACTATGTCTTTTGATTGGAATATTTAGTCCATTTACATTCAGAGTGATTACTGATAGATAGGAATTAAGTGCCATTGAATTACCTGTAAAGTTGTTTCTGGAGATTTTTTTCTGTTGCTTTCTAGTCTTTTTCACTTTTGGTCTTTCTTTCCCACTCAAAGAGTCCCCTTTAATATTTCTTGCAGGGCTGGCTTAATGGTCACAAACTCTTTTAGTTTTTGTTTGCCTGGGAAACTCTTTATCTCTCCTTCTATTCTGAATGACAGCCTTGCTGGATAAAGTATTCTTGACTGCATATTTTTCCTATTCAGCATGTTGACTACATCATGCCACTCTCTTCTGGCCTGCAAAATTTCTGTGGATAGATCTGCTGCTAACCTTATTTGTCTTCCCTTGTAAGTTAGGGGTTTCTTTTCCCTTCCTTTATCTCTGTATATTGCAATTTTACTACCATACGTCTTAGTGTTGGCCTGGTTATGTTGATTTTGATGGGATTCTCTGTGCCTCCTGGATTTGGATGTCTGTTTCCTTCCTCAGATTAGGGAAGTTTTCAACTATAATTTGCTCAAATCAAACTTCTGCCCCATTTTTTCTCTCTTCTTCTGGGACTCCGTGATACAAATATTATTATATTTTATGGATCACTGAGTTTCCTAAGTCTACCTTTGTGATCCAGTATTTTCTTTTCAGCTTGATTATTTTCCATAGTTTTATCTTTTATATCACTTATTCATTCTTTTGCTTCTTCCATCCTTGTGGTCATTACATCCAGTCAGTTTTGCATCTTGGTTATAGCATTTTTTATTTTGGCCTGACTAGTTTTTAAGTCTTCTAACTCTGCAGTTAGGGACTCCCTGGGGGAGGGTCTCACCACACTGGGGCTGGTGTTGGTTTGTCCCAGAAGGGTAGTTGCATGAATGCACACCACAGCTTGGAGTTTGGAGTAAAGGGCAGCAAAAAGCTGGTGTCTAGGTTAGCTGCCCTCAGCAGGCGTCTCTGCTTTTATGCTAATGAA
Source organism: Phoca vitulina (assembly GCF_004348235.1). Lineage (NCBI taxonomy): Eukaryota > Metazoa > Chordata > Mammalia > Carnivora > Phocidae > Phoca > Phoca vitulina. The sequence goes on from NW_022589713.1 coordinate 47,589,534, forward strand.
TGGGGCAGCACAATGGTGCCTGCTGGCTCTTTTGTCCCCTGAGAAGCAATGCCCCTTCTCCCAAAGCACTCCAAGAAAGGGAACCATCTCTCCCAGTGCATCCCAGAGTACCCTCAGACCATGCTGTCCACTCCTGGGCCTCTGCTCTCCTTCTCCACAGGAGCACCCCTCTGCCTTCTGGGCTCTGCTTCATCATGGTGCAGACTTCTAAAACTTAAGCCTTTGAGCTCCACTGATTATAAAAACTCATGATAATTAGCCTCTCTTGTTTTCCCAGTCAATGGTTTTGGGGAAGTGTTTCTCTTGTGTAATCCCCTGTGCACTGCTCTCTCTTTCTCTCTCTCTCTCCTTCCCTCTCTCCCCCTTTCTCTCTCTTCTCCTGCTGCTCTCCACATGATCAGGGCTCCCTCTCCTCTACAGTGCTGACTATTCTTTTCTCCCCCAAATCATGTATCCTCAGCTCCCACCTTCCATGAGGTGGCCTCTTTTCTCTCTTTAGTTATGCAGTTTGTTCTGTCAGTCCTCAGATTGGTTTTTTGGGTGTTCAGAATAATTTGATATTTCTCTAGCTGTGTTCCAGGGATGAGGCAAGCATTGGGTCCCTCTACTACTCCACCATCTTATTTCCTCCCTGCAAACCAGGTTTTAATTCTTCTTTAAATGTTTGGTAGAATTCACCAGTGAAGTCATCTGGTCCAGAAATTTTGTTTGTTGGGAGTTTTTGATTTCTGATTCAATTTTGTTACTAGTAATCAGTCTGTTCATATTTTCTATTTCTTCCTGATTCAGTATTGGAAGATTATTTGTTCCTAGGAATTTATCCATTTCTTCCTGGTTGTCCGGCTTGTTGGCATATGATTCTTTGTAGTAGTCTCTCATAATCCTTTGTATTTCTATGGTGTCAGTTGTAACTTCTCTTTCATTTCTTGTTTTATTTATTTGAGTTCTCTCTTTTTTTCTTGGCTAATCTGGCTAAAGTTTTATAAATTTTGTCTTTTCAAATAACAAGCTGTTAGTTTCATTGATACTTTCTACTTTTTAAAAAAGTTTCTATTTCATTTATTTCTGATCTAATCTTTATTATTTCCTTCCTTCTGCTGGTTTTAGGTTTTGTTTGTTTTTCTTTTTCTAGTTCCTTTAGGTGTAAGTTTATATTATTGTTTTCTTGTTTCTTGAGGTAGCCCTGTATTGCTATAATCTTCCCTCTCAGAACTGCTTTCTCTGTATCCCAAGAATTTTAAACCATTGTGTTTCCATTTTCATTTGTTGTAAGGCATTTTTTGATTTCATCTTTGATTTCTTCATGGACTCACTGGTTTTTTACTAGCATGTGGCTTGTGTTTCTTTCTGTTTTTTTTTTTTTTTCTAACATGAATGATTTCTAATTTTATAGTGTTGTGATTGGAAAAGATGCTTGATATGATTATAATCTTATATTTATTGAGCCTATTTTGTGGCCTAACATGATCGATATTGGAAAATATCCTATGTGCTCTTGAAAAGAGTGCGTATTCCACTGGTTTTGGATGGCATGTTCTGTGTATATCTCTTAAGTCCATCTAGTCTAATGTATTGTTCAAAGCTGCTGTCCTCTTGTTGATTTTCCATCTGGATGATCTATCCATTTATGTAACTGGGGTGTTAATGTTCCCTACTACTATTGTATTATTGTCAATTTCTCCCTTAATATTTGTTTCATATATTTACATGTTTCCATGTTGCATGCATAGATATTTACAATTGCTATAGCTTCTTGTTGGATTGATCCTTTTATCATCATGTAATGCCTCCTTTTTTTTGTTTCTTCTTACAGTCTTTGTTTTATAGTCTGTTTTGTCTGATGTAAGTATCTCTACCCTAGCTTTTTTTTGTTTCCATTTGCATGAGATATTTTTTTCCATTCCTTCACTTTCAGTCTGCAAGTGAGTCCTTAGGTCTCTCATAAGCAACATATAGATAGGTCTTTTCTATATATTCAGTTACCCTATGTCTTTTGATCAGAATATTTATACCATTTACATTTTAAATAATTATTGATAAGTATGTAGTTATTGCCATTTTGCTCATTGTTTTCTGGTTGTTTTTGTAGTTCTTCTCTGTTCCTTTTTCCTTCTCTTACTCTCTTCCTTTGTGATTTGATGACTTTCTTTAGTATTATGCTCAGATTTATCTTTATTTTATTTTATTTTATTTTATTTTTTTGTATATATTATAGGGTTTTGGTTTGTGGTTACCATGAGGTTCATAACATCCTATGTATACAGAAATCTATATTAATTTGATGGTTACTTATGTTCAAGTACATTCTGAAAGCACTACATTTTTACTCCCTACTCCATGTTTTATATATGTGATGTCATATTTTATATCTTTTTTTGTGAATTCCTTGACTAATTTTGGTAGATGCAATTGATTTTACTACTTTTGTCTTTTAACCTTTATGCTAGCTTTATAAGTGATTCATTTACTACCTTTATTCTATGTTTGCTTTTACCAGTGAAGTATTTTCTTTTCATAATTTTCTTCTAGTTATGGCCTTTTCTTTTCCATTTAAAGAGGTCTCTTTAGCATTTATTGTAAGGCTGGTTTAGTAGTGATGAACTCCTTTAACTTTTGTTTGTTTGGGAAATTATTTATCTCTCTTTCAATGCTGAATGATACAACTTTGCTGGGTTAGAGTATTCTTGGTTGTAGGTTTTTTTGCTTTCAGAAGTTTGGATATATCATGCCACTTCTCTGGCTTGCAGAGTTTCTGTTGAAAAATCAGTTGATAGCATATGGGGTTTCCCTTGTATGCAATTGTTTGCTTTTCTCTTGCTGCTTTTAAGAATATTTACTTACTTATCTCTCTATCATCTATCTATCAATCAATCTATCTATCTATCTATCTATCTATCTATCATCTATCATCTATTTATTTTCTGTTTTAATTCTTATGTATCTTGGTGTGGACCTTCTTGGGTTCATCTTGTCTGGGGTTCTTTGTGGGTCCTGGACATAGATGTCTGTTTCCTTCCCCAGGTTACAGAAGTTTTCACCTACTCTTTCTTCACATATTTTTTTTGTCCCTTTCTCTCTTCTAAAAGCCCTATGATGTAATGTTAGTATACTTGATGTTGTTGCAGAGGTTCTTTAACCTAGCCTCATTTAAAAAAATATTATTATTTTTTTTTGCTGTTTAGCTTGCTTGCTTTCACTACCCTTTCTTCCAGATTGCTAAATTGTTTTTCTGCATCCTCTAATCTGCTGTTGATGCACTCTAGTGTATTTTTCATTTCAGTTATTGTATTCTTTAGATCTTAATAGTTCTTTTAATTTTTTTTTCTATTTCTTTGTTAAAGGTCTCACTGAATTAATCCACTCCTCTCTCAACTGTAGTGAGTATCTTTATGACTATTAACTTGAACTCTTTTATCTAACATATTGCTTATCTCCATTTAGATTAGGTCTTTTTCTGGGGTTCTGTCTTAGTCTTTTGTTTGGATCATACTCCTGTGTCTCCTCATTTTATCTGACTCTCTGTGTTTGTTTCTATATATTAGGTAGGTAACCTATGTCTTCTGGTGATGAAAGTAGTGGCCTTGTGTAGAAGAGGCCCTGTGGTGCCCTGTGTGCGATGTCCCCTGGTCACCAGAACCTGGTGCTTCAGGGGTGTTGCCTGCATGGGTTGCATGTTCCCTTGTGTTCTGGCTGGGCTGTGGCTGCTATGGGCACATTGATGGGCAAGCCTTGCCCCTACTGCAGCTGATTGAGATTGCAGCTGATTGGCTACAGTTGCTTTGGGTGTACTAGGGGGGATAGACTTTATCTTGGTTGTCTGCAATGACCAGCCTCAACAGTTGCAGGTACACTGATGGACAGGGCTTGACCCTGGCATTGCTGACTGAGAGGCTGGGCTATAACTACTGTGGGCATGCTGGTGGGTGGGACTGCTTTCCCCTTTGCCCAGGGTAGGGCTTGCTCTGGGGAGCACAGATCTTGGCCAAAGCTGCCTGCTGTGTGTGGTGGGGGCAGGAGCCACTTTGGAGGGGTGCCTCCTGGGGCAGGCAAATTGGGCAGGGCAGGGGTCCCAGTACTATCAAGGTAGATGGAAAGTGTCAGAACTGGTTTCCCAAAGTGTTCAGCCAGCTAGGCTGAAGAGGGCAAGAAAAAATGGTACCTAGTAGCAGCTCCTTTCCCAGAGAAAGCTCCTGCAGATCCCTGTCCCTCTGGCACACTTCCTAAAATTAGTAACTAAATCTTCTTTGCATGCACCCCAGGTACTTTTCAAACTGCTGCTTCCATGCTGGGCCTCGGACTGAGTGATATAGTGTGCTGGCCCTTTAAGAGTGGAGACTCAGTTTCCTATAGCCCTTCAACTCTCCTGGAGCCAAGACCCTCTGATTTTCAAACCGGATGTTATGGGGGCTTATCTTTTGGTGCAGATCTCCAGGGCCAGGGGTGCCTGATTTGGGGCTTGAACTCCTTGCTTCTTAGGGTGTACCTCCATGCCTGTGGTATACCTCCCACTTGTGGGTCCCAGCCACACTGGGGGCTTATTTCCTCACTGTGCCTCTTCCTCTTCTACCTTTCTCAATGTGGCCTTCTCTTTATGTCTTTAGTTATAGAATATATGCTTTGCCAGTCTCAGGTCATATTCAGAGTGAGTTGCATGACATCTAGTTATTATTTCTTGTATCTGTGGGAGGAGGTGAGCTCAGGATTCTCCTACTCTGCCATCTTCTCTCTCCAGAAGATCAGTTTTTGAGTAAGGACTACATGCATAGCTCTGAAAAACACAAAAGAAAGTCAAAATAAAAATAACTTTATATATCATTTCGTGATGACTTACTATATTTCTGGCTCATGTTCTAAATGATTTACATCTAATCTATCAATTTACTCATACAATGCTCTTTTGAAGAAGGTTCTATTATCCCCATTTTGCAGATGAGGAAACTGAGGCCCAGAACTGGGATGTAAAAGAGGTGGGGTAAAAACTCTGCCCATTTGGGTCCAGAACTCATGCTCTTAAATGTTATGTAGTTTAGAATTTTAGTCTATATTCCTTTGCCTGATTTTCGAGAATTTTTATTTTTGAGACAAAGTTTAAAAAAGAAGTTAAAGGATAATTTCAGGAGTATCCAGTGAATCTCCGACCAGAAAAATGTAAGTGAATTATTGGGACTGAAAGAGAAACCATGTAGACTCTGCTGGTAGCTTCACAGAATAGGGGCAGGGGGATTTTGTGAGTGGGCAAAGCAGAAGAAAAGGGAAAAAGTGGTGAAGACAAGGGAAAAGAAACCATTCTGTCTACTTCCATAGAATGTGTTATTTCTGGGGAGGTCTGGAGAGGTGGACACAAAAGGATGTATGGATCTAAGAAGGAAGGCAAGGCCAGAAACCGGAGTCAAATGGAAAAAGATCACCTCATCCCAAGGGGGAATGACTGAATCAAACTAGGTCACCTGTTGACTGCCTGATCAAGTGAGAACTTTACTTACTGGGGCTTGGCTTCTGGGTGCCCAGAGACATTTCCTGAGCTGGATAGTGGCAAGAAAGTTGATTTCAGAGAGGCTGTGGGTTACAATTAACATGCTGTGATTCTGCCATGTGAGAATTTGGGAGAGGATCACTGGGCCACCGACCCAATCAAGACCTGAGACTCTAATTCCAGGTGCTGGCATAGCCAGCAAATGGGCAGGCTGAGGACTCTGAGCCTGCCCCTGCCAGGGCACAAGCAGGGCACTAAGGCTGCAGCTTGGCTCTAGGACTCAGGACTAGGAGTAGGAAACCCAGAACCAAGGCTTGAGGAGAAAAAAAAATTCTGGAACCCTTACTTGGTCAAGAAGGTAATCCAGACCTCTGATCTAGGCTAATATCTAGATATATAAAGGGATCTGAAAATAGAGAATTTGAGGGCAATGTGGGTTCATAACCCAAGAGACAACAGAAATCATGATGCCCCAACTAAAGGTGGGAGAATGGGTGAGAACTGGACCCAAACCTAAGGGACACAGAGGTAGATTTGGAGACTTGACCAGGACATGGAGCCTGTGGCCAGGAATGATTTTATAAGGAGCCCGAGGCACTTCCATGAGTGGCGAGGAAGATATTAGGGCTGATTTGGGTATCATCAACCAGAGTTTGACAAAAATACTAATTAAAAGGTCAGGATATATTGTGGAATTCTCAGTTTTCACACAGAAACACCCACTTGTTTATAAAATGTATATCCATATATGTCTTAGGTTGGGCTCTCAGGAGGAAGATATTGATAAACGGGTTCATCTACAAGTGGTTATTGAGAGGAACCTTCCAGAAGAAACCAGTAAGAGAGGGAAATATAGGGCAGGAGAAGGAACCAAGCAAGGATGTAGTCTTGGCTAAAGACCAGCTTTGGACTGACCTTTGGGGAGTTCAAATTGCACCCCAAACTAGGCTCAATCTGAGATAAAGGAGCCTGACTTTTGTAACCTTATGCCAGTTAATCATTGGCCTCTGGCTGCCTGAGGCAGAAGGAAAAGGGTAGAAGAAAATGCAGTCCCCTGGGAAGGCAGTCCTGCCTGAGAAAGGGTCAGCTGGGAGCCACTAACAGCCAACACTCACATGGCCAGCAGTGTGTGCCCAGATAAGGTGCCTGGATAGGGTGCCACCCACACCCACTACAGTCTATGAGCAAGTGCATGCGTAGATGTGGGAAGGACCCAACCTCTATTTTGTGAAAAGATCTTGGTGGAGATTGTGGCAATGAAAGATAGGCTTGGAAAATAATGATCTGACTCCATGTGATGGAGCATGGCTGGCCTTGAAGGAGTGACCTTCCCTGTCACATGCTCTCTAGGGTCTCATCCTGGCAGGCCTTGCAGTATCCCCAGTGAAGTATGCAGGCTCCTCCCTCAGATTTGCTCACACCTCTTTTATCTCCTTCTATAAGCCCATTTTTTCCCACCCATTTGTCTCTAAGTTCCGTCTACTACCAACACTATTTGCTCATCATCATTCAACCTGTTTGCTTCTTTTTATGAACTATTAGATTTATATTCAGCACTTATGATTACCATTCAGTTGCTTTTCCTTACAGGCTAGTTTAACATCCTTGCTGGAGTCTAGGTCACTAGAGTGTAGGGAATAGGTCAGTTGCTTCTATACTCGACAAGGTCCAACATGGTGCTAGACACCGAGGAAACAGTTAACCAAAGTCTGTAGATGTATTTGTGATAGTCTTTTTGTTCTCAAAGTCTTGATAAGGATTTTCTGCATGTGCTCTGTAAGGTGAAAGAGCAGTAATGTAGCTTTCATTGGGGGATGGGGTGGAGAAGAGGGGTCAAGGTGCATCCCTATTTGAGAATAACCATACCCACCCTTCCCTATACAAAGTGGGTCAAAGATTGTTTGATGTGATAGACTACTCAATCAGACCAACAGAAAAAACTTGATATTTAGCTAAATTGTAATGCTACATTAGTTCTGAAATCGTACCTGAAACATAATCCAAAGGAAAAATGTCTTAAGTTACTTTAAAATACTATATTTAAACTTCTACTTTCAGCAAATCAAAAAGCAGGAATTTGATTTACCCCTTGTGCCTGAAACAACTGAAAGTTCAAACAAAATATACAAAGTCATGTTTTCAGGCACTTTTTGTTGCTGAAAGGACATAAGGCAGAGCAGGGCAGTGATTCCTGAGAATAAATGAGAATGAGAAAAAAAAGTAGGGGAGCTCTTTGATTGACTTGAGCTTAGTGACTGGACAGAATTTCCCTGCTACTAAGAGAGGAAATCCACATGGAACCTAGAACTCTTCCTGAGTGAGGGGATGTAAAGATCCCTTCATTTATCATCTTCATTTGGAGTCCAATGAGGCCAGAATATTTAGTTTGCAGAACAGAAAGAGAAACACAGAGAAACAGTTACAGAGATTTACTCAGGGACCCCCTTTAGTCCTCAACTGAGTTCTAATCAGTACATGGATGTGAGGCAACTGCCTAAAGTCAGGGAAGGAGCCATCCAAAAGAAGCAGAAGGAAAAATCTCAGGAGCTCACACAGGGCCAGAAGAGTTCATATTCCTACCCAGGAACCTCATAATTCATGGTGTGGAGTACTCAGAAGGCTATTGCCTCAGTAATGCTGAAAGGATAGCCCCAGGATAAAGGCCACTCTGATCCTGGCTAACAAAACTTTAAAATAAGTCTTGAAGGACCAAACTGTTTTCAAATAACTGTGTCCCTGAATAAAGATCAAGAATATTTACAGGAATTCAAAAATGTCTAGCACTCAACAAAGTAAAATTTACATTGTCTGACATCAATGAAAAATTACCAAGCATGTCAAGAAGCAGGAAAAAAAAATCATTCATCATGGAGAGAAAATTAATCTATAGAAATAGATGCAGAAATGACACTATTGATTGAAATAGTAGACACGTATATTAAAGCAATTATTATATTTAATATGTTCAGGAAGGTAGAAAAATTATTGAACTTAAGTAGAGGCAAAGGAAAATATAAAAGAGAACAATGTCAAATTTCTAGTGATAAAAAATACAGTGCCTGTGAGGAAAAATACTCTGAATGGGGAAAACAGCAGATTAGACATTACAGAAGACAATACTAATGAATCAAAGACAGGAATACAAGTTCCCTGAAATGAAGCAGAAAGAAAAAAAGAAACTGGAAAAAATGAACAGAGCCCAAATAGTGAGCTGTGGAAACACTTCAAGCAGCCTTATATGCACTTAATTAGAGTCCTGAAGGATGAAGGTGGGAGGAGTAGAAAAACATTACTCAAAAATATATATAATGTAATACTACTCAGTCATAAAAAGAAGGAAATCTTACCATTTGCAACACCATAGTTGGATCTAGAGGATATAATGCTAAGTGAAATAAGTCAGTCAGAGAATGACAGATACCACACGATTTCATTCATATGTGGAATTTAAGAAACAAAACAAATGAACAGAGGGAAAAAAAGAGACAGACCCTTATATACAGAGAACAAATTTGTGGTTGCCAGAGAGGAGGTGAGTGGAGGGGTGGATGAAATACGTGAAGGAGATTAAGAGTGCTTTTGTGATGAGAATGAATAATGTGTAGAATTGTTGAATCATTATATTGTACACCTGAAACTAATATAATACTGTGTGTTAATTATACTTGAATAAAAAAGAGAAATAACTGTCATTTTTAAAACAATTTGATAGAAACTATAAACTCACAGAATCTCAAATAACCCAAATATCAACATGAAGAGTCACACTAAGATGCTTCTTAATTTAATTTCTTAAAAGCAGAATTAAAGTGAAAATCTTAAAAAAACAGAGGAGAAAATAACATATTAATACAGAGAAATACAGATAAGAATGAAAGCAGACTCCTCATTAGAAATAAAGCAAGCAAGAAAATGGTAAAGCACATCTTTAAACTGAGAGAGAAAAATGTGAAAGGAAAGGAGGAGCACTAGGTGTTATACGAAAACAATGGATTGTGGATCACCACATAAAAAAACTAATGATGTATTGTACGGTGACTAACATAACATAATAAAATAAAAAAAAAATAAAATAAAAAATTCTTTGTTTCAAGTTTTTATTGAAATTCTACTTAGTTAACATGTATAATACTGGTTTCAGGGGTTGAATTTATTGATTCATCATTTACATATAACACCCAGCCAAGTGAAAATATCTTTTGACAATAAAGGTGAGCCAGACTTTTTCAGACATAGAAATCTGAATTTATCATCTATAGACCTGCACTACATGAAATGTTAAAGGAAGTCCTTTAGACAAAAGGAAAAGGAAAAACAATACCAAATGGAAGTCTGAATCCACATAAGGGAATGAAGAGCACCAGAATGGAAACAATGTATGTAAATATAGAGATAAAAAAGGTCTTTCTCATTTTTGAATCACTAGAAAAGATAATTGACTGTTAAAAGCAACAATAATAACAATGTAATGTGGGGATTAATACCATAAGCAGAAGTAAAATGTATCCCCAAAATAGGACAAAGGCCAGGAGGAGAGAAATAGAAGTAAACTGTCTTAAGGTTATTGTACTATATGTGAAATGGTATAATATTATTTGAAGATAGAAGGTGATAGGTTGAAGATGTGTAGTATAAACCTACAGAAATACCTTAAAAAATAAATATAGCAGGGGCGCCTGGGTGGCTCAGTCAGTCAAGCGGCTGCCTTCGGCTCAGGTCATGATCCCAGGGTCCTGAGATCGAGCCCCACATCGGGCTCCCTGCTCGGCGGGAAGCCTGCTTCTCCCTCTCCACTCCCCCTGCTTGTGTTCCCTTTCTTGCTGTATCTCTCTCTGTATCTCTCTCCGTCAAATTAAAAAACATACATATAGCAAATAAGCCAATAAAAGAGATAAATCAAATAATAAAAACAATGAGTACAAAAGAAGAGAAAGAGGAACAAAAAACAGATGGGGCAAATAGGAAACAAATAATGGTGGATTTAAATACAAATAAATATCAGTAATAACACTAAGTGTAAATGGTCTGTACACCACAATTGAAAGTTAAAAATTGTCAGATTGGGTAAAACAGCAAGCCCCTACCATATGATGCTAATAAGAAATTTACTTTAAATGTAATGAGAAAAATATGTTAAAATTAAAACATTGGAAAAATATAGTCAATGCTGATAGGAATCAAAGGAAGCTGGAGTGGCTATATTTAAATGATACAAAGTATATTTTTGAACAAAATATATTACCATGGAAAAAAAGAATCATAATCCTAAACTGTTATGTACCTAATAAAAACCTACAAAATACATTAAGCAAAAACTGATATAAGTGAAAGGAGAAATATACAAATTGACAATTGTTTTCAGAGATTTTTAACTCGTTTTCTCAGAAATTGTTAGCACAAGTAGATTGAAAATCAGTAAGTATATGGAAGATAAGAACAACATGGTCAACCCACTGGACCTAATTCACACTTATAAATACTCCATCCAACAAGAGAAGTACCCAAAGTTTTGAAGTCCACATGGAATATTTACTAAGACAGCCACATTTTGGGTTATGAGACAAGTCTCATGAATTTAAAAAGATTCAAAGCAAACAAGGAGAGTTAAGTTAGCAGTAGCAGAAAGGTCTCTAGGAAGTCCCTAATATCTAGAAGGGTATAAAAGATATTTCTATATCCACTCATTGACATGGATGGAACTGGAGGGCATTATGCTAAGTGAAATAAGTCAATCAGAGAAAGACAATTATATGGTTTCACTCATATGTGGAACATAAGGAATAGTACAGAAGACAATAGGGGAAGGGAGGGAAAACTGAAGGGGAAGAAATAAGAGAGGGAGACAAACCATATGAGACTCTTGACTCCGGGAAAAAAAACTAAGGGTTGCAGAAAGGGAGGTGGGTGGGGTGGTGGGGTAACTTGATGATAGGTATTAAGGAGGGCATGTGATGTGATGAGCACTGGGTGTTATATACAACTAATGAATCATTGGACACTACATCAAAAACTGATGATGAACTATACGTTAGCTAATTGAATTTAAGTTAAAAAAATAAAAATAAAATAAAATTACTCTTGAATAATAAAAAAAGATATTTCTAAGTTAACTATGGGTCAAACAAACTCAAGAAGGAGATGAAAAATCATTTTGTACTACATGAAAATGGAAACAACGTATCAAAATGTGTGGTATGCAGCTAGAGCAGTATTTGGAGAGAGATTTATAGCATTAAGTGTTAAGATTAGAAAAGAGGTCTCGACTCAGCCACCCCAGCTTTCAGCTTAAGAAAGCAGGAAAAGAAGAGCAAATTAGATGCAAAAGGAAGGAAAGGATGGAAAAAATGGAAGGAAAAAATGAAAACAATAACGGAAAACAATGAAATACAAAAAAGAAAAACAATAGTGAAAATCAATGAAACCAAAAACCTGGAGTTTTGAGATCATTAAAATGGATAAACTTGTATTCAGACTGATCAAGGAAAAAATGTACATAAATTATCAATGTCAGGAATGAAAGAGGTGACATCACAACAGATTGTATGTATAGATATTGAAAGAATAATGGGCGAATATTACGAACAAAATTTATGGCATTAAATTTGGCAATGTAAATGAAATCGACAGATTCCTTGAAAGACACAGATGGCCGAAACTCTTTCAAGTGGAACAGGTAACTTCAGTACCTCTATATCTATTAGGGAAATTGAACTCCAGACCCACACGGCTTCACTGGTGAATTCTACCAAACACTGAAAAAAGGGAATAATAATAATTCAAAAAACTTCTTTTATAAAATTTAAGAGGAGAGACTACTTTGCAACTCATTCCACAAGGCCAGTATTTTCCTGATAACAAAGTCAGGCAAATATGTTACATGGAGAGAAGGCTAAATACTAATATTTCTCATTAACACAGAGTACAAATTCTTAACAAAAATTTAGTAAATTAAACAATATATAAAAAGGAAATTGTATCCTAAGTGAGTTTTCTCCCAGGAATGCAAGGCTAATAATCAAACATTTTAAAACCAATCAATATAAGTCACTATATCAAGAGACTGAAAAAACAAACATATGGTCATCTCAATAGAGAACAAGCATTTGGCAAAATCCATAATCCATTCTGGATAAAAACTCTCATCAAGCCAAGAGGAGAAGAAAATGTCCTTAACTTGATAAAGGGCATCTACAAAATGCCTATAGCTACCATCATATATAATGTTGGGAGACTTAATGCTTTCCTTCCAGGGTAAAGAACAAAGCAGAAATGTCTTCTTTCACTACTTTTATTCAACACTGTATTGGAGATTCTAGCTTGTGCAATGTGCGTTAAGAATTAAATGAAATGCATGCAGATTGGAAAGGGAGAAGTAAAATTATTTTTATTTGGAGACAACATGATTGTATAGGAAGGCCTACCATATCTACTAAAGAGCTACCAGAACAAATAAATAAGGTTAGTAAGTTTGCAGGAGATAAGATGATTATAGAAAAGTTAACTGTATTTCCTTATCCTAGCAGCAAATGATCTGAAAGTGAAATTTAAAAATGCCATTTACCATTGCATCAAAAACTTGAAATTGTTAGGAATAGTCCTACAGTTACAACCCTGTGTCTAAGTTAAGTACCCTGGACAGTGACTTATTTTCAGCTGTCTTCTCTCCTTTGCAATCCAGAGGACTCACATTCCTGCCCTGACAGTTCCACCAATATTGCACTCATCCACATCACTAAAGCCTTCCATGTTGACAAATATATTTCCCAATTTTTTAAAAAATATCATTTTTCTTAATCTCTGTATTGTCTCTTTCTCCTGGTTCTTTTAATACTGCCAGAAAAAATTTTTAATAAATTTCCTGGATTATATTGTAGAATGATCCTCATGATTATGCTGCTTCCTGTTTCCTTCATTCAATGAGCATTTACAGATTTGACCATTGAATTATATGTATTGCATTAAAAATTAACTCATATTGGGGCGCCTGGGTGGCTCAGTCGTTAAGTGTCTGCCTTCGGCTCAGGTCATGGTCCCAGGGTCCTGGGATCGAGCCCTGCATCAGGCTCCCTGCTCCGCGGGAGGCCTGCTTCTCCCTCTCCCACTCCCCCTGCTTGTGTTCCCTCTCTCGCTGTGTCTCTCTCTGTCAAATAAAAAAAAAAAAATTAACTCATATTGTAGGGAGGATACAGCAAGAATTAATATTCCAGGGGAAATATATGAGTTCTGCCTGAAAATGTGGGGTAGGGCAATGTGGAGTAGGGATGGCATTCCATCAAGTGGGAAGAGAATGAACAAAATATGAAGACATAAGGTAGCTATGTGGGTAAAATATTTGGCCTTTGGTTTTTGAGGAATTTGGCATCTAATTCATAGACTTTCTGTCTAATGCTCTTCCTGCCATGATGCTAGATGTCAAATGCTTGAATGACTCAGACACCATCTTGAGTTCATATTTAATGATCTCCTATAGCCAAATCCTGAACCTCACAATCACTGAAATCTGTTCCTTTGCTTCTAAATCATAAATCTAGATTTTCCAGTTTCTGATCACAATTTCCAGTCATTTTAGCCTGTTCACTGAGTTTCCCTTGTCCTCTACCCTTTGACCTCACCCAACCCTCTGGCCCCTCTAACTTGTACTTCACATCTCCTATTTTTATTTTCTTATCTATCCATCCTGAAACCCTCAAGCCATGGCCTCAATCTTCTTCTGACAATATTTTCCATTCTCTCACCACTCTGACCTTTTTGTTCATCTCTTCGTATGTGCTCAGGCTTTTCAGTATCTCAGAACTGATCTGACTTCTGGAGAAGTAAACACCAAGACGTATATACCAAGTAAACTCATACACATACACAGGACGGGCATCTATAAACTAGCAGGCCACCTTATTCTGTGAGTGTATGAGTAAGTGTATGTGCATGTGTGTGATCCATGTGCAGTGTTGGGGCTACTCATGTTCTCAATCCAAGGTTTCTTTTCTCCTGATGTGGAGATATCTTGAAAAACAGTTTTGCAATTGGAAGATTGTTTGGTAAGTATGGTGTGTGAGCAAGATTTATGGTCTCTGGGACTGAAGCACTTTATACTAAGTAGACATTTTGTATCATTTCTCCAGGGTACCCACTTGCCTAGAGAGGGCTTGATGGTCACTGACAATATTTGTCTCCCTAACTTTCCTGTTTTCTCCACTATTTCTTAGCCTAGCCAGTTGCTTCCTCTTGGACCATTCATGTTTAGATGTATTTCTACTTCATTCAGGATGATGTCAAATCTTGCAGGCCTTGGAATCATTTTATCTCTTTAAGGTAACTTTCCATATTTCTGCTTTGATCCATTACATGCTGATTTTTTTATTTTGGTGTTTATTTCTAAACTCTCAGCATTCTTCATATGGCTGCTCTCATGTACTGACTGTTGCATATAAATGTAAGCCTTTACACACACATGCACACACAGAGAATATTCACCAATAATTACACAAATAAATATGTTCAGTCCAAAAAGATGAGGGGTATCACCAACTACATATTTTATGGCAGCACAGACACAGATGTCACCAACTTAGTTAAATGACACCATGAGTCACAAGAAACTAGTGGTACTAAAGGAAATAGGGGATATTTCATACTTTTTGACAAGCTATGATTGCAGCTCATGCTCAAATGCAGGATAATGACAGTAATGTGCACCAACTGGAGGTAATGGATGCTCCCCTTTTCCCTCATGGTCTCTGAGCTGTTTTATGTACAGCTGTCACTATCCATCATGCAGCAAATTGGAAGCAAATGTCTGTTGCAAATGAACATCTAAAGAATGTAGATAGGGCGCCTGGGTGACTCAGTTGGTTGAGCGACTGCCTTCGGCTCAGGTCATGATCCTGGAGTCCCGGGATCGAGTCCCGCATCGGGCTCCCTGCTCGGCGGGGAGTCTGCTTCTCCCTCTGGCCCTCCCCCCTCTCATGTGCTCTCTCTCATTCTCTCTCTCTCAAATAGATAAATAAAATCTTTAAAAAAAAAAAAAAAAGAATGTAGATAAAACTGGGGACAGGGACCGCTATCCCTTAGAATATTTAATGTAAAAAAATCAGATGCTTCCTGGATTCCTGGTTCATAAAAAGTTTTAAGGATCAATTTAAACCCACATCTGCTGAGAACCAAGTAGGTGAAAAGTGGTATAGCGGATATTGAAGGGGAGGTTCAGATAAGTATGACTTGGTCACTGACAAAAAATGCTCATTAGAGCATTAGAAAAAATGCTATATAGCATTTTAGAAAAAAAATCCATATTAGGATTAGAAATAACATTAGAAAAAATATCATTAGAAATAACATTATAGAGTAAATAACATTAGGAAAAAAATCCATATTATAAATATACCATGCACATGTAATTTATATTCCTAGGAGAAGCAGATCTACATTTGTAGATTGGGCTCTAGTCATTTTTCTCAGGATCAGGTCTCCAGAACCTCTATATAATTAACAAGAGAAGAGAACCTTAAGTCATCTCTCTATGGGCTACATAGATGTGATCTCAGTTTAAGCTTTTTGGTGAATTTGTACTATGTGAGCTAATCCTCAATTATATAAGCTCTAAAATAGAGACTTTAGGCAGCATGAGAAGTGATGAGCTCTGTCCTTCCCAAAGAAGCTATGAGACCATTGATAATGTGCATTCTACAACTACTTACAAAAGAATATAGATTGTTTTCCTTCAACCTCATAGTCCTGATTTAAGAGCAGTTTGAAAGTTGAAGGGACGAATCAGTCTTGTGAGAATAATAACAAAGGACTGTCAAAGAAAATATATTCTTCAAGTACCCTTAAGCTTAGGACATTTGAATCCCTTACAGATTTGGTCATATGAATTAAAGCACTGGTCTGTTTCCTACTGTATGAAATAAATCTCTCTCTGTCTCTCTGTTAGTCTGTATCTATCTATCGTCTACCTACCTACCTACCTACCTACCTATATATCAACCATCTAGAAAGGGATGTTTCTGCATTGCTATAGAGGGTAGAGTTTACTGCGATTCATCTCTTCTCTCCAGAAAATTTAATCTTAACTTGTATTCATTTCCTATTAAAATCATCCTGAGAATGTTGCTGAGAAACATGATAGTCTTACATTCTTTCCTTTTATTCTACTCATTTACTCATTCATGTTTGATCATTTGGGCTCAGGGGATAATGATCTAAAGACATAGTCTTTGCTCATTAGTAGATCCTAGAGTAGTGAGCTGGATGGATAAATGAATAAATGATACAGGTGCAATTATGCAGGTACTATGATGGGATGAGAACTGGGAGTTTATGCAGGGTCACATGACATAAATGTCATGGATCATTTAGGAAACAGCTAGCATTTTAGAACTTTTGAAATATTATGGTCCAATTGGGAACCATTAAGAGATGATGCTTCAGAGGGAAACTAGGGATCAAATGTTGGTTGTCTTTTGTGATCTGATAAAATGAACAGAATCCACTCTGAGGGAAATAGGAGGGTTGGCATAATCAGAGCTGCAGTTAGAATGATCCATCTAGTGGTGGGAAGTTGAACTGATTGGAGAGTAAGGAAGGGGACGCAGAGAGACTGGTCAGGAAGCCATTAGCATATTCTGCAGGAAAGATGGAGGCCTGAATGCAGGCAGTGACCCTGGGGATGGAAAGGAAAGAACCACCCTGAAAGATGTTGAAGAGCTGAAGTCAATAACATGAAGTGACAGATGAAATAGGAGGAAGGGGGATTCATGGTGCTTTGACTAACGGCTGACCGCTAACTTGTTTAGTGGCAGAAATGGTGTTTTTTGTTGTTATTGTTGTTGTTTTGATCAACTACATGAGCCCTTATTACATTTAATTGGTACTCAAAGTTTATGAAAAATGGGAAAATATTTGTGATGTACATGTCACCTATGTACTTATATAGTCCTTAAAAAGAAATCTTTTCAAGGCCGTTGATGCTATTATTACCCACCAGTTTTTCTGGTGAAGAAGGTGAAGCTTAAGATAGTAAATATCCTTCTTAAGGTCACATAGAGCTCATAATGATATACACATTGCAAGCCATCCATTCCCTTACTACATGAAGAACCTTCAAATAACAACAAAACAACAATACTAATAAGAGACCAAACATTGAGCAAAAGATGCGAGCAGTTTGCAAAAGAAAATAAATGACAAATTAACATGAAAAAAGCTTGAAATTCACAATTTAACGTAGTACAAATTCAAAATATTTTAGTAATCTAATTCTCACAAAAGTGCAAATTCAAAGAAAAGGGTGTATGCCTCCTTTTTTTGGTTTATCAGGTGGGCAGGCATTTTTTAAAAAAATAAAGTGATATATGTAACTTTAAAAAGAATGGAGATGTTATATATATATATAAAGATAATTCTCTTTTAACATCAATTTTTGAAGTATAACAAATACATTGAGCAGTATATGAATCATAGGTACATGGCTCAATGTATTTTCATAAAGGGAACCCATTGTTCTAGCTACCACTCGCATATGAAAGAAAATGTTGGTGGCATTCCAGAAGCTACCCACCTCCCCACCATCTTCCTACCCAAGGTCACCTCTGTATTTAACATCATAAATGCCTGTTTGTGGACTTTGCATAAATGTAATCATATTGTCTTGAATGCAAATTTGCATTCAACATTATATTTATGAGATTTATCCATGCTGTTGCATGTGGCAGTATTTTGTTTCACTGTCATTGCTATATAGTATGTGTTTGTAGGACTATATCATAATTGACTTATCATTCTACTGTTGATAACATTTAAGATGCTGGAGCTATTTTGAATAGCATTCTAGTATATGTGTTTGGTGAAAAATGTTGATTATAAACAGGAATTGAATTCAGGATCTTGGGATAGCTGTGTCTTCAGTGTTTAGTAGATATTGACAATTTTCCAATGGGATTGTGCCAATTACAATCCTACCTGTCATGACTGGTACACAATAGTATTGTCAATCCTTGGAATTTTAGATATAAATCTAATGGGTATAGAGTGGTATAAGTTTTGATTTGCATTTTCTTGTGACTAATGAAATTGAACACCATTTCATATGCTTCTTGGTATTTTGGATACCCTCTTGTAAATGTGTTCAAGTCTTTTACCTATTTTGGATTGTGGGACTTTAATCTTACTGATTTGTAGCATATTTGTGAGTCCTTTTTCTGGATACGTCTAGTCCAGATATCTTCTCCCACTCTTTGGGTTGCCTTTTCCATCTCTTAATGGAATAGTTTACTAAACAAACCTTCTTAATTTTAGTGTAATCTAATTTTTTCAATTTTTTCCTTTTTGGTAAGTGCTTCTTGTTTCCAGTTCAGGAAAACTTCATCTATCCCAAAGTCATGTATACATTCTCAAAATCTTATAAAACCATTATTAGTTTACCTTTCATATACAGATCTCTCTGGTATTGATTTTTATGTATGTTGGGAGTTAGCTATCAAAATTTATTTTTTCATATGGATATGTAATTAGCACCATTTTAAAAGAAAAGATTACTTTTCCTTCATTGTTCTGAAGTAACTTTTTTTACTAAAATCAAATGTTCATAAATTTGTCTGCTTCTAGAATATTCTGGTCTATTGGTCTTTTTGTCTATCTTTGTAGTGATGCTACGATATCTTAGTTACTGTATCTTTGTAGCAAATCCTGATGTATGATAGTGCAAGTCCTCTAACTTACTCTTAGATCTTCATCTTTAAGATTGTCATAGATACTTTTGGTACTTTGCGTTTTCATGTAATTATTAGAATCAGCCTGCCAACTAAAAATAACCTGCTGAGATTTTGACTGGGACTTCCTAGAAACTCTAGATCAATTTGAGGATAATTTACATTTTTGCTACATGAGTCTTTATATTCATGAACTTTTATATCCCTCTCTTTATTTAGGTGTTCTTTAATCCCTCTCAGAAATGCTTGGTGGTTTTTAGTGTAATGATATTATATATCTGTTATATTGATGTCTAGGTATCTGATGTATTTTGAATTATACTGAATTATATCACTTATTGAATTTCATTTTCTAGTTTTTTGTTTGTATATAAAATTGATTTGGTACATTGCTCTTCTATCCAATGATTTTGCTAAATTCACTTGCTAATTCAAATAGGTTGTAGATTTCTTTGGATTCTCTGAGTTTTGTCTTTTGCTTTACAGTTTTTTTTTTTTTTTTTGGTTTCTCTGAGGACATTTGGGAGTTTTGAAAATGAGTTTGCCATCCCTGCTGCTAATAGCTCCTGTGCTGCTTTTAACATTATTCCTTTGCTTTGTCATCTCTGTTTTGAATCCTTGAATTTCCTCTTTGAGATCTCATTGCATAGAGGCCATGTTTTTTTAAAAAATTTAAATAATTTTATGGTATGATTACCATCAAGTTTCATAGTGTGCTGTTCTTTTTTTTTTTTTTTAAGATTTTATTTATTTATTTGACAGAGACACAGTGAGAGAGGGAACACAAGGAGGGGGAGTGGGAGAGGGAGAAGCAGGCTTCCCGCTGAGCAGGGAGCCCGATGCGGGGCTCGATGCGGGGCTCGATGTGGGGCTCGATCCCAGGACCTCAGGATCATGACCTGAGCCAAAGGCAGATGCTTAACAACTGAGCCACCCAGGCGCCCCAATATTGTGCTGTTCTTAATGTAAGTAGTTAACTTGCCTTGAGCTCAGAGAAAGACTTCTTGGCTTTCATATGGTAAGCCCACATGCCACAGGTGTTTTTGAGTAGTTACATAGTGTTTATTTTTCTGAAGCACTTGTAGAGCTGTTTGACACACACTTTTTCTTCCTTCTCACTTCCTTCTCTCCTTCCTTCCTTCCTTCCCACATCAACACCTGGCATATGTCTGCATATTCCTAGTTCATCTTTATGCCTTGTCAGTCTGCAGTAGCAGATAGGATCCTTCCCTCTGGGGAGGTTTGGGGAAGCTTTGCTTCCTTTGCCAGATATAGCCAATGCATCCTCATTTCAGCTTTTGTTTTCCCAGATCCGATATTTATGGCATTATAAAGTTGTTATTCATGAAAAAGTTTAGAGGTGTGGTTGAATTTTACCTTATCAAAACCTTATTTTGTTTTCTGTCTTTTATTTTACTGTTTCACTGATTTCAGGGAAAACAGGAAGACAGAGGCATCTTTACTGTTTCTAAATATAAGTTGATTACTTAATTTTATATAAAATATTATACAGAAATGTCATCCTTTATGCATAGTACAAAAGTCATTAAGACTTGAAATGATTTGGAAGATGGGAAGGGATAAAAATAGCACTTTGTAGGTTGGAGGCTTAAAATGACAAAATTTACTTGAATTATTTGGAATTATATTAAATATGTTGTTAACTGTAACTTTATACTCTTCCATGAAACACAAATGGAATGTTTCTGAGAGATTTGGAAAGACATTTCAAAGTTTATATTGCTCTGTTTTACTGACTGATCTCTTTATTTGTTCCCTGTGTGCAATTTTTGGTCACATAAACATATCCATTTGATGCTGAAATTTGAGACAATCCCTTTTTCTTTAAATCCTTGTTGATCTATTATACAGAAAGATGGGTTTTATCTTTTCACAAACAGATGGTGAACAATTTGATCTGGTTGAAACTAATATTCAACTCTTGCTTCAGCAAGTGCTACATGCCATTTGGAAAACTTACCATTCTTTTGATTTCTTGAGTCATTAAATCTATGGTGCAGATAGAATCCCAAGTTACTGACCAACTACTATTCCAGAAATTTGGCTGTAAATACTTAGCTTGTGTCTATGGTTTTTACTCACAACAATAAATACATTCTGTCCGTTCAAAGGAGTGATACATGCCAGTATTTATCCCAAGTTTTTGACTGAGGTTTACTTTTTTCTCCCAACTATCCCTTTTGATTCTAGAAGTATATCTGGAAGAAAAGGCATAGGTACATAAGGGAATGAGCATAGCATTTACTTTACATGACCTCAGCATTCTGCTAAACATGTTATAAATTTTTATCGTGTTTCATCCTTACAACTTTCAAAATTAGATTCTTGGGTCCTTCTTGAAAGGTGAGAAAGCTGAGGCTTAGAGATACCTAAGTACTTATTTAAGATCACACAGCCTTAAAGTGGAAATTCTGGAATTTGAACTCAAGTTTGCCTGACACCCAAGTCCATGGCTGGCCTCCATGAAGAGCTCTCTCAAGTCACAGTTACTGGCTATGTTATTCTTCATCAGTCTGATTTCAAAAGCCATTCTTTTAGCTGTTCTCTCCACTGCCTTCTCGGGGAGAGGAGTCATTTTTCCTTGTCAAGTACTGGCATGGTGCCTGGTATACGGTAGAGACTTGATGTATGTTTGTCTAAGGGTGAAAAATGGAAGACACTGGCATTATTGATTCCTATTTACCCAGTATGCTTTGCTCCTCAAACCAGAGAAAAGTAAGCAAATAGGTATTCTAAGATTGTTTACTCCTTTTATTTCCTTATGTTTTTCTACTTTGCTTTCTGCATAGTAAAAATCCAAGTCTGCATAGCAGCTGGACAACATAAGAAAAATGTTCAAAATGATGAAAAGAAGTCACCCAAATAAAAGGAAAGACTGTAAGGTGAAATAATGAGAATTTACTTTAAAAAGGTTTTTTTTTATAGACTTCTATGTCAAATTTAGTACAGTAGCAAAATGTAAACACTTCTCACATTTTGGAAGTGCCTTGGTTTAGAAAATTGAGAAGAAATAATCTGAAAACACATTAAGGTCTAATTAAAATGTTTCCTAATCTAGAATAGCTTCATGGGTGATGTCAGCTTTTAATGAGATTCACCTGTTATTCTTCATTTCCAAGTTTATTAATTCACATAATATGAATTTTACTTTTTTGGAAAGTGTTGTTATAACCATGTCCTAGTGAACAGCATTTTTCTACAACCCAGACTATGCTTGGCACATAGTAGTTCCTCAATAAATATGTGATGATTATTAAGTAAAAGACAATTTTAATGAAGAATGCTACATTCAAATTAGATTACATAGGATCAAAATTATAGGAAACAATCAGTCAATAATAACAAGTAGCTAATATTTATTATACATGTCAGTATGGGGTTAAAAGGCTTTGAAGGCAGTGTTTTATTTATTCTTCATGACATTTCTATGAAGTTGTACTGATTTTACCTTCATTTTATAGATGTGAAAATTGTGGCTTAGAGAAGATAATTGCTCATGGTCACACTCATGGTAAGGAGATGAGCTAGTATTTAAACCCAAGATTCAAAGCCCACAGTAACCACTCAATGTAAAGCAAGCTTTTATTTTTTATGTTTGGGATCTTTTCTCACACCAGAAATTGCCAAACAACATGACCATTATTACTTAGACTAAAGAGGCTCATGTGCTGGCAAATAATGGCCAGAGGTTAGGCTGGAGTTTGCACTGTAGCCAAAAGGGAAATATTAAAATAAAACCTACTAATGAGTCATACTAGGGGACACTGGGTAAAATTTCAATCAATGTATAGCTCATCCTGAGGGGTTTCCACTGAGCACCACATCAATCTGACTCTGCCAATGAACTTCATCAAATCAGTTACCTATATTCACTCCCAGGGCCATATTCATCCTACAGACAAAACGCCCCTGGTATTTGCTTCAGGGGAAGCATGTATGCATTTTCTTTCTCCCCGTGTTAAATTACCAAATCAAAATCTTTGTCATGCTTTAGATAGTCATTTATTTATTCATGTAATATTTATTAGACACTTTATGTATTCTAGGTGCTCGATATACAGTGGTGAATGACATATCCATGGCTCCTATAATTATGGAATTTACAATCTCGTGAGGAAAACAGATAATAAAGAAGCAAACACATATATAATTACAAGTGCAGGGATGAGAAAGAAAGGACCAAGTTCAGTGGTTTAAAGGAGTGGCTTTAAAACAGGGTTTTTATGAAGATGGCAAAGGTGTTGATACATATCTGTGTCTATAGATATATAGCTGGACTATACACAGAAGCTCAAACACATAACAGTGGTTTCATTTTTATATTACATTAGGACAAAAACCCTTAGCAAGGTGTTACTAGGAACATATCTTGTTTCTGGTCCAGGTCTCTCTGTTCTTTTGTTTCATCCTGGCCCCACTTGTTTGGTCCTTCTGCCCAAAACAGTCCACATCCAGGGGTTCATGCTGGCCCATTGCTCACTTCAGATATTCTTGTTGAATAGTTCTTCCAAAGTATGTGCATACAGTTGCATAAAGCCAGATCTTTAAAATACAGAGGCTACCTTTAGCCATACTTAACGAAGGCTCTGAGCCATTTTATACTCTCATTCAACAATTTTATCAGGTAGGTACTCACAGCCCACTATTATAATGGGGAGAGCTAAGTATTACAAGGCTAAGGAGCTTGCCCAAGTGGCTAAGATGAAGACATCTAACATAGATTATTCTAACTCCATAGCTGATGTCTCTATGATAGGCAGGCTGCCTCCAGTGTTTGATGTAATCATTATTGTATATGGCCTCATAAAGCAATTGCATCACAACCATGTGGAGAGATTCTGGGATAAACAGAAGTGTTTCTTTGTATCAGTAATAAACATAAGCCCTCAAAAATTATTACCAACATATTACATCAGATAAATCTTCTAATATTAGATCTTATATTAGATATTAGTGCCTGGTCTGAACTTTAATTGGCAGAATCTTTTCTTTTATAAAGATGGGTAGGATTTAACGGTCCAAATAGATCTGTGGAAAAACCTCAGAACTACAGTCCACATGCATTTGTGCTCATCAGCTATTTTGATTTTGGAAATCACTTCAGAATGTTATGTCACTGCGGGTAATACTTGTCCTGGAAAAAAAGTAATTTTGCCTTTTTCAAGTTATTTATTTTGCAAGTTATTTCCATGGGAATAGGAAATCAATTCTATCTGTTCAATTGTGCTCCTCTCCCAATTTCCAATAATTTCCGTAGGGGCTATGCTGAGAGACTGGAGCCTCCCAGGGGGCTTGCCCACAAGAAAGGCATGGCCAGGGAAGAGCACCAAGCTAAGAGCCCAGAGAGCAATGCATGGTGTTAGGTGAGATGAAGGTCAAGGCAAAGTCGACTGAGAGCGAAAGCAGAAAGGTCTAAAAACAGGAACGTGTGTGGGGCAGGTCAGGGTAAGCAGTTCAGGACTGATGCCACAAGCAAGGAAACATTAGCATTGACTTGGAAATGGTGCCTGTGGCACAACCCAGGACTAGGCCTGTTGGATTGGATTTGTGCAGGCCCAGGAGCCTCTCCTGTCTGTATATGTCCTGCATCCTCTTTTGGAATCTATTCCCTGCTAGCTGTGAACTGAAAAAGAGACACAAGATTATCCCAGCAGGTTCCTCTATGTTCTGTAGATAGCAACTGTAGTCTGCCGGAAGGAGATTATTGCCATTTTTGCAAAGGATGAAACAGAGGGTCATGTCAAAAGGGAAATAGTTACTTCCCATTATTACCAACTGTCTGGGGGGTGGAGCAAGATGGCGGAGGAGTAGGAGACCTGAATTTCGTCTGGTCTCAGGAATTCAGCTGGATAGATATCAAACCATTCTGAACACCTACGAACTCGACAGGAGATCGAAGAAAAGAATAGCAACAACTCTCTGAACAGAAAAGCGACCACTTTCTGGAAGGTAGGACATGCGGAGAAGTGAATCCGAGGCAATATTTGGGAGGATAGATGGCGGGGGAGGGGCCTCCGTCGGCCGCTTCTGGCAAGTGATAGAGCCCCGGAGCACAAAATTGGAACTTTTAGAAGTCGGCTCCGCTGAGGGACATCACTCCGGTGGCTAAGCGGGGGGTGGAAACTTCATGGGACAGTGTGGTCTCAGGACCCTCGGGGTCACAGAAAGACTGGGGGTGCCTGAGTGTGGCAGAGCTCCCAGGTATCGGAGCGGGGAAGCCGGCTGCAGAGACGGAGCCAAGGAGCGGGCTCTCAGCTCGGGGTTGCCATAGACCATGATCCGGGGCACAGTCAGGCCACTGTTCCTCCAGCAGGGACCCAACAAGCGGCAGATCCGGGGAGACTCACCTTCTTCCCCTGGGAGGAGCGGCGCGGGAGCGCACCGCAGGGATCTGCTGGGTTTGGAGACTCCACCTGGGGTCAGGTGCCAGAGATAGAAACGCTCGGTCACAGGCCAGGTGAGCACGGAGTGTGGCCGGAGACCGGGGAGACGGGAGTGACTGACTGCTTTTCTCTGGGGGCTCACTGAGGAGCAGGGCCCGAGTTCTCGGCTCCTCCGGGGCGGAGATTGGGAGGCCGCCATTTTCACTGTCCGCCTCCAAAGCTGTACGGAGAGCTTGCAGGGAACAAAAGCTCCCGAGAGCAAACCCGGGCGGATTACTTAGCCCAGACAGGGCAAGGGCGGGGCAATTCCGCCTCTGACAAAGACATTTGGGAACCACGGCAACAGGCCCCTCCCCCAGAAGATCAGCAAGAACAGCCAGCCCAGACCAAGTTTACCGATCAATGAGAATGGCAGAACACCAGCGCTAGGGGAATAGTGCAGATAGAATCCATGGCTTTTTTACCATGATTCTTTAGTCTTTCAAAGTTAATTTTTTTTAACTGTCTTTTTTTTATTTTTTGAATTTTTCTTTTCCCTTTTTCAACCAACATCTTATTGATCTCTTTTTAAAAAAACATTTTTATTTTTCATTTTTAGAGTCATATTCTATCCCTTCATAGTAGTTACCCATATTTTTGGCATATATATATAAGTTGTTCTCTCTTTAAAATTTTGAGATAGTTTCTTCTAACAGATCAAAATATACCTAAATCTGTAGTGTATGGCTTTGTTCTACTCTCCTGCCTGATCACATTCTCTCCCTTTTTCTCTTTTTCTTTTTTTTTTAAATCCTCTTCTTTCTTTTTTCAAACAACTTCTTATCAATTCCTTTTATAAATTTTTTTTATAATTTTCATCTTACAGTCATATTCCATCCCTTCATCATATCAACCCTTATTTTTGTACATATATAAGTTTTTCTTTCTTTAAAATTTTGGGAGGCACTTTCTTCTAACAGACCAAAATACACCCAAAATCTAGTATGTGGCACTGATCTATGCACAGGTCTGATCATATTTGATCATATTCTGTTTTTTTGGTTTTGTTCTGTTTTTGTTTGTTTTTATCTTTTTCTTTTTCTTTTTTCTTTCTTTCCCTTTCTTTTCCCCCACTTCAGGTCTTTTCTGATTTGTTTAGAGTATATTTTGTGGGGATGTTGTTACCCTGTTAGCATTTTGTTCTCTCATTAATCTATTCTCCTCTGGACAAAATGACAAGACGGAAAAAATCACCTCAACAAAAAGAACAAGAGGTAGTACTGACTGCCAGAGACCTACTCAATACGTACATTAGTAAGATATCGGATCTAGAGTTCAGAACCATCACTTTAAAGATACTAGCAGGACTTGAAAAAAGCATGGAAGTTATTAGAGAAACACTTTCTGGAGAAATAAAAGAACTAAAATCTAACCAAGTCAAAATCAAAAAGGCTATTAATGAGGTGCAATCTAAAGTGGGGTTGCTAACTGCTAGGATAAATGAGGCAGAAGAGAGAATCAGTGATATAGAAGACCAAATGATGGAAAATAAAGAAGCTGAGAAAAAGGGAGATAAACAACTACTGGATCACAAGGGCAGAATTCGAGAGATAAGCGATACCATAAGATGAAGCAACATTAGAATAATTGGGATCCCAGAAGAAGAAGAAAGAGAGAGGGGTTGAAGGTACATTGGAACAAATTATAGCAGAGAACTTCCCTAATTTGGGGAAGGAAACAGGCATCAAAATCCAGGAAGCACAGAGAACCCCTCTCAAAATCAATAAAAATAGGTCAACACCCCGACATCTAATAGTAAAACTTACGAGTCTCAGAGACAAAGAGAAAATCCTGAAAGCAGCTCAGGAGAAGAGATCTGTAACCTACAATGGTAGAAACATTCAATTGACAAAAGACCTATCCACAGAGACCTGGCAGGCCAGAAAGGACTGGCATGATATATTCAGAGTACTAAATGAGAAAAATATGCAGCCAAGAATATTATATCTAGCTAGGCTGTCATTGAAAATAGAAGGAGAGATAAAAAAAACTTCCAGGACAAACAAAAACTAAAGGAATTTGCAAACACGAAACCAGCCCTACAAGAAATATTGAAAGGGGTCCTCTAAGCAAAGACAGAGCCTAAAAGCAATGTAGACCAGAAAGGAACACAGACAATATACAGTAGCAGTCACCTTACAGGCAATACAATGGCACTAAATTCATATCTTTTAATAGTTACCCTGAATGTAAATGGGCTAAATGCCCCAATCAAAAGACACAGGCTATCAGATTGGATTAAAAAACAAGACCCATCGGTATGCTGTCTGCAAGAGACTCATTTTAGACCCAAGGACACCCCAAGATTGCAAGTGAGGGGGTGGAAAACCATTTACCATGCTAATGGACACCAAAAGAAAGCTGGGGTAGCAATCCTTATATCAGACAAATTAGATTTTATACCAAAGACTGTAATAAGAGATGAGGAAAGACACTATATCCTACTTAAAGGGTCTATCCAACAAGAAGATCTAACAATTGTAAATATCTATGCCCCTAACATGGGAGCAGCCAATTATATAAGGCAATTAATAACAAAAGCAAAGAAACACATTGACAACAATACAATAATAGTGGGGGAGTTTAACACCCCCCTCACTGAAATGGACAGATCGTCTAAGCAAAAGATCAACAAGGAAATAAAGACTTTAAA
This sequence comes from Phoca vitulina, assembly GCF_004348235.1. Lineage (NCBI taxonomy): Eukaryota > Metazoa > Chordata > Mammalia > Carnivora > Phocidae > Phoca > Phoca vitulina. The sequence goes on from NW_022589713.1 coordinate 47,617,809, forward strand.
TGACACACTGGACCAAATGGACTTCACAGACATATTCAGAACATTCCATCCCAAAGCAACGGAATACACATTCTTCTCTAGTGCCCATGGAACATTCTCCAGAATAGATCACATCCTAGGTCATAAATCAGGTCTCAACCAGTACCAAAAGATTGGGATCATTCCCTGCATATTTTCAGACCACAATGCTTTGAAACTAGAACTCAATCACAAGAGGAAAGTCGGAAAGAACTCAAATCCATGGAGGCTAAAGAGCATCCTACTAAAGAATGAATGGGTCAACCAGGAAATTAAAGAAGAATTTTAAAAATTCATGGAAACCAATGAAAATGAAAACACAACTGTTCAAAATCTTTGGGATGCAGCAAAGGCAGTCCTAAGAGGAAAGTATATAGCAATACAAGCCTTTCTCAAGAAATAAGAAAGGTCTCAATACACAACCCAACCCTACACCTAAAGGAGCTGGAGAAAGAACAGCAAATTAAGCCTAAACCCAGCAGGAGAAGAGAAAGAATAAAGATCAGAGCAGAAATCAATGAAATAGAAACCAAAAGAACAGTAGAACAGATCAACAAAACTAGGAGCTGGTTCTTTGAAAGAATTAACAAGATTGATAAAACCCTGGCCAGACTTATCAAAAAGAAAAGAGAAATGACCCAAATCAACAAAATCATGAATGAAAGAGGAGAGATCACAACCAACACGAAAGAAATACAAACAATTCTAAGAACATATTATGGGCAACTCTATGCCAGCAAATTCGATAACCTGGAAGAAATGGATGCATTCCTAGAGATGTATCAACTACCAAAACTGAACCAGGAAGAAATAGAAAACCTGAACAGACCTATAACTACTAAGGAAATTGAAGCAGTCATCAAAAACCTCCCAACAAACAAAAGCCGAGGGCCAGATGGCTTCCCAGGGGAATTCTACCAAACATTTAAAGAAGAATTAATACCCATTCTTCTGAAAGTGTTCCAAAAAATAGAAATGGAAGGAAAACTTCCAAGCTCGTTTTATGAGGCCACCATTACCTTGATCCCAAAACCAGACAAAGACGCCATCTAAAAGGAGAATTACAGACCAATATCCTTGATGAACGTGGATGCAAAAATTCTTGCCAAAATACTAGCCAATAGGATCCAACAGTACATTAAAAGGGTTATTCACCACGACCAAGTGGGATTTATCCCTGGGCTGCAAGGTTGGTTCAACATCTGCAAATCAATCAACGTGATACAATACATTAACAAAAGAAAGAACAAGAATCATAATGATCCTCTCAATAGATGCAGAAAAAGCATTTGACAAAGTACAGCATCCTTTCTTGATCAAAACTCTTCAGAGTATAGGGATAGAAGGGACATACCTCAATATCATAAAAGCCATCTATGAAAAACCTACAGTGAATATCATTCTCAATGGGGAAAAACTGAGAGCTTTCCCCCTAAGGTCAGGAATGCGGCAGGGATGTCCACTATCACCAGTGCTATTCAACATAGTATTAGAAGTCCTAGCTACAGCAATCAGACATCAAAAAGAAATCAAAGGCATCCAAATCGGCAAAGAAGAAGTCAAACTCTCACTCTTTGCAGATGATACGATACTTTATGTGGAAATCCCAAAAGACTCCACCCCAAAACTGCTAGAACTCATACAGGAATTCAGTCAAGTGGCAGGATATAAAATCAATGCACAGAAATCAGTGGCATTTCTATACACCAACAACAAGACAGAAGAAAGAGAAATTAAGGAGTTGATCCCATTTACAATTGCACCCAAAACCATAAGATACCTAGGAATAAATCTAACCAAAGAGGCAAAGGATCTGTACTCAGAAAACTATAGAATACTCATGACAGAAATTGAGGAAGACACAAAGAAATGGAAAAACGTTCCATGCTCATGGATTAGAAGAACAAATATTGTGAAGATGTCAATGCTACCTAGAGCAATCTACACATTCAATGCAATCCCCATCAAAATACCATCCACTTTTATCAAAGAAATGGAACAAATAATCTAAAATTTGTATGGAACCACAAAAGACCCTGAATAGCCAGAGGAATGTTGAAAAAGCAAAGCAAAGCTGATGGCATCACAATTCCGGACTTCCAGCTCTATTACAAAGCTGTCATCATCAAGACAGTATGGTATACTGGCACAAAAACAGACACATAGATCAATGGAACAGAATAGAGAGCCCAGAAATGGATCCTCAACTCTGTGGTCAACTAATCTTCGACAAAGCAGGAAAGAATGTCCAATGGAAAAAAGACAGTCTCTTCAACAAATGGTGTTGGAAAAATTGGACAGCCACATGCAGAAGAATGAAACTGGACCATTTCTTAATACCACACACAAAAATAGACTCCAAATGGTTGAAAGACCTCAATGTGAGACAGGAGTCCATCAAAATCCTAAAGGAGAACACAGGCAGCAACCTCTTCGACCTCAGCTGCAGCAACTTCTTCCTAGAAACATCGCCAAAGGCAAGGGAAGCAAGGGCAAAAATGAACTATTGGGACTTCATCAAGATAAAAAGCTTTTGCACAGCAAGTGAAACAGTCAACAAAACCAGAAGACAACCGACAGAATGGGAGAAGATATTTGCAAATGACATATCAGATAAAGGGCTAGTATCCAAAATCTGTAAAGAACTTACCAAACTCAACACTTAAAGAACAAAGAATCCAATCAAGAAATGGGCAGAAGACATGAACGGACATTTTTCCAAAGAAGACATCCAAACGGCCAAACAGACACATGAAAAAGTGCTCAACATCGCTCCGCATCAGGGAAACCCAAATCAAAACCTCAATGAGATACCACCTCACACCAGTCAGAATGGCTAAAATTAACAAGTCAGGAAACGACAGATGTTGGCGGGGATGTGGAGAAAGGGGAACCCTCCTACACTGTTGGTGGGAATGTAAGCTGGTGCAGCCACTCTGGAAAACAGTATGGAGGTTCCTCAAAAAGTTGAAAATAGAGCTACCATATGATCCAGCAATTGCACTACTGGGTATTTACCCCAAGGATACAAATGTAGGGATCCAAAGGGGTATGTGCACCCCGATGTTTATAGCAGCAATGTCCTCAATAGCCAAACTGTGGAAAGAGCCAAGATGTCCATCGACAGATGAATGGATAAAGAAGAAGTGGTATATATATACAATGGAATATTATGCAGCCATCAAAAGGAATGAGATCTTGCCATTTGCAAGGACGTGGATGGAACTGGAGGGTGTTATGCTGAGCGAAATAAGTCAATCAGAGAAAGACATGTATCAGATGACCTCACTGATATGAGGAATTCTTAATCTCAGGAAACAAACTGAGGGTTGCTGGAGTGGGGGGTGGGGTGGGAGGGATGGGGCGGCTGGGTGATAGACACTGCAGAGGGTATGTGCTATGGTGAGCGCTGTGAATTGTGCAAGACTCTTGAATCACAGATCTGTACCTCTGAAACAAATAATGCAATATATGTTAAGAAAAAAAAAAAGAAGAAGAAGATAGCAGGAGGGGAAGAATGAAGGGGGGGAGATCGGAGGGGGAGACGAACCATGATAGATGATGGACTCTGAAAAACAAACTGAGGGTTCTGGTGGGTAGGGCGGTGGGAGGATGGGTTAGCCTGGTGATGGGTATTAAAGAGGGCACGTTCTGCATGGAGCACTGGGTGTTATGCACAAACAATGAATCATGGAACACTACGTCAGAAACTAATGATGTAATGTATGGTGATTAACATAACAATAAAAAAATAAAAAATAAAATAAAATTACCAACTGTCTGTTTCACACAGATAGCTATCCAACTCACAAATCTCCCAGGGAACAAACATAGTAACTAATGCTCAGCACATGGTGATTGCTGGAGAGACTAAATATGCACCTCTAGTGTTTAGCAGAAATTGTAACTGTGCCTTGCAGCCCAACTAATTCAGTTTCTAGGAGCCTCCTAACTGTGAACGCACACCTGAGAGACTGTGTCATAATCACTTGTTCACTTGCCCCCTCCCTCAGTAAATTATAGGAGTAGGCCCTACTCATGTAGCTTGGGGTAAAGTACATGCTCAAGAATGCTTGATGGATGGATTGATGGATGGATGGATGGATGCATGGATGGAGGGATGGATGGATGCATGCATGGGTGGATGCATGGATGGATGCATGGATGGAAGGATGCATGGATGGATGCATGGATGGATGGATGCATGGATGGATGGATGGATGCATGGATGGATGCATGCATTGATGCATGGATGAATGAAGAATGAAGAATGAATGAATGAATGACTTTGTAGGTTTAGCCAAAGAAAATTACTCAGGACACCTGTAAGAGAATGCAGAACAGGAGGTGAAGGTGAGGATGGGGAGACCCACCTGCTTTTCCTGTGCTGTGTGGATGCCTTTTGCTTTCTCTAAAAGATGACTAATGTTAAATAATTCAACTGAAAATGAGAGGAATTGGCAAATCTTCCGTTCGGACTGTCATCTTATGAAAAGTTTGCTGATATTAGCAGTGCTTTTGTTCCATAAACATGTTTATTTTATTTTGTGTTTCATTAGAGCCCCAATCAAGTTTTTTTTTTTTTTTAACAGATCGATACAACTTCCTCTGAATCTTCTGATTCCTTTTAAAGAGGGCCTATTTGCTGGTTTTATGATCATAGACTCTCACTTATAGAATTTTTATTATTATCTTTTAAGGGCAAATGAACTTTTACTGTCTAAAATTTAGCCTTTTTTTTTTTTTTTTTGAAAGTAGATCTTTTTCTACTGTGAGGCTAGAAATATGTTTCAGTTAAAATAAAAGAAAAACTTGACAGGTTCTAGAATGTTGTTGTATTTCTGGTTTAATCCTAGGGTAGAAAAATGTCAGAGGGGGCCACCGGTTGCTTTTGTCTGGCTTGGGGAGGCATTTGTGAATGTGAGCATACCCAAGGATACAGATAGTACCTACAGCTCCACCTACAATGGCTGTGCTACTTTAAAACTTACCTTATAATGTGTTTTGGATTTTGTGCTCATCTTCCAGATCTTGTCCTCTCAAGTCTGTCCAGATTTCCTATAACCACATTGTAGAGCTGCTCCAATCTTTAATGTGAGGTCTCCAAGGTTCTGTTGCTATGGTCTTTCCATCAGCAGCTTTTTGAGGTCGTGTCTTCTTAGGATCTCAGATCCTGATTCTCTCTGATGGAGACACTTCAACCTGCTTTGGTGATTTGTGTCTCTTCTCCATGCAATTCCTCTGGGCTCTGGTCACTGTTTGAAACCTCTTAACAGCTAAGACAGCTTCCTTTTCTTCGGATTCACTCTTCAAGAACAGTTAACCTGGGCACATCTCCTTTTCTCTCTTATTTCCATTATTTATGGCCTTTAACATCTAATTTTCCCCTTCCTATCTGTCTCAATTATAAAATTTTAAACTTTCTTTTTTTTTAACATTTCTTTTAAAAAGAGCTCTTTTTTTTTTCCCTTTTAGCTTAATCAAATCAATCTATCCTTCTTTTGTCACAAGACTAAAGAATAATTTTGGAAGCATTTGTTATTGCTTAATTTTTTGATTGATGCTAGTGTTTCAAGCATAGCCTTTTAAAATTATTCAGAATCTCTTTGTCTGCAAGAATTCCTTAAAATGTTTCTTTTATTCCAAGAAGATGCCACAATATCTTTTTTTAAATTTATTTTTATTTATTTATTTGACAGAGAGAGACACAGTGAGAGAGGGAACACAAGCAGGGGGAGTGGGAGAGGGAGAAGCAGGCTTCCCGCGGAGCAGGGAGCCCGATGTGGGGCTTGATCCCAGGACCCTGGGATCATGACCTGAGCTAAAGGCAGACGCCCAACGACTGAGCCACCCAGGTGCCCGATGCCACATTATCTTTATAATCACTCTCATTTATTTATTTTTTTGTTTTTTAAATAAAACTGACCTTTCTATGGGCGAAATCTCAGTGTGGGTGTCTGAAATCTAAAGGCATTGTTAGAACTAAGTAGAAAGCAAGTTACCTTGAATACATGTGGTGGGCAGTTTCTTTGAGCCCATGGAGAAGTCACTTAAACTCCAGCCACCACTCTCTGTGGTCCTAAATACAGGGTGCCTAGCAACTTGAAAGCGGCTAATATTTTCAGGCTCTCACCAATGTCTAATAATCTAATTTGCCTCCAATCTCCCTGTAATAGCAGGTGAAGCTGTGATTCTGGTGCAGGGTCAAGCTGTAGCAGCAGCTCTGTCCTGAAAACCTTCCCAGGCAGCCCTGCAGACATTTGCTTAAGACCTGAGTGGGTTGTGTTATACCTGAGCTCTGCTTTAGCTACCGTTTGCAGGACAAAGCAGTCATAAGCTGAGTGACTGACCAAGGCCAGCACTTACTAAAAGTAACTTACAGCTTCTATCTAGACTATCATATAGATAAACCCCAGCCAGGTAAAATGTGAGCCCCTGCAAGCCACCAGGTTCAGAAACCGACATGGCCAACTCCACAAAAGGTCTTAATGTCTTCTATTCCTTTGTTTCCCAAATGACATTCACTGTATAATTTTTAAGATTCATGGGTCAATGCTTAAATTTTGGGGCCTGAGAGGTGCCGCGCAGTAAACAAAACGGAGTCAGGTATGCAAAGATGAAAATAACATCACTTTTTTTTTTTCAGCTGGTAAAGCCAATTCAGAATGTAAATTACATGTGCAACCTGTTGAGCTTCCTAATACAAACCCAAGAATTAGAGATTTTGCCCTTTCAGTTGCAACCATTATTGGGAATTCCAAGGATTCCCCCTATGAAAGTTTCTAGGGTAGTATCTGCATAATTGCGTTTTATTCCCAATCCTTTTGGAATTGCAAGGTTAATGAGTAGTGGCAAGATCTTACATTTATAAACAGCTGCATGATTTACAAATAACTGTTACATGTATTGCTCATCCTTTGCCTTGACCCCTAAGGTAGAAAACTGACCCTGATTTATAGAGAGGGGAAAAATTTCAGAACACTAACTGACCTTCTGCCTGATGCCATACAGCTAGCTATACAGAGGTGCAAAGAATGGAACCAATATATTTTGTCTGTAAGATAATTTCTCTCTTTTTAAAAAAAATATTTACTTATTTATTTTAGAGAGAGAGAATGTGCATGCAAGTTGGGATAGGAGCAGAGGGAGAGAATCTTCAAGCAGACTTCTTGCTGAGCGCAGGGCTCCTCTGGGCTCCATGCGGGGCTCCACCCAGGGCTGGATCTCAGGACGCCGAGATCATGACCTGAGCTGAAACCAAGAGTTAGACGCTTAACTGACTGAGCCACCCAGGTACCCCTGTAAGGTCCTTTCTATTTCCACTATGTCGGCTTCTTTTTTCTAAGAAACAAAAAGATGTAAAAAATACATGTTAGCAGTGTGTGGTCGCCACAAGGAGAAGGAAATGAGGAGGACCTAGAATCCTGTCTCCTTCAGAAAGCATGGTGACCTTAATTTACATATGCAAACAGTTGTTTACCCTCGGTTGCTGAAAGGTCAAGTCATGGTGATTCATGGGGATGGTGATCAGGACTCTTGTTATCCTCTTAAATTCAGGTGATGTTAGCACAGTTATCCAAGGCTGGCGAAGAATCCTATCCCATTATTTACTGGGCAGCAGAGCTACCTCAATAAACAAGTGACCTTTAATGAGGTCCAACACGCTGGATTACTTCCACTTGACATAATGAGAATAATATTACCTAAGTCCTTTGGAGACTAATTTAGTGATACTTTGCCAAGGATGAAGAATTCCTCTGAGTTTAGCCAAAATAATGGTTTGTTAGGACAGGAGACATCAAATTTTAAAGGCAGAAATTGATCTATTTACAGAGCTGCTGTCAGAGTGATTCAGGATGCCTGAAAGAGCCACATTAAGGCTGCTCATAAATCAATAACCATCCTAATGAAAAGCAGAGAGAACAAAGATAACACAAAGTTTGTAAATGACTGAGGATGAAGCAGGCGATCAGAAAAGCTAAAAAATGAAGCTTTGCTACTTATTTGCTCCTTTTCTAACAGAATCAGAGAACTTGCACCAAAAACGTGTACACACATTTTAAAAAGAAAAAGAGAAAAAGACATAAAGACTAATTTCAAAGTCTTCCCCACAGCATTTTGGTCCAAAGCCACCTCATATATTCTAATTCTCTAGATACATACAACTACTGACCATGCTCTAAGTTTAATATTTAGTGACTCTCCTAGACAGTTTCCCACTCCTGTGGCTTTCCTCATAATAGTCTCTCTTCCAGGAATGAAGGCCTTCCTCTTTCTTCATGGTACAGGTCAAATATCACCTCCTTACTGAAGCCTTCTCTGATTCTCTTCTTTCAGATAGAGTCAATATTTCAAACTTTTTTCTCCAGCATTCTAGGGGCATCTCTACTGGAGCACCAGACTGGGTCTTGGTGCATCCTCCCCTAACTTCCTGTGAGCTTCATGAATCACAGGGAGGGTGTCTCATTTATAGTTATAGTACCAGGGGCCTTCAACCCAGCAAGTATTTATTGGATAAAATAGACTATATACTAATAAATATCTGTTATCCTTGACATCACCTTTAAGTGTATCAGATCCCTATAAACTTTCCAATGATAAAAAATTCTGCTTGACGCTCTCTTATTTAGAAAAAAAGCATAAGTTTTGAAGACTTTCCTTGCCTTCAAATTTGAGTTCTAAATTTACCACAAAATATTGATTCAGAAGTTATAGGAATTTTTAAGAGGATTAATTGGAATTTTAAACCAATTATTTTTTTTGTGTTTGCACACATTTCAACTGAAATATGAAATAAGCTAGATTTAAAAAACATAATTTGGGGGCTTGTTAGCATTCCATTAGATAAAACAATTGTGAAGAAACTAAAGCTCCCTATTTTAAGAAGAGTCAGGGGTGCCTGGCTGGCTCAGCTGGAAAAATGTGTGATTCTTGATCTCTGGTAGTAAGTTCAAGCCACATGTTGGGTGTAGAGATTGGAAAGAAAGAAGGAAAGAAGGAAAGAAAGAAAGAAAGAAAGAAAGAAAGAAAGAAAGAAAGAAAGAAAGAAAGAAAGAAAAACAACTTTAACAATTTTACATTAAATATCTGCATACTATCAAAAACATAATAGACTATGCCAAAATTATATTTCTTGGGACAGATTTATATGTAATAAGAAATATATCTTAATGATTTCAGTATTAGAAATTTCAAAAGCATTTTGTTCTGACTTAATCTCGGAAAAGCAGGAAGACCATCACTTCAATCATCTTTTCCCCTAAAAATACTTGCATGTTTTCAATGACAAGTTAACATCACTTCAAAATCAGTGATTGTGTTGAAAGCCTATTCTAGTAATTAACATTTTTTTTCACCTTAACATGAGCATAGAAGTTCTGTCTCCTTTATTTAAACTTAATTTTCCAAGTAGTTTGGACATTATTGGCTGAAGTGGAAGTCAGGGTGTTATTCAGGAAAGGAAAAAAAAATTGTTTTCTCAGTCAACTCTCAAAATGTAATAATTTTTTTTTTAGAGGTCAGTTGTGTGTGCCAAGTTAAGTGTCTGTTGTCTAGGGGGGTTTTATGTTATCTTTACTACTTTAGTGGTCTTAATACCTTTCACACACTAGTATAACCATACAGTTAAGCAATTCATAGATGTTTTCCCCACCCTCTGATGTTCCTGTGGCCTGGAATTACCTCCAGACATTTCAAATCCCCCTTCTTGCACCCCATCCAAGATATTCCCATGGTTCACTCCCTGTTCCTGTCTTTGGGTTTAAGAGAGTTTTCTTTAGCCACATCTTTCCAGATGAGTCTCCGTGATGTAATTCCCTCCTGGTTGTTTATACTGTTATTTCCATCATCTTATTTAAAACAAATGATACCATCTTTTTCCTGTCTGTTTTAATCACTAGACTATAAACATCATGAAGACAAAGACCCAGTTACTCTTGGTCATGGAAGTATCCCCAGCACCCAGCACAGTAACAGACATTCTAAACAAGTACTGCTTCATAGAATTTCAATATGAGCCACATAGGCAATTTAAAATTTTCTAGAAGCTACATTAAAAAAGTAAAGGGAAACAGGTTAACTTAATTTTGATAATTTATTTTGTTTATTCTATAATAATATATTTAATAGTATCATTTCAACATGTAACCAGTATGAAAAGATTATTAGTGAGATGTTATGCATTCTTTTTTTTTTTCTTACTGAGTCTTCAGAATCAGTATTTATTTTATACTTACAGCATATCTCTTTTTGGGATAGTCACTTTTTAAATGATTAATGTCTTTATGTGGCTAGTGGTTACTGTTAGTACAGTTCTAGACTATCAATAAATATCTGTTGAATGCATGGATGCTATAATATGTTGAATATAGGTGTGTGGTTGGTGCCCCATCTCTCCATCTAGCTCTTCTCAGATACTTTTTATCCTCTTTTTGCACACAGCCTGGGCTTTTGTGTGCTTTGCTGCCAATAGCTATACCTCCAGCCTGCGAGCAATTGCCCTGGGTCACTGGAGTCATTTTACTGACACAGAGAACTGGAATTGTCTAGAAGTTTATATCCCCCGAACCCCCAGACAACAGGCAGCCCATATAGGCTACCAATGACTGGTATGGAAGGACAAAAACCAAGCTCTTATGCCTCCATGGAGGACCCTCTGAGGTATGATTTATACTCCAGAGCTCTCTGTTGGATCAGGCTGATTTGCAGAGCTTGCCTGAAATCACCTCTTGCTTGGCTTATTTCTGTTCCCTATCTTGACTCCCTTACTGCCTTGCTGAGTTCTCCTGGAGACACTTTCTTAATAAAGAACTTGCTCCTAAATCCTTGGCTGAGGGTTTGCTTCTGAGAAAACTCAAAGTGCTGAAAGTGTAGGATGTTCCTAATGCATAGTTGGTGTTGCAATGGCTTAAGCAAGAGCGTAGTTGGATTCTGTGTACATCAGAAGTAACGATAATGTCCACTGTGTCTCTCCTGGCCTCAGATACAGCACCATCTTGATAAAAATTCAAACCATATGAAAAAGAAAGGTGAAAAATCTAAGTGTTCTACCTCCTCCTTCTTTTCTATAGTAACTGCTGTAAATTTTTTTTGGTGTATCCTTGAATAAATTTCTTATGCAAATTCAACATACATGTATAAATATGTTATATTTATAAAATGTGTTTTTCCTTTTATACAATGGGGTTGGAAATATTCTTCTGCACATTGCTCAGACTCTCAATATTTCATAAAATAATTTTCATATTTTTATGACTGCCTGTGTAACTTTATGAATGTGTTCCAATTTACCACTTTTCGTCTTTGTCTATTTTAACTCTTAATTTGCTTCTAGTCCCTGTTACAGATTCAGTATTTTTAGGTCTCTGGTATGGTTATCTATTTATACATGCCATTCTTGCTAACTGATTTCTACCAAGCATATTCAAGTGCAAAGTGATTGTAACTTCTGAGTCCAAACATATGTCTCTTCATCCTGGGCAGAGGTTCTGGATCTGGGCTCCAGTTATGTTCTGACCTTAAATGTATGTGTGCTATTGTGCACATGTATGTATTTCTGGAAAGAGGAATCAGAGCTTTCATTAGAATCTCAAAGACATCTGTGGCATTCAAGTGCTGGAATTAGATGTACAAATACACACTGTGTGACGTACTGTGTATAAAATCTCTTGCAGGCTTATCTCACCCACCTCTCCTCATTAGATTAACATTTAATTAATTAGCAGCCTTTCAATTAGTGCATATATTCTTCAGAGGCTGGGATCTAGCCTAACCACATTTCTATCCCCCTGCTGCCTAGTTCATTAGTACAAAGAATGCAGTCATTAATAGTTTCTGGGAAATCGACGATGTTTTCTCCATTGTGTTTATGCATTCTCAGTGGAACACATTTAATTTTCTTCTGCTTGTACCTTTTACCCTGCTTTCCTTTGATCCGGGAGGATTGAAGTACAGAAGATCCTTTTCTGTAGAGATGACACATAAATCATTTTGGGCCAATTGTACAAATTCAAAGGTGTTGAGCAGGGGCCAGACTGGATGCAAGCATCCAATAATCCTATGTCCTCATTAGGACATGGTTTTAGCTGCTTGGCGTTCTAGCATCATCACGCCCACTCAGAGCCAAGGATGCTCTCCTTTGCACTCCATGGTGAAGGTTCACTTGCAGCTGCACAGCGTTTTCTAATATCAGGCACATAACAGTCTTCATTGGGCTAAGGTTTGGTCAGTTGTTTTCAGACAAAGCAATTGCCCAGGCATCTGCCTGTGCCAGTCTTCCATTACTGCCACCCTCTTGAGAACATCTTCACTAACCTTGCCCCTGTGTGCAGTTGGAAGAAGAGCAAAGAATAACTGAAACCCTTTTCATACCATGAGCTTGGACATACGTATATAAGGATGTAACTACAGAAAGTTGGATTAGTATGAAGTTTGGCAGCTAATGATAGAATCACTGATGTATAATTATTTCAAAATTGATAATATTTTATAAATACATTTCTAAGGTTATGCTGAGTTTAAATCCCATTAATTGCTCCAAGGCTAACAATCTTGTATCCTCCAAAGTGATTTCTCCCAAGTAGAAAAAAATACACTTTAATGGAGCATATGACTTCAAAAATGTTAAAGAAAAATAAAAAAAGAGGTGATATTGCTGTTATCGACTGAATATGTTCTCCTCAAATTCATATTTGAAGCCCTAACCCTCAGTGTGAGTGTATTTGGAGATAGGGCTATTATGGAGATAAGGTTAAATGAAGTCATATGATGGAGCCCTACTGATAGGACTAATACCCTTACAAGAAGAGGAAGAAGTCCTAGAGCATTCTGTTTCTCTACACATGCACAGAGAAAATGCCACGTGTGGACACAACCAGAAGGTGGCCATCTGCGATCCAGGAAGGGATTCCTCACCAAAACCCAACCATGATGGCACCTTGATCTCGGACTTCTAGCCTCTAGAAGTGTGAGGAAAAACATTTCTGTTGTTTAAGCCACCTGATGTGTGGCCTTCTGTTATGGCACACCAAACAGGCGAATACAGTGATGTTCTGAGCAAGTAATTCAAAGCTTCTCCAGCAACCTATGGGAGCACTTCAAGATGGAGGTAGTGAGAGTCTAAGAAGAGGGTTATGTAGGATCTGGAGGGCTGTGACCAAGGTGAAGAAGATGAAAATTAATGAACCCAGGTTTCCAGGGAACAGAGTAAGACCTAGACAGAAAAGCTTTGCATCAGGAAAGCGATTAGAGTCGAGTTAGGGGCATACGAGGAAGAATACGAATCAAAGCATAAAACTGAATGACATATTAGATTGCTGGGTTCAGGCTAAGAAAGATCCAGAAAACCATGGTTAGAGATTTCTCTCTCTCTCATTCATATATGTACATGGGGGCAGGCACATCTTAGATTTGATGGATATACTAGAACAGAGTCTGGCTCTTACCACTGTATTATGAGGAAGAGCAGTTCAAGAAAACCCATTAATAAGAAGGGATCATCAAAAATTTCTAGCATAGCACAGTGATTCTCCAGTGGCCTTATCTTCCAGGGCATTAAGTTCTGCCCCATTTTTGTCTCAATTTATAATGTGTATGCCTGCAGAGAGAGTCAAAAGGGGAAAAGAAGTGTTGCTGGGCCTTTTCTCCAGTAGGCAACCCCATGAGCTTCAAAGTGAGCTTCAACCTTGAACTCTTTGAAAGCCCTCCATTAGGATGATTCTCATAACATTTTGAAATTTGAGAACTAAGAAATAGCTGGCCCAAGAGAAGGAAAGGAACTTCTCTTAACCAGCAGTCAACAGTAGTCTCCCATTAAAAAAAATTTTTTTTAACTATCTAAAATTTATTTAATTATTTAATTGATTATTTATTTTTTATTATGTTCAGTTAGCCAACATATAGTACATCATTAGTTTTTGATGTAGTGTTCAATGATTCATTAGTTGCATATAACACCCAGTGCTCATCACAACACGTAGCCTCCCCAGTATCCATCATCTGGCTATCCCATCCCTCCACCCCCTCCCTTCTGTAACCCTCAGTTTGTTTCCCAGAGACCAGCATCTTTCATGGTTTGTCTCCCTCTCTGATTTCTTCCCATTCGGATTTCCCTCCCTTCCCTATGGTCCTCAATTCTATTCCTTATGTTCCACATATGAGTGAAACCGTATGATATTTGTCTTTCTCTGCTTGACTTATTTCACTCAGCATAATCCCCTCCAGTTCCATCCATGTCTATGCAAATGGTAGGTATTCATCCTTTCTGATGGCTGACTAATATTCCATTGTATATATGAACCACATCTTTATCCATTCATTTGTTGAAAGACATCTCGGCTCATTCCACAGTTTGGCTATTGTGGACATTGCTGCTATGAACATTGGGGTGCATGTGCCCCTTCTTTTCACTACATCTGTATCTTTGGGGTAAATACCTAGTAGTAAAATTGTTGGGTCATAGGGTAGCTCTATTTTTAACATCTTGAGGAACCTCCATACTGTTTTCCAGAGTGGCTGTACCAGCTTGCATTCCCACCAACAGTGTAAGAGGGTTCCCCTTTCTCTACATCCTCACCAACATTTGTTGTTTCCCATCTTGTTATTTTTTTGCCATTGTAACTGGTGTAAGGTGGTATCTCATTATGGTTTTGATTTGTATTTCCCTGATGGCTAGTGATGTTGAACATTTTTTCATGTGTCTGTTAGCCATTTGTATGTCTTCTTTGGACAAGTGTCTGTTCATGTCTTCTGCCCATTTCTTGACTGGCTTATTTGTTTTTTGGGTGTTGAGCTTGAGAAGTTCTTTATAGATCTTTGATACCAGCCCTTTATGTGTAGTGTCATTTGCAAATATCTTCTCCCATTCCGTGGGTTGCCTCTTAGTTTTGTTGATTGTTTCCTTCGCTGTGCAGAAGCTTTTTATCTTGATGAAGTCCCAAAAATTCATTCTTTTGTTTCCCTTGCCTTTGGAGACGTGTCTTGAAAGAAGTTGCGGTGGCCGATGTCAAAAAGGTTACTGCCTATGTTCTCCTCTAGGATTTTGACGGACTCCTGTCTCATATTGAGGTCTTTCATCCATTTGGAGTTTATCTTTATGTATGGTATAAGAGAATGGTCTAGTTTCATTCTTCTGCATGTGGCTGTTCAATTTTCCAAGCACTATTTACTGAAGAGACTGTCTTTTTTCCATTGGATATTCTTTCTTGATTTGTCAAAGATTAGTTGACCATAGAGTTGAGGGTCCATTTCTGGGGTCTCTCTTCTGTTCCATTGTTCTATGTGTCTGTTTTTATGCCAATACCATGCTGTCTTGGTGATCACAGCTTTACAATATAGGTTAAAGTCAGGCATCGTGATACCCCCAGCTTTGGTTTTCTTTTTCAACATTCCCCTGGCGATTCAGAGTCTTTTCTGGTTCCACACAAATTTTAGGATTGTTTGTTCCAGCTCTGTGAGCAATGTCAATAGTATTTTTTTTTAAAGATTTTATTTATTTACTTGAGAGAGAGAATGAGAGGAGAGGGAGAACACATGAGAGGGGGGAGGGTCAGAGGGAGAAGCAGACTCCCTGCTGCGCAGGGAGCCTGATGCGGGACTCGATCCCGGGACTCCAGGATCATGACCTGAGCCAAAGGCAGTCGCTTAACCAACTGAGCCACCCAGGCGCCCAATGTCAATGGTATTTTGATAGTCTTCCATTTTTTTAATGAAGACTAATATTCATATAAAAAGGTGCCCATTGGTTTATAACAGGTTGAAATTTCACAAACAACAAATCCATGCAACCAAAACCCAGGTCAATAAACAGAATATCATCAAAACAAAGTCTTATCCCTTCCATTCCTTATATTTACTGTAAAAGGGCAACTGTTATCCTGACTTCAAATAGAATAGGTTAACTTTTGTACTTTGTGCTTTTGTACTTTGCACAAATGAAATAATGCAATACACTCTTTTGTGTCTGCTTCTTTTGCTCAGCATTATGTCTGTGGAGTTCATCTATTTGGGTGGACATATTTTTGATGCTACTTTCTGTCTGTCTCTCTTGCCTCTCTTTCCCCATGATTCTGGGCCCATCCTTAGCATACATATGCATGTTAGTGGGCATGCATTCTTGCCCTACCTGGTTGTCCCCTTTCAGGTGTAATTATCCCACTATGCCCAGAGCATGCTGAGATTGACAGCCATTTGTACCATTCACCATCAGTTGTCCATAAAAGCAATTTCTTTGTGAAAAAGTAAGCAATTTTCTCATGCAGTGAAATATACACTGAAAGAATGATTTGACTAATGATAAATTATCATATTACAGTAATGATTGGGAGTGCCATAACCTTTTTGGCACCACATCCCTTTTCCAATGTGGTTGTGTCTAATGACATGAAGAGAAAGGAGAGAAAGCTTAAAGGGAGAACTTTCGATTCTTCAGGCTTCCTTTAGACTAAGTTATTTAATCTCTTTCATTTTTCCCATTCCTTCCTTGGTCTGTAATATTTTGATGACAAGGATAGAATCTTATTATGTTTTACTCCATGTATATATTTTTAGACCATCACTGTAAGAATGATTCATTCTGTTTTGACACCAGAAGTAAGGAGATTAGGCAGTGCTAGCCCTCAGGGAGCTCAGATTAACATTGGAAACTGTATCTCTTGCAATCATTGCTCCCAACTGCTCTAGCAGTGGGTTGTGGGGACACAGAAGAGGGAAGAATTAATCCTATTTCCATTTGGAGAAGATTTAGAGAGAGGTGACACTTGCAGAAATAGATGTTAAATCCAGAAGGAAGTTCTGCTTAGCTGAATGTCACACAGCTTTGAGATGCCCCTCCTCTTTGCCTTGTCACTGCTTTCCTGGGTGGCTTTGAACAAATCTTGCTTTTTACACCCCCTTTCTTGCTTCTGATGGGAACCATTGCTCCTCTAAGTCCTCCATCTCATAACTTGACTGCCACAGGGCATAAGTATTTGTGAATATTAAAGTGTTAACAATTCTTTGGGAATCAAGCCCATTGTCAGGACACTGAACTCCTTTCCTTTCTTTCCCTGAGTGTCTTGGGAATTTTAAAGGGAGTAATAGGAAAATTCAAATATCTTATGAATATATAGCAGTAAAATGACAGGTAGTAAGTCAATGTCCCAAGAACAAATTTTAAATAGCAGAGTCAATGGCACACCTCCAATACTAATAACATTTGGTGAAAAGCTCAGCATTCCTAATGAGGATGCACTCACTGCTTGCATGGAGATTAGTGTGACCATGCAATGTCTATTGCATTTCCCGTTAAAAGAGAAGAGCCACGCTATGGATTAGAAGCTGGTCCTGTAGCTTCTGGCTTACCAAATCCCTGCAGCAGCATGGAAATAACCTTGATTTGTAACTAACCATGTCTACTTGGGAGGGTCAATGCCAGGGGACTCTAGACTTATCCTTCTCCATGCCAAGAAGGTAATAGGTGACAGTCCAAGTATGGAGGAAGTAGGGTGCCTTAAGTTGGATTCCCTAGAAGAAGAACCTAAGGAAGTATTCATGTACAAGTGATTCATTAAGGGAGTGCTTCTAGAGGAAACTAGTAAGGTAGTG
The DNA here is from genome assembly GCF_004348235.1 of Phoca vitulina. Classification (NCBI taxonomy): domain Eukaryota; kingdom Metazoa; phylum Chordata; class Mammalia; order Carnivora; family Phocidae; genus Phoca; species Phoca vitulina. Next base: position 47,635,407 of record NW_022589713.1, read on the forward strand.
GGGGAACAAGGAGGGAAGGAAAGCAAGTAAAGTCTGACTTACAGAGGGTAGTCTTAGCCTGATCCCACAGAGTAATTCTGGAGTGTAAGCTAGACCACAAGGAAGTCATACCACAAGGAAATCATACCCCAGGGAAAGGAGATCAGGTTTACCTGGTAGACGGCCCAAGATAAGGGGAATATAAGTTCAGAGGCACTCTGGCTTTTCTTGGTGTGGGCAAGTGGGGCTACAAAATCTTGAGGACAGTCTTTTATTAAATGGGTATGAGCTGTTAGAAGCAAAAGGACATTAAAGGGGGCATGTGTACAAAAATTATAAAAAGGATCCAAACAGATGTAGATGGAGCAAACTTACTGTGTACTAAAAGAGTGGTACCCAAAGTGGGTGAAAAAACATCTTGGCTAATAACCAGCATAAGGACATAGAGATTACAGAACAAGGCAACATGATGACATTCAGGTTGGCAACTGAAACATGGACATGTGGAGCAGGGAGCTAGACACTACCCATTGGGGTCCAGATAGGATCCAGTCCTTAATGGGGCTGCTGAGAATAAGTCCACATATCTCACTTAAGGCCCCATGAGGGCTGCCATAGTCAATGCCAGGATACAATGCCCACTGTACATACAATGTACATACAACCTCCATCAGCCAGATGTGAGGCTGAGTCACCAGAAGATGGGATCAGGTTTCTGAGGTTTCTTCCCAGGTTAGGCTTATCTCTGAGCCTGCTCAGAGGCTGGAAAAGGAGGAGGCACTGGGAGATGTGCTACTCAAAACCAGTAACATTCCTAGGTTTGAAAACAGGCAAGATGCTCAGAAGTTGTGGCAGAACTAGATGTTCCTAAATTGCTATATGCAGCACATGTCTTCCTGGTTCAGGTTTTTGTATTCATGTTCCAAATTCATTTTAACTACCACACTTTCCTTTTATTTGATTTCTATTTCTATTTATTTTATTTTGTCTCTACTTCTAATATGCTATTTTATTGGTCTAAACATCCTGATATAAGTGATTTTTGCCATAATTTATAAGTAAGGCTAAGTCTAAACTTTAGGAGATTCATTAAACATATATTTATTGAATATTTCTATGTATAAAAAGTTTCCTGCGAAGTACTAACTGGGGGTTCAGAAATTAGATATAATCATTCCCCTTAAGGAGTACATTTGCTATGAGTAAATCCATGCAGCTCTATTTTCCATATAGCTCCATATAAAATGGAGATCCAGCATGTCTCCTGGGAATACAGTACATAAGGTACTTTAATAGAGGTCCTCCTTAAAGTAGTCTTGCCTGATAAAATATAGTCTACAAATATTTCTCAGGACATACTTATACTAAAAAGTTAATCACTAATTATCCTGTATTTTTATTTCCTAAATCTGGCAACCCTACCTGAAAAGTCTGATCAGTGAATATTTCATCTGCAAGAAGTAGGGCTCATCAGAGCTCACCAGTCAGTGCAGAGGCATCCCTGTACTGAAGCAAGCTTAGTCAAGGGAACTATACAAATCTACCCATGCTAGATGGTAGCTCTGCCAATTACCACGTGTGGGTCCCTGAGCTACACAATAGGCTCTCTGAGCTGTTTTTCATCTGCATAAAGGGGGCAAAGCAATCTACTTTGCAAAATGATTGTTAGATAGCAGATGGAAAAGTAATCTCAGACCACTAAAAAGTAAAAGAGACAATAAGCATGTATTCTTCATTGAAATATCATTTCCTCAGAAGAAAAGAGATGGGAGTAAAGTTCCAGGTAGAATTTTTAAGCTTTCTTTGGTTGCAATTCAATAGAAAATACCATTTTGCCAAGGGGGGCTGAGTCTGCTCTACACTTCACAGGTGACAAACTGCAGAGCTTTGGCAGAGTAAGTGAGGGGTGCACATGTGCACAAATAATATGATTCATGGTGACCAAGTCACATTTTTGATTGGAGAGGTAGTAAACAGCCAGATCCCCTCATAGCTAGAATAATGTGTTCCCACAATTCTTATTTATCACAAACTCGGTCTTGCTGTCCCAGGAGCTTTGATTTCTGGGCTCTTCTATCTTTGATTGGTCTTTGGCAACGAGTGTTATCCATCTATCCTATTTGGGTGAGGAGTCAGAAGCTGGTTCTCCACTGAAGCATCCCCATACCCATGTGTCACATGCACCACCTATTTTCATGCATCTAGCCCACTTTGCCTGATGTTCTTGCCCATGACAGAGCAATTGTTAATCAGTATATTTCTTTCTTACTTTGTAGTATACAAATAGAGCCCCAATTTAATATGCAAATCAAAAATAAAACATTTTTATGACTGAGAATGCAATGAAATGTACCAATTTGTTAGAACAAAATATATGAGTATTTTCTTAGCAAGGTTCTTGCTTTCCTAATTCAATCCACAATGTACCTTCCTGACAGCTGCCAAGAAAACATACCTTCCTAACTCTCAGATGGCCCATTGTGTACTTTCAGAGAAATTGCTCACTCAGGTGGTTTTCCACTGAGGAATGGAATCAGTAATAACAGGGAGTGCTAGATAAATTCTACTTCCTCTGGGACCTTAGAGAGAAAATACTTCTGTTCCAATGAGGAACAAAACAGAATATAGAGTTGCTGTGACTATATTTATTGATTTATTGTGAGAATTTAGTAAATATCAGGTAATATTGCAAGAGAGTAAAGAGAGATGGGCTCGCAGAGCCTCTGCTCTCAGAAAGCTTATGTTCTGAAGTAGACATTACAGGGTTAAAAGAAAAAGGTCTTTAAGAAGCTGACACATGGAACATTAAACTTCAGGAGTATAAATAAATATTCCCAGCCAGAGGGAATCAGTGGAAGTCTTAATGGAAGTGGCATTTAGGTAAAACACATAGAATTTGTACATGCAATTATGGGAAAGGAGGAAGAGAATATTTAAGGTGGATACATTTCTATTAGCAGAGGCATGGATTTATACAACTGAATTTCATGTATAGGAGAGTAATTATGTATATGCAAAGGGGAGTAGTGGATTGAAAAAAAAGGTTGAGATCACATTGTAGAAGTCTTAAATTCCAAGGTAAGGAGTTTGATCTTTATCTCTAGGTGATTGGCAATCACTGAGGCTTTGAGAGTGAATATGAAAACTGTTCATCAAGCGCTGAGAAAATGAATCTGGTGGCATTGGTGGGATGATGTGGACAGCTGGAGAAAAAGGTTAGGAGATGGCCTGATCACTGAGGACTAGTCTCCTTTCAAATTCAAGCTCAAGAATGATTAGACTTGGAAAACCCCTCCGTGTAATTGGAGAAAAAGAACCTAGAGCTGGCAGAAAGTGTGACTGAGAGTGTCAGTACTGAATCCTGCCACAGGTGTGCTGTCGCATTCTGGGAACACAACGTCACTGCACAGAAATCACCTGCTGCCATCAGCTAGATTAGGAGTTGATAACCATGGATTATTTCATTTGGCAGAATCACTTTGGAATTTTCAGACCAGTGTTACCTTCCCTCATGAGAAGAAAAGATTAAGAATTTAGAATTACAATGTTTATTACCTGTATAAAATAAATATTTACTTGGCTAAGTTATGTATGGGGAATGTAGTGATGTCAAAGAGCATTTTTTCCCCTTTTCCTATTTCACTCATCCCCTCACCCCCTCCTCTCTGGCAACCATCAGTTTGTTTTTTTATCTTTAAGAGTCTGGGTTTTTTTTGTATGTCTCTTTTTTCCTTTGTTTTGTTTCTTAAATTTCACATGTGAGTGAAATCATATGGTATTTGTCTTCCTCTGCCTGACTTATTTCACTTAGCATTATACCCTCTAGGCCCATCTAAATGGCAAGATTTCATTCTTTTTAATGGCTGAGTAATAGTCTATGATGTATATGGGTGTGTGTGTGTGTGTGCGTGTGTGTGTGTGTGGGTGTGATATCACATCTTATTTATCCAATCACCTATCAATGGACATTTGGGTTGCTACCATATCTTGACTATCATAAATAATGCTGCAAAAACATAGGGTGTGTATATCTTTTTGAATTAGCATTTTTGTTTCCTTTGGGTAAATACTCAATAGTGGAATTATTGGATCATATGGTATTTCTGCTTTTAATGATTTGAGGAACCTCCATACTCTTTTCCACAGTGGCTCCACCAGCTTGCATTCCCACCAACAGTGCATGAGGGTTCTTTTTTTCTCCATATCCTTTCCAACACTTGTTATTACTGTGTTTAGTCATTTGTCAGGTGTAAGATGATATCTCATTGTAGTTTTGATTTTCATTTCCCTGATGATGACTGATGTTGAGTATCTTTTCATGTGTCTCTTGGCCATCTGTATGCCTTCTTTGGAAAAATGTCTATTCAGGTTCTATGCTCATTTTTTAATCAGAAATTTTTTGGTATTGAGTTGTATAAGTTCTTTATATATTTTATATATCTTTATCAAATAATAATATATATAGTTTGCAAGTATCTTTTCCTATTCAGTTGGTTTCCTTATCATTTTGTTGATGGTTTCCTTCACTGTGCAAAAGTTTTTAATTTTGGTGTAGTCTTAATAGTTTAATTTTGCTTTTGTTTCTCTTGCCTGAGGAGACATAGCTAGAAAAAATTTTCTGTGGCCGATGTCAAAGAGATTACTGCCTATGTTTTAGGAGTTTTATGGTTCCAGGTCTCACATTTAGGTCTTTAATCCATTTCGAGTTTATTTTTGTATATGATGTAAGAAAGTGGTTCAGTTTCAGGGCACCAGGGTGGCTCAGTCTATTAAGCATCTGCCTTTGGCTCAGGTCATGATTGCAGGGTCCTGGGATCGGGCCCCATGTTGGGCTCCCTGCTAAGCGGGGCATCTGCTTCTCCCTCTGCCTTTCCCTGAACTTGTGCTCTCTCTCTCAAATAAATACAAATAAAATCTTAAAAAAAAAAAAAAGAAAGAAAGTGGTTCAGTTTCATTCTTTTGCATGTAGCTGTCCAGTTTTCCCAGCACTATTTGTTGAAGAGTTTTTTCCCCATTGTGTATTCTGGCCTCCTTGTAATGGATTAATTGACTATATAAGTGTGGCCTAATTTCTGGGACTTTTATCCTGTTCTATTGATCTATGTGTCTATTTTCATGTTGGTACCATTCTTCTTTGATTATTACAGCTTTGAAGTATACTGTAGTATACCTATAGTATACTGTAGTATACCTGGGATTGTGGTACAATCAGCTTTGTTCTTCTTTCTCAAGACTGCTCTATTGGGGTCTTTTGTGGTTCCATACAAATTTTAGGATTATTTGTTTTAGTTCTGTGTAAAGTGTTGTTGGTATTTTGATAGGTATTGCATTAAATCTGTAGATTACTTTGGGTAGTATGGACATTTTAACAATATTGGTTCTTTCAATCCATGAGCATGGAATATCTTTTCATTTGTTCATGTCATCTTCAATTTCTTTCACCAGTGTTTTATAGCTTTGGAACACAGGTTCTTCACTTCCTTGGTTAAGTTTATTCCTAGTTCTTTTCCTTTTTTTGTGTGCAGTTGTAAATAGAATTATTTTCTTAATTTTTCTTTCTGCTACTTCATTATTAGTGCATAGAAATGCAACAGATTTCTGCATATTAATTTTGTATTCTGTGACTTTATTGAATTCATTATCAGTTCTGGTAGTTTTTTTGTTTAGTCTTTAGCATTTTTCTATATATAGTATTATATCATCTGCAAATAGTGACAGTTTTACTACTTCCTTACCAGTTTGGATGCCTTTTATTTCTTTCTCTTGTCTGATTGCTATGGCTAGGACTTTTGGTACTATGTTGAATAAACGTGGTGAGAGTGGGTATCCTTGTCTTTTTCCTGGTCTTAGAGGAAAAGCTCTCAGTTTTTCACTATTGAATATGATGTTATCTGTAGGTTTGTCACATGTGGCCTTTATTATGTTGAGGTATGTTCCCTCTAAATCTACTTTGTTGTTTTTATCATGAATGGATGTACTGTTAGATGCTTTTTCTGCATCTATTGAGATGATCATATATTGTTAATGTGTTGCATTATGTTGATTGATTTGAACCACCCCTACATCCCTGCAATAAATCCCACTTGATTGTGGTGAATGATTTTTTAAATATATTGTTGGATTCAGTTTGCTAATATTTTGTTGAGGATGTTTGCATCTATGTTCATCAGAGATATTGGCCCATAGTTCTCTTTTTTGTAGTTCCTTTCTCTGGTTTTGGTATTAGGGTAAAGCTGGCTTCATAGAATGAATTTGGAAATTTTCCTTCCTTTTCTATTTTTTGGGATAGTTTGAGAAGAACAGGTATTAATGTGTCTTTAAATATTTGGTAGAATTCACCTATGAAGCCATTTGGTCCTGGACTTTTGTTTGTTGGGAGTTTTTTGATTATTGATTCAATTCCATTGCTCGTAATCAGTTTGTTTAAATTTTCTATTTCTTCCTGATTCAGTTTTGGAAGATGATATATGTCTAGGAATTTATTCATTTCTTCTACGTTGTCCAATTTGCTGGCATATAATTTTTCATAATGTTCTCTTATAATCCTTTGTATTTCTGTGATGTCCATAAAGAGCATTTTATTTTGGTTGTTTTGTTGAGGTTCTTTTGACCTGGGAGACAATCTTTACTCAGCCATTTGAGAATGTGTCAAGATGGTGATACCAAAATGTAAAATCATTACATTAAAAAATTTTCCAAGTAGCATGTGCATTGGTCATTTTTTGGCCTTACTACTTCTAGGGCCCTTGGTGATTTTCAGAGCCTCAGCCATCATGAGATGTGATGTTGATACCCATCCTGGCTTCCCTACTGATTATTGTGAGGATCAAAAGGGCAATTAGGAGAACTTGCTCCATACCCTATAAGGAACTATATAGTAAGGGATTTTTGTTACACACCTTTTCTCTCTATTTTCAAATACTTATTTGGTGCAGTCATTACAGCAGTAAATGAGAATCTCTAAAGAAGAAAGGTGGTGAATAGAACACTTTAAATGAAGGAGTTCCTCAAGGGGCAGGCTGTCCCTTCTGAGCTTCCTGGGCATGAGTGTGTTGGTTTGTCAAGAACAGGGAAGGGATCTTGTTCATCTACCAGTGCCTAGTTCAATGATGATATATGAGATACAATAAATATTGATGAGTGAATGAGGTAATACATGAGATAGTTACCTGATTTAACACGTATAGATCTTTTTGAAAATTAGAAAAAAGCTTCCCTTACTCTGGGCAGACTCAGCCCTGAGTTTGAGTGTCTTGATTAGTAGGCAAGTACAGGGTGGATTTTAATCCCATTTGTCTCCCTGCTCAATGCATGTGCATGTTCTTTTGGGGCCTGTATTTTTATGTGATATTGCCAAAATAGGTATTGTCAAGGTCCTTTTAAGCTATTCCCTCTTCCTCTTCTTTTGCTTCTCATTAACATTAAAGACAATTCATGCCAAGATTCGTTTTAATTTGAACAGCTAGACTTATGCACACTCTGCTCATTTTGATAAAGAGGCCCTAGGAAGTTATTCAGGTGAAGCCACCATTAGCAGATCAGGATTGCTGTAGGGCTTGATCATGGTGAGGCTGGTAAGTAAAACCTTGGGTCCCAATACAGCCATATTTCTGTTAGCACATCTGGAAATCACCTCTTATGTTTCCAGCTCCTGATGATTGAGCTGGAGCACAGAGCAAGTGCAGCATTCCATGCTGAGCAAGAGGTTATGATTCAAACTAGGCAAGAGACAAAGCAGTGTCCAGGCCAGAGAACATCTATTTTTGGCTGGAAGAAAGGCTGTTAAGTAGAGATTTGTTTCTCCTTCTATATACTGTGACACTTGTCAAGCAGACTGCCACTAAAGCTGTTCTTTGTAGCCACCAGCAGAAAATATGTAATTTTAAACACAGTGACTAAGAACTTAGAGAATGACTTTTCATTCATGTTTATCTCTCTATGAAACAATAGTAATGTAGTAATTCCCATTTAGGGAGTTCAAATTATGTTGCAGTCTTTCAAAATTATTTGTCTTTAACATAGCATGAACCTAAAAGGGTAGATTTTAACCTCCACTTAAAGAATGAGCCAACTGAGTCTCAAAAACTTCTTTGGATTCAAATCTGGATGTGTACAGCCCCCAAATATGTGTTCTATTCACTACACCATGCTGCCTCTTAGTGTGCTGGTGGCCATCTGGATTTCATACAGGCACTTTCCTGCCTGTATTAGCTCATTGATCTAATCACCATTTCAGTAACTTAGCAGTTCTTAGACAAAGGTACAGGTGTAACTCCCTCCTTCCTCAGTGTAGGTTACACATAATGACTTTCTTCTAAGGAGTACAGTGTGGAAAGTGGAAAATTAAGAGTAACTTTATGGTGGAGAAATCTGACAAACACTACCACTGACAGGTGATCAGTGTGAACATCAGTAGTGATTACCATATGCCCTTGGTAACATGGGATGAGAAAGACACTTTACCTCCGTAGTCTTCCTTCAAAACTCCATGGCCCAGGTCCAATCATGAAGAAAACATTGGATAAATCTCAAATGAAGGCCATACTACAAAATACCTGTCTAATATTCCTCAAAACTGTCCAGTCCATCAAAAACAAGAAAAGTCTGAGGAACTTTCATAGCTGAGGGAAGTCTGAGACATGACAAATAAATGTGATATGATATTCTGGGTGGGATCCCAGAACAGAAAAAGGACATTAAGTAGAAAATAAGAAAATATGAATGGACTTTAGTTAATAATACTGAATCAATATTCAGTGATTGTGAAAAATGTTCCCTGTGAATGTAAGATGCTAACAATAGGGGAAACTAGGCATGAGTTAGATAGGCACCATCCATATTATCTTCACAAGTTTTCTGTAAATTATTTTAAAATAAAAAGATTATTTTAAATATATAAGCTCATAATTTAAAATCTACTTTAGTATAGTAAAAAGGAATTGACAGCTTGGGAATGGTGCTAACTGCCTATCCATATGGAGGAAAAGAAGTTAAAACTTGAAAGCTACCTACCACCATGCACAAAAAGAAAATCTAGATGAATTCAGGACCTACATATGGAAAAACAAAGCCATGAAAAAATTTTAAAAAATCTTTTTAATGGATGATCTTATCAAAGTGTGGTCCCCAGACCAGCAATATCAGCATCCTCAGGGAATCTGTTAGAAATACAATTTCTTGGGCCCCATCTAGAGTAACTCCAGAAGTAGCATCTGCCTGTCTTTGTTTTAAAAACCCTCCAAGTAGCTGTTATGTATGTTAAAGTGTGAGGACCATTGCAATAGAGTAACACTTCATAAACAAGATAGGAAAGTCAAGCTGAAAAGTGAAAGATTGATAAAAATGGCTGTAGTAATATTTAAAATGTGAAATATCTATTAAACCATTGTCTTAGAAAAAAATAACTGACCCAAGATTAGCATATGAAATATTCAGCACAGATAAATATAGAGCAGTGCTTTTCAACTAGGGGTGATTTTGTTCCCTGGGGAATGTATTGTGTCTTGAGACATTTAGGTCATCAAAACTTCAGGAGGGCAGTCATTTAGTTGATAGAGGACAACAGGGATGCTGCTAAACATCCTACAATGCACAAATCATCCCACACAACAAAGAATTATCTGGCTCAAAATGCAAATAGTGCTGAATTTGGGAAAGTGTGGTGTAGAGATTTCTTCAAATCATTAAGAAAATGATCATCAGCAAAGTAGTTTGGGCAATTTACAGAGAAAAAAACACAAAATGACCAATATACATATGATAAGAGGCTCAAACTCACTAGTAGGTGGGTAAATGCAAATCATCACAACCCTTATTTTGGCAAAAAATAAACAAAACACTGAGTCTTGTAACATCATGTGTATTGCTTATTGCTGCTATAACAAATTACTAAAAACTTAGTGACTTAAAACAACACAAATGTATTATTTTACAATTCAGGAGGTCAGAAACTCAAGATTAGTTTTACTAGGTGGAAGTGAAGGTATTGGCAGGGCTGGTTCCTTCTGGAGATTCTAGGGGAGACTATACTTCCTTTCTTTTTCCAGCCTCCAGATGAAGCCTGCATTCCTTGCCTCCTGGCCCCTTCCTCCCTCTCTGAGTTCAGCAGCGTAGCACCTTCAAATCTCTGACTCTCTCTGATCTCTACTTCCATCCTCACATCTCCTTCTCTGCCTCTCTCAACTCTTTATTTATAAAGGACTCCTGTGATGACACTGGGTCCATGTGGATAAAAATCGCACAGGATTATCTCCCCAATCTCAAACCTACATTTGCAAAGTACCTTTGGCAATTATAAGGTAACCTGTTCACAGGTTCCAGGGATCTGAATGTGGGCATCTTTGGAAGGCAGTTTTTCAGTCCACCATATCGTGCAATGAGGAGAATGTGGGGAAATGAGACACCTTTACTTTGAAAGTATAAATTGGTACCACTGCTCTGGAGGGCAATTGGGCATATTTAGTAATGTTGAAGAGCATCTTTCAACTTGACAATGGCATTTCTTAGTGGCTATCTCTGAAGAACTTGTACACATGAGCACAAGAAGAAATGTGCCCCAGAAGACAAATACAAGAACATTAACTGTAGCAGGGACAGTACAAAAGTGAGAAATAACCCCAGTTATCTCTTAGTTGTAAGGTCAACTCAAATTGAGATATAAATGAACTAGATGTTTTTGTATCAACATGTGTAAATCTATAAAGTCGAGGGGTAAAAGGAAGGTAGGAAAGGATGAATGTGTTAGAATTCCATTTATGTAGGCTGTTATTCCTATGGATTTATACATACGCAGGAGAGATACAAAACATGCCTGAGCGTGACGTATACTACCTTCACAGAGGTGGGTAAGCCTGAGGAGCCAACGCTGGGGAAGAGATAGGAGTATGGCTTTAGGTATTTCTTTAACTATTCATTTAGATATTTGTTTTAAGAATTAAAAAAAAAAATACGGAGAACTCTGAATCCTATATGGCAAGATTTTAACATTTTAAAAACTTTAGCAGTGAGTATATAGATGTGTGATAATATTTGTGTGAATTCTTTTAACTCTCAGAACCCCTGGACCCAGAGGAATTCTTTTTCCTATCATGATAACTTCTAGAGAGTTCTGGTTATTACGGCATAGCCAGCAATTTGTTTTTACCTTTTTGTTCTGAAAATCCATTTATTATGAATCTGATTCATGAGAATCATTTCCTTAGAGCTTCATCACCCTAGAAGGAGGAGCTAATCTAGTTTCTGCTATAAGGCGGCTAATTTCTAAACCTCATTTATTTGCTTTGCTTTTTCCACCCACCATTCAAATATTCATCAGGGGACATCTGCTCCAGCTTTCACCTCCTGTGATTTTATGTAAGTTCCTGGACTGTGTCGGGATTCAATTTCTTCACCTATGAAATGATGGCCCTAGATTAAGAACATTTTTAACAGCCTTCAAGTTTTAAAATTCTGATCCTCTGTAGTTTCTTTGAATTTTTAATCTATGAGCATTCTTGCTAACTATGTTTGTCATCCTCTAGTATTACCTAGTAGACCTGAAATAATTGCTTTGCAGAATACTGACCTCTTCATTGGCTCTTAAAGGAATATTCAAATAATTTAAGATACTTAAAGACTTACAACAGCACTAATAGTACTAAATTACCACCAGAGTTCTATTGATAGGGTGCTTCAAAGATCTAATTTTAAGAAATGAGGTGGAAGACAATGCCCTACTCTCTTTCCAATGCCAGTATTTTAATGTTAAGAGAGACATTTAATGGGGTGTCTGCGTGGCTCAGTCAGTTAATTGTCCAACTTTTGATCTCGGCTCAGGTCTTGATCTCGTGCTTTAGGCTCCATGCTGGGTGTAGACTACTTAAAAAAAAAAAGGGTACATTTATCATTTGCTCTCTTGGTCTATTAATCAGAATATTGGAATATTTGGTATCATAGCAACATGGCACATTTGACTTCCTCTCATCTTTTCCTGTGTGATCATATAAACTTGTGGTCATTCTCCATTTGACATGAACTCATTCCTCTTCAGCCTGGGGCATTAAATATTGGGGGTTCTATAGCACATTGTAGTTTATCAAGATTTCCCATCTTTCTTAGGAACATGTATAAATTGTATGCAAAGAATGTGGTTGGTTTAACAGATGAGAACACTCTGCCAAAGACAGAGAGCAAAAGTAAGTCTCAACCATATTCTCAGAGTTTACATTGCTTATTTCATTTTACCCTCAAAATAAGTTAATAAAGTTATAAAGTATTAGGCTCATTTTACTGTTGAGAAATGATGAGATGCTAGTTATATTACCGGGGTTTTGTAATTGGAAGAGCCAAGATTTAAACTCCAAATTCACATATTTTTCTACTCAATTGAAATACCTCTCTTCTCAGTAAATATGAGATATAATAGCAAGCAAAATCTTGATGATTCAAAGCGATTACAGATTAGAGCAAGACTTAAATCTGTTGTTATTAAAGGAAATTTCCTATTTGGAGCTTCTTTAGGGATGTCAGAAGAACGATATCATGTTAATTATCTAACTAAAATGTGTTTATTTGAAGTCAGCAGCTTTACCTTACTTAACCTATTAAAAAGGTACTGGCTGTATGATTCTACCATGTGTTTGGTGCTATATAAGAATTGTTAAAATACACTTAAAAAGTTATTTTACGTGCTGTCAAGTTATTTGCATGGAGATTATTTACTTACATTTGAGGAAGTCAGTTGTAGTTTGAGTAATAAAGTGATAACCAGGATTGATAAGATAGAAGGGAAAGAGAGGAAAAAAGGCAAACTTCAGGCAATCAGGGTACAGTGAATTTTATTTGTACTTTTTTTGGTTGTCATTTAACTGATTAATTGGCAGGTGCAGAAAGGGCAGTCGGCATTCTGTCCTTGAGCAGGCTGATTAGTGGATCAAAAAGCAGTTTTGGTTGTTTTATGGACTAATTTTATGACCTTACACTGTGAGCTTTTAGCTGAGACGTAAGTGCAGGCAGTCTGACTCAAGTGGCATCACCCAGAGTCTCTAGGGACGCCTGTGCCTTGGTGAGGACTCACCTGTGTGGTTCCTCTCCTGTGTAATTCTCAGTACTGCCCTGTACTCTGCTCACTCAGGTCAGGGCAGCTGTGAGAGCGAGGTTCCTGGATGACCTTCCACTTAGGGACATTTCAAACTACCTTAAAAGGCTGATAGAAGAGAATGGTCGAGTTTGATTCTTCTGTATACAGCTGTCCAATTTTCCCAGCATCATTTATTGAAGAGACTTTTTTCCATTGTGTATTTTTTTCCTGTTACCAGACTCTTACACCATACACAAAGATAAACTCAAAATGGATGAAAGACCTCGATGTGAGACAGGAGTCCATCAAAATCCTAGAGGAGAACATAGGCAATAACCTCTTCCACATAGGCCACCACAACTTTTTATTTTTTTTTCTTTTCTTTTCTTTCTTTCTTTCTTTCCTTCTTTCTTCCTTCCTTTCTTTCTTTCTTTCTTCCTTCCTTCCTTTCTTTCTTTCTTTCTTTCTTTCTTTCTTTCTTTCTTTCTTTCTTTCTTTCTTTCTTTCTTTTCTTTCTTTCTTTCTTTCTTCTTTCTTCTTTTTCTTTCTTCTTTCTCTTTCTTTTTTCTTTCTTTCTTTCTTTCTTTCTTTCTTTCTTTCTTTCTTTCTTTCTTTCTTTCTTTCTTTCTTTCTTTCTTTCTTTCTTTCTTCCTTCCTTCCTTCCTTCCTTCCTTCCTTCCTTCCTTCCTTTCT